>NW_004524588.1:13411722-13417250 GCF_000260255.1 Octodon degus
ATCGTATTATCTGCAAATAGAGATAGCTGCTTTTCTGCCTTTGCAAAATGAAGTTTTATTTCTTTTTTTTGATTAATTAGCTGGTCTAGTGATTCTGGTACCATGTTGAGAGAAGTGGTGAGTGTGCATTCTTGCCTTGCTCCTGATTTTAGGCACAAGTCTTTCAGGTTTTCTATTAAATATGAAATTAGTCCTATAGCTTTACTAGATGGCATTTTTCAGGCTGAGAAAGTTCTTCTTGATTTCTAGGTTGATTGGTGTTTCTATCACTGCGTTTCATTCTTGCCCTCTCTACTAACTGGTGACATCCAGTCCTACATTCTCTAGGGCTCTGCAGGGGCAGTAGAGACCCTCTCAATTATATAATCTTTCATTTTTTGATTTTTAAATGAGAAGGCAAATTATTGTCCCAAATAACTATTAATTGTGTTGCTCCTTCTCTGTCTTATAATCCTATTTTTTAAAATTTAGTTTTCTCAACATTCTTTTCAGTTTTGATTTTGATTTAAATCTGATATTAAACAGAACCTGAGGAAAATCATCGTCTTTGACCCCTCATGCATAGCTTTGCCTTCTCCACTTATAATCTGAGTCCTTTCTAGACTAGAAGCCTAGTGGCCAGGCATGGCTCTGGCACTTACATCTGTGACAATGGCTGAGCTGAGTCAGAGCTGCAGCCTTCTTATCTACTGGCAGTTGTAGTAATGAAATGGGCTGTCAGTTAGAAAAATTCTATTGCTTTGCTCCTTTAAATTTTAACTTTCTTCCTTTTCTCAGTTACTAATATACAGTATGATTTGTGGTATTTTTCTATGCTTCTTTGCTTAGTCATAATGACAGAGTATAGATGTATTAATTTACTGAGTCACTGTTAATTTACTTTGGCTTTTCTCTACAAAAGCACAGAAAGAAGGTTGTCTCTAGCTATAACTCATGTAGGGAAGCAGCAATAATCTTAATGGCTGGGGAAGGAATCCTGTTAGAAGTATTTTCTGAGTATTATCCATGATTAAGTCAAAGCTCATCATATCCCAGGTTGGTGGCATAACTTAGAAATTTTCCATGAATATTTATCTTTTACTATGTTACTTGCTTTTGGCCCTTTTATTAAAAATTTAAAACAATGTTTTTTTATTAAAAATTCTCAATGTGGTTATAGTTTAAAATTTAGAAAACATGGATAAGTAAGATGAAGCATGAATTATTAAAACTTTCTTCATAATCCCACTTCCTAGAGGTGACAATCTTTCTAGCTATTATCCTCTAGTTTTACAGTGGATCCGGCCATGCAGTAGGGGCACTTGTATATCCCTGTGGACACTTCCAAAGTACTTTACTGACAAATTCTTTCCAAGGCTGGGCGTGGTGGTGCAGCCCTGCAATCCCAGCACGTGGGTGACTAAGGATCATTGTTAGTGTGACACCTGCCTGGACTACAAAGTGGGCTCAAGGCCAGCCTACTGTCTGAACAGCATGGTGAGACCCTGTCTCAAAAGGACTAAATAAATAAATAAATTAATTAATTAAAAAATTTAAATAAAGCTTTTCCAAATAGCCAAGAGAGTTGAACAGAAAGACTAATAATTCTGTTACTATATAGTGTGAGTCATCTTAGGACTTTCTGTTTTTCTTTTTTCTTTTCTTTCTTTCTTTCTTCTTTTTTTTTGGTGGCACTGGGGCTTGAACTCAGGACCTTGCACTTCCCAGGCAAGTGCTTATTCTACTGAGCCATCTCTCCAGCCCAACTTTCTGTTTTAATAATAATGTGTTGCTTATAATACATTTAATAGTTTCTGGGCAAAGTTCTGGTAAATGTTTCGTAAACAATAAGTAGTGTACTTTGTTTTTGCTAAATTCTCAGATTAATCTTAAATTTAACAAACAAAACCATTGGTCATATATTTACTGTCACTGAGTTTTGGCTTTGCTGGATTAAAAATCAGCAGATTGTGTCTTTTCTCTAAGACGCTGTCGCACCAGCACCTACAGCAGAAAACCCTGCAGGTGTAATGAAATGTATCCATCTGTTTGCACTGAGTGAGACATTCTATTATGCAGGCTATTTTGAGCACAATGTGAAAATATACAAACACCTAAGTTACTTAAGTTAACTGTCAGGATTTCGCTCCGTAATTCCCTTGACTATTTCTCAGAGTCATGTGAAAAAAAAATGCTTCCATATTTGTTTGGAATACTTGGAATTGTGGGTCTATTTCGCCTGCACTTTCGAATCACAGAGCTTTAAAAAAAACCCAAACAGGTGTTGGGGAGATGGCTCAGTAGAATAAGCACTTCCCTGGCCAGCGTAAGGGCCTGAGTTCAATCCTCAGTTCCACAAAAATAAATAAATAAATAGAATGAAAAATTAAAAAAAAAAAAAAAAAACAACCCAAACCTCAGCCTATATGCAATTAAGCAAACTAGAATTTCTAAAAGTAATAGAGATGTAAAGTGTCTTAGGGCTTACCACAATTGCTGCAAGTTTAGTGACTTAACATAAATATTTTTCTTCACAGCTCTAGAATATAGTTTTTCTCAGCCTAGAACTCAGAAAGAGGTTTCAACAGGCTTATGCCCTCTGTGAAGTGTATGGTGAATGGTCTTTCCTTGTTTCTACATAGCTTCAAGAAGTTTTCAGCAATAATTTTTAACATTCTAATCTGTGCCCCTCTACTCTATGTCTCTTGTGTGTTTTCTTCCCAAATCTTTCTCTTATAAAGGCAGCAGTTGGATTTAAGATGTATCATAATCTAGTATGCCCTCATCATCAGAGTGATTGACTCTACGAAGGTCTTATTGCTAATGAAGTCATACTCATAATGGGCAAAAAGGCAGTGTGAGGATTGGAGCATTTGAAGGGGCACAACATGGCAACTGCTCCAGCCAACAATAACCGGGAGTTTTCAGGTGACTCTTCAGCAAAATAGCTAGAACAGAGAGCTGCTTCTTTCAGAACAGTGCCTCTTAAAATTTACAATGCATATGACTCACTGAGGGAATTGTAGATACATGGATATTGATACACTCCTGCTGAAGTTAGGCCCTGGGCACCGCAGGTAACAAGCTTTAGTGGTGCCAGGGAGGGAGTCCGTACTTTGCGGAGCAAATCCTTACAGGGACCCTTGAGCTGCTTGGTGGTTTCAAGGTCTCCCTTCTGACTTACAAGCGCATTGCTACTAAAATCCATTGCACAAATCTTTATAATTTCCCTCCACAATTTCAGTTTGTTCCTGGCTTATTGTTTCTCAAGTATCTTAAGACTCCTCAAAAGATTGTTTGAGCTCACTCTGTTTTCCTCAAGTTACCACTGATTGCAATAAACTTTCCTCTTAGGACGGCTTTTTCAGTCTTCCACAGAGTTTGATAAATTGTTCAGGAGCTATCATTAACTTTCAGAAAATTTAAAAATTCTTCCTGGATTTCTTTTCTTATTTATTAGTTGTTAATTTTTCAGATACCTTTGCTGTGATTTTTTTCTGTCATTTTCCTTTTCTTTTTTTTTTTAATCCTTATTTATTTACTTGGTACAGGGTCTCACCACTCTTGCAGCTCCAACTCATAGTAATCCCTCTGTTTCAGTCTCTTCAGCACTGGGATTACAGGTGCGAGCCATCATGCCCAGTTTTGGTGGCTAGCAGGGCACGCCCAGGGCTCAGGGATGGCACAGCATATGGTACTGTGGATCGAACCTGGGTCTTTGTGCTTGCCAAGAAGTCACTTAGACTGCTGAGCTATCTTACCAGCCTCTGTCATTTATTTTGATTTTCTTTCACAGTGGTCGGATAGTACACATGGAGTAATTTCAATTCTTTGTTTATTTAATCATGGCTTGTAGATTAGAAGTTTATTTTGGGAAGATTACTGTGTTGCAGAAACAAATATATACTCTGTAGTAGAGTGGTAGAATATTATACAAATGTAAACATATATCAATTCCACATGGTTAAAGAGTATGGTTCAGCTCTAATATCTCTTGACTTTTTTAAATTGATCTATCACATTATGAAGGTGGGATACTAAGATGTCCTTCTATAACTATTAGTGTTTAAATGATCTTTTATGTTTTACACTATTTAATGAAGATAGGCATGCCAGTATTTGGTGTATAAATATCTACAAATGTTATCTCTTCTTGTTGGTTTGTTCCTTTAAGCAATATGTAGTGATCTCTATCTTTTCTAAAAGCTAGAGCATAATTCAATGAAATGGAGATGTAATTAAAAAGTCAACAAATAAAAGAGCTGGTTCTTTCAAAGAATAAGCAAAATATATAAGCCCTTGAGGAGATTTACTAAGAGAAAAAGAAAAAAGACTCACATCAATAAAATTAGAAATGAAAAAGACAAAATCACAACAGACACTATAAAAATCCAGACAATAGTTCATAACTACTTTGAAACTTGTATTCCTACAGATTGGCAAATTTTGAAGAAATGAACAGATTCTTATACTCATAAAAATTATCAAAGCTAATCCAAGAAGATACAGAAGTACTGAACAACCCAATAACAAGCAATGACATAGAGACAGTAACAATAGTAAAAAAAAAAAAAAAAAAAAAAAAAAAAAAAACCTATCAACTATAAAAAGTCCAGAGCCTGACACATTCACTACTGAATACTTCAAAACCTTTTCATTTGTTATGTCACCAATACCAGTTGAGCTGTTCAAAGAAATTAACAGGGACAGAGCACTTGTAAATTCATTTATGGAAGCCAGCAGTACTATGATTCCAAATTGAATAAGATTCACAAAAATAAGATTATAAGCAATCTCCCTAATGAACAAATAAAATTCAGTACATTATCAAGAAGATCATACATCATGAGTAAGTAAGCTTCATCTCAGAGCTGCAGAGGTGGTTCAACAGTCACAGAGCTATCTCCCGGGCCCTGTTCAACATATATGAATCAATTCATGTAATACATCACACGTAATATGTGATCATAAACAAAAGTAAGTTTAAAAAACACATGATCATATCAATAAATGAAGAAAAGACTTTCAATGAAATGTAACATCCGTTTTTAATAGAAACTCTGAAGAGGACAGGTATAGAGTAACCATACATGAATTTGATAAAGGCAATTTATGATAAACCAACAGCCAACATCATATTAAATGGGTGAAAACTAAAAGCTTTCCTTCTAAAATCAGAAACAACACAAGGATGCCCACCAACACCACTTCTATATAGCATGGTATTTGGAAACATTTGCCACAGCAATCAGGCAAGATAAAGAAATAAAAGGGATACATGTAAGAAAAGAAGAAGTCAAATTATAATTATTTGCAGGTGACATAATACTCTACATAGAAGATGAAAACACTGCACCAGAAAACCTCTTAGGATTAATAAGCAACTTCAAAAATGTAGCTGGATACAAGATTAAAACACAGGAAACATTAGCATTTGTGCACACCAACAATGACTTAAGTGAGACCCAGTCCTAGCCCAGGTCCGGTGAGTGTGCGGAGAGTTTCCTGCTACCCTGCGCCAGCGGGACCAGTCCCAGCCCAGGCGCAGC
>NW_004524588.1:13417350-13419415 GCF_000260255.1 Octodon degus
TTTCTGACATTGCCAGTCAAGCGCAAGACCCAATACTATTATGGGCTACTGGACTCTTTTAGAATATTTTGCTGAGTTTACACACCTATAATATTCAAGTAACGGAACTTAACAAAAAAGGATATACAGATGAATGTCCATGTTGTATCTGTGTATTCAAAGTGGTTAGGATAGATATATAGTTACATTCTCTTAATGAATAGAGTGATTTGTTCTAATGGTGTCTTTAAATAGAATATCATGTCCGTATCTTGTACAGCAATTGACCACAAGGAAGAATGTTAGCAGTGTGTTAATTATTGAAACTGTGCTCAATTTGATTTGAAACTGTCTCATTGCTATTTGCTTATGAATAAAATTATGGGGAAAAAACAGCCATAAAAATTTCACAAGAAAAAAAAAGATGAATTATGGAGTCAAGCTTACAATTTTCATGTAAATCAAAACAGCAAGTCATAAAACAACGAAAGCACATGCAGAGGCACACCTATATGGATGGATAAACACATGATACACATGATGGAAAGAGCATTTTGTGAGTGTTTTACAGCTATAAAGTCTGTTAATGTATTTTAACCCTTGAAAGCTCTTTGACTCATGTAATTTTCTTCTAGTACTTCAAAAAATGAGCACTCTAAAGATGTCCGTACCTCTTTTGACTTCTATCATCTTCTCTTTATGCTTTCCATGCCATCAAGACACATTTCAGCCCATAATCATCAGTTCTTCTGAGTTGTAGTAAAGACACTCAGTGCTTAGTGTTACCTATGCTTTCCACTTTACAAAGCCCAACTTCTCTCACATAATAAAAAACCACATGCTGATATGTATTTACAACCAGTTGTTGGCTGTTCTTACACAACATTTAAACAAAGATCTCTGCTAAATATGAGTGACATTCAGTTTTACATAACCATAAAATAAAATGATCTTGCTGTTCTGCTCTGCAGATTTTGGCAAAATTTTGTCAGTGGTGTGCAAACTCCTTCCCTATAGTGTTTCTTACAGTCTGTTGTACCCAGCAGAGCCCCTGTAGGTTCTGACCTCTTGCTTCCCATCACAATGCCTTGGAGATCAGTTGGAGAGGCTGTGGGGAAAAAGGAACCCTTCTCCACTGCTGATGGGAATGTAGACTGGTGCAACTGTTATGGAAGTCAGTGTGGAGACTCCTTAGAAAAGTTGGACTGGAAATCCCGTTTCAACCAGCTATTCCTCTACTGGGAATTTTCCCAGAGGATCTGAAAACATCATATCATAGTGTTATATATGTGCCCATGTTTATAGCAGCACAATTTGTGATAGTCAAATCTTGGAAACAATCAAGAGGCCCATCACCTGAGGAATGGTTGAAAAAGATTTGGTATTTTTACACATTGGAGTATTATTCAGCTATTAAGAATGATAAACTGAAAGCCTTTATATTGAAGTGGATGCCACTTGAACATATATTCATAAGTGAAATAAACCAGATACACATGTGTAAATATTGTATAGTCTTTCTAGTATAAGAACTCAAAAGAAGAATTACAAATAGAAAGGTATAATACAAGTAAAAGGAAAGCAGGATCTCGAGGAATAACTAATCAAGAGAGGGAAAGGAGAAGAGCCAGGAAACATGAATAAGTTAAGCCATAGTGTTATATGTAGCAGATGGGCAATCAATGATCCTGAGAATCTTCAGAAGTTTTTTTTTAAATCTAGCAGTTAATAGGAAAGATTCTCACCCTGACTAACTATATATACTGATACTTGTGAACTAAACTACTGCACTGCAGATGGTAATTTGTAATAGTAGTTTCATGCTTCGAGTGCCTATCATTCTGGTCTTCTGAATATGGCTGCTTGTCATGACATGCCAGTTGCTGCTATGATGTCTCTTGGGTAGATGGTTGTTCAAGAAGAAGGGGGTGGTGAATGAAATCAAGAGACAGGAAAAGGAATATTGTAGGACTGTCCTGCTTCAAGGTTGTATATGGTGAGACTTTCGGACTTATGTGTAAACATAAGAAGTATATAATTATTTATGCCTATTTTTAAAATATATTCTAATTTTTAAATGATTTTT
>NW_004524588.1:13419515-13428110 GCF_000260255.1 Octodon degus
GATCACAAGTCCGCATCTTGTACAGCAATTAACCACTAAGAAGAATATATGCAGTGTATTATTTGTTGAAACTGTCCTTCCGATATGATTTGAAACTGTCTCATTGCTATCTGTTTGTCAATGAAACTTTGAAAAAAAATAAAATAAAATAAACAAAAAAAAAAAAACAATGACTTAAGTGAAAAAGGAATTATGAAAAAATATCGGGGGCCTGCCCCTTAGCTCAGTTCTTTAAGTGGCTGCTTCTACAAGCATTCAGGCTCAGGTTGCTGTGGTTTGATCCCCACAACTCAAGCCAGCCAAACCTGCCCTGAAGGCATTCCGAGAAAAAAAAAAGAAAAGAAAAAATATCGCTTGCAATAGTGTTAAGAAAACTAAAATTTGTAGGAATTAATCTAACCAAGGAAGTGAAAGACCTTACAAAGAAAACTAAGCTACTCTAAAAAAGGAGATTGAAGAGGACATGAAAAATGGAAAGATGTCCCCTGCTCCTGGATGGGTAGAACCAATGTTTTCATACAACAACCATACTCACAAAACTGTTATACTGATTCAGTGCAGTACCAATCACAATATTTATACCATGTTTTTTAGATCTAGAGAAAGTAATTCTAAAATTCACATGGAAACAAAAGAGATCCAGAAAAGCAAAATCAATCCAGGGTAACAAAAGCACAGTAGGATCAATACATGACTTCAAACTATACTAACCTGCAACAGTGGTACACACAGTGTGGTACTGGAGCAAAAACAGACATGTGAATAAGAGGAACAGGAGAGAGTATACAGAAATAACCCCAGACACATTCAGCTATTTGATCTTTGACAAAAAGACCAAAAGCATACGTTGGAAAAAAGATAGCTTATGCAACAAGTGGTGCTAGGAAAACTGGGTCTCTGTTTGCAGAAAATTGAAACTAGACTAACATTTTTCACCATTTACTAAATTATAATAAAAAAGATCAAAGATCTAAACATTAAAACTGAAACAATGAACCAACAGAAACATAAAATAGGTGAAACACTTGAAGTCATACTTACTGGAAAGGATTTTCTAAACAGAACCACAATTGGACAAGAAAAAACAGTAGGAATCAACAAATAGGATTATATCAAATAAAAATAGCTTCTGTACCGCAAGGAAGTTCATTTGTAAAGTGAAGAAACAACTAATAGAATAGGAAAAAATTTTCTAGTTCTTTCTCAGGCAAAAGACTAATATCTAGAATATATAAAGAAGAAGAAGAACAACAAAAGTTACACCACATTAAAAAAAAAGACCCAATCAGGAAATGGGATGGTGAAATGAATAGACATTTTATATATAAAGATGGCCAACAAATATAGAAAACAATGTTCAATAGCCCTGGCCATTAGAGAAATGCAAATTGAAACAATGTTAAGATTTTATCTTACACCAGAAAGAACCACTATTATCAAGAAATCAAAAACATAAAAAATTCTGTGGTGAAAGTGGAACCCTCTTACATTGTTAATGAGAATATAAACTAGTACAAACATTATGGAAATCAGTATGGAGATTTCTCAAAGAAGTAAAATCGAAATTCCATAGGACCTTGCTATCTCCCTTCCGGGTATTTTCTCCAGAGATCTTTAGACATCAAAGTACTCCAACACATGCATATCAATGTTTATAGCAGCACAATCCATAATAGATAAATCCTGGAAGCATCCCATATACACACATCAACAGATGCCTGGATAAAGAAAATATCATGTCTATACACAATGAATATTACTTGACTATAAGGAAGGATAGAGACATTTTAGGAAACAGCATATACCAGGAAATTTAATATTAAGTAAAATAAACCAGTCACTCAAGTTTATATATTATATGGTATGGTATTTTTCGTTTGAGTAAGGCAAAATATAAAAAAAATAAAGACTAGATAGAAGGAAGCAAGGGAATGATGGATCTCTTGCAAATGGGAAGGGGTTTAAGGGATGAAAGTCAAGAAGTGAGGGGTAAGAGAAAGGGAAATAAGTAGAATAACATGCCATATACAGGAACTTAATAACCTCAAAGTATATAAATATTATATACCATAAACAGAAGCTTAGATTAATAATATCAACAAGAATGAAATTGGAGATAGGGAAATTGGGAGGAAAGGGGAAAGGATTAAAAAGAGAAACAAGCTATACTATGTACGTATGCCACTCTCCAAGATGATTGTAAACCACGTGCACTGAAAATATATACATTTTTTTAAAAAAAAAGTTGTTGCAAGCAACTTCCAGTAGGTAAAATATTTAGTTCTAGCTAAATAAGAGGGTTTTTTTCTCTTCTAATTACATTCTTTATCCCTTGTTGGCTTTCCCCATCACAAAAATAAAGCATAAAAACTAAAAAGATGGTCACACAGTTGCTTCTGGGCACTTTTGCTTTTTTCAAATGAGAATGTTCTGGAAGCCATTTTCACACTTCTTTCCTTTAATTTCCATAAGAGTAATCAAGAAGTGAGGAATTAGCACATAAATGTAAAAATAGATAAATAAATAAACCCAACACAATCTGCCAACGTTCCATCTAATTTTTAATGGGACTTTTTCATTCTTGGCTGAGAAAATTAAAACACATTTAAACCTAACAAAATATGACTTTACCAGACATATAAATTGGTAAGAATGAACTCTACTGGAATTTGCTTCACACATTCTTTTAAAACAAATTTAAATTTCTCTATCTGGGATTAAAAATAACAAAGTGACACAACCGAGTTATAAAATGAAATAACATTTTGACAGATTCCCCCACTCCTTTGATCATTAATGTGATCTTTGCTTTATTTGACTTTTCCCTGTAATTTAATCAGAAACAATCTTACAGATTTATTAAAACAACTTTGGCCAATTAAGGAGATACCACAAAATCCACTTAAGAGACTCAGGAAGGGTGCTGGCACATTGTGTTTTATAGTTCAACTGAACTATGACTGCACAAGGTGAAGAATTGGGTTTTATTTCTTTTTATTTTGACAAATGTCAAAGCTACAGGCAATTTAAAAGAACAAACACCCTTGTATATTTCAGCTAGATTCCCAATTGTTAGTACTTTGTCAACTTTGTTTGGTTCTTCTCTCTCTCCATTTTTATTTTTGTGGAACAATTAAATAGGACAGGAATTGCAATACTTTAACTTTATCTCCTCCACTTAAGTAACTGCCTAAATATTCCCTCACACAAATATCTGAACTCATTTAACCTATGAACAAAGTTATTTTCCTAACTCATCCCAGTAATATTATCACTAAGAAATCAAGGTGCTATTTTTCACTTGAAAAATTTGTCAACTCTTCTAAAATTTTCTTCATGGTTATGTCTTCCTTTTATTTATTTTTTAAATGAAGATACAACTAAGAACCACACATTTCTAAGTTTCTTTATTCTACACATATTACTTTCAACCCAATGCCCCTGCCAAGATCTTTTTTCAAGAATCTAAACCAGTTTTATTGTTTCATGGCCTAATCTTACTTTTCTGATACTTGCATAAGTAGGTTCAAGACAACATGGGGCGTAGAAGTACTGCAAAGATGCTCCTCCATTTTCACTGTTCCAGATCAGGATGTCAGCTGCTCATCTAGCCATGGAAACTAATGTCCTTTATTTCACCCCAACTATAATGTGACCCTTTAGAGGCTAACCAGAGTCTCTCTAAATTTACACCAAATGATTTTAGCATCCTGAGATATTTTTTACTTGACTCAGTTACATTGGAATTGGTAGAATATAGATTTTGAAAATAATATTCCTTCTGCTACATCATGTATGAGGATTAGTATTATTATGTTCATATGAGCCTCCCCCAAACCTTTTCCTCTCCTTAATGAAATCTTTTACTCAGCTGTAGCTCACCGATATATTTTAAATCTGGCCTGTGGAAACTAGCTTCTGTCCTTTTCCTATGCCCCTATAGCCTTTGGAATGCTTCCTTGCATTTTGGCATAATATGAGGTCTTGCATACTTTGCTTTATATCTGGAATCAGCTCCTCCACCCTACCCTGAGAAATTCTATGCATGGAGAATAGAAATTGGACATCGAGCTATGGCTATTATTCATGCTTTTTTGCAATCATAATTTCATTACTTTAAACCCTTCACATGGACACAACTAAAAAAAATACATTTTAAATAAATATTGACATAATACATATCTTTTTAATTTTTTTCACAAATAAACCAACTTTCATAGATATTATTTTATATTTATATAAGGCGTTCTTTAAGAGCCTTAAGTGCTTTACAGACATCATTCCTAAGTAATCCCCACAACCACTCTGTGAGGTAGGTATTACTCCCATTTTACAAGACAGGGAGACTGAAGCACAGAGAGGTTAAGTGAGTTGTCAAGGTGACACAGTGGAGTTCACTGAAGAGCCAGGATATGAGCATCTTAGCCTCCCACCTCCTAACCAAACACCTCAAGAGAATCTCTAATGAAAAGTATCCTTAAAATAAAGTATCAAGAATAGTATGTCATGAAAATGAGATCTTTCTACTGCTATCAAAGAAAGCAAGCAACCTATATTGATGATTAGAAGTCACAAGACCCAAGTAGCACAATATCTCTTTCTCTCTTCTTTCCTAAGCATCCTGACGCCTGCAATTGGTAAAATTTCCAAGACAGAAGCCATATGACTTAGAAGCGGGACTTAATTTAGAATGTTTACTTTTAGTTAATTTATAGAAATCTTTATTCCAATATACAAAATATGGGACAGCTGTCCCAACAAATATGCACATAGTTATATAGCAGTCAGCTCCATTTACAATTTTAACAATACAAGTCTTAATATCATATATTTTTTTCACCTTACGTCTTTGCCCATTTTATGTTTTATTCTTCCTATGTTTAGAATCCTGGTTCTCCAAAACATTCGTGGATTTAAGACATTGGTTCTGTTTTACAATATACACAAAATAATTTCATAATTCTAATTCCAGACCATAATCAACAACAAGCAAATTAAATTTGCTTATGTCTTTACTATCCTTTTTGTTTTTAGGATACAGTCTATGAGTATATACAATATTCAAATATTACTGAAATTATATTTTTATTTAGAGTTCTGTTATAAATTTGGTATACAGTGAAAATCACATGGTTTTGTTTATATTCAATGTTTCTTTTCTCTTTCACTCCCATGTGTCTTCCCCATCTTTCCTGAAATCTACCAGAATTGAGTTTAGTGCTGTCCAGATTTACCATGCAAATTCTGGTTGTTGCAGTCTTATACCAACCCCAAGCGTACTTAGTCTCTTTGCTTGGCTATTTTAGTTCCTAAGTCATCACTTTATTTCCCTCTTACTTGTAAAATGCATTTTATATTTGGGACTGAGTGAGACGTGCTCAACATATAAATGTTTTTAGAAATGGACTTAATGTCGTTTCTTAGCCAACCACTCAGAAGACTACTCCATAATCTTAAAAGCTGAACTAACTAGGATAATTGCCAAACTAATTTGAACACTTAAAAAGTGGAATTGGATCACTCATATTATAATACAGAAAATTGCTTTTATTTAAATATTGACTCTTAGCAACATAATGTTTGATTGAGATAAGTAAAACAATTGGAATATGAAGATATGACTGCAGGTAAGAACTTATACATTTATTCTTTACTGGTAGAGAAAAAACATGACAAATATTGATGCCGACTCAAAAATAAATATGCATAAGTAAATGTAAGTAGATTTCAGATGTTTGTTATTCCTAATGTATTTTGCATACATGTACACAACAGATTAATAATATTCCATAGTCTAGAGTCAAAGAGTTTAATTTGTATTCAAAACGTGGTTTATGTTTTCTAAATTCAGTACTACTCCTGAGACTTCTTATTGATTTGGGGGGGAAGCTATTTTTGTTTCTCCAAATAATTGATTCCAGTAAGATCTATACCAGTGAGATTTCTGTAGCATAAATTAGCCCAAATATGTCTTCTTGATTAAGTATGGCAGGGATGTGACGCTGCTGGGATAACACATAGCCACCTTCCCAACCATATTGAAAGGAGCTGCTTCCTATTCTGAGACTTTTTGAGCTGATGAACTATGTTTTGATATTAAAGAGGGATTAAAATGTCATTGTATTAGGATTGGGCCTTAGATAACTCTTTTAAATGTTTGTTAGCAGCATAAATAAATGTAGTAAAGGCTCTCTCCTCTCACTACAATACATGCAGCCATGTGTACCTTTTAGTATATATTTTTAGTACAGAATGTTTAGGGAAGTTGGGATATAATCCATCTTGATTCATTTTTTTCATCCCTTTTCCCTTCTCTTCCTCTCCCCTCAACCCATCTCCTGATTCTTTTACTGTGTATTATTTTTGTGCATATGCAGAGTACATAATGTTTACATTTGTACCAGGGTTCTTTTTTTGTGGTATTGGTAGTTGAACTCTAGACCTTGCACTTGACAGGCAGGTGCTTATGCTGCTGAGCTGTATACCCAGCCCTAGTACTAAGGTTCTGGATCTCTAGCCTGGTCCCAGGAATCTTCTTTATAGAAAATTCAAAATTATCAAGATTGGGGTAAAGAATTTTAGGAATTTTGTAGCATGGAGGAAAATAGGAACTTTCTCTCTTCAATATGATAAGACCATATGATAAGCCATATAATAAGCACAATAATAAGCCATAAGCCATAGTCAATATAAATGGGTGACTATAGGATAACTTCAAGGGCCTAAGCTGATATATACCAACTTGTACTTCTCACTCTGTCTAAAGAAAGCATTGAGTTTCTAATAGGCTCATCTCTTTGAGAGTGGGTAGGGACGATTTTGAGCTTTTAGAGCCCTAAATTCTTGGCTCAGACCTTTAAGACAATGCAAACATTACTACTCTGCAGGTCAGATGATCCTTGAATTTGGGGCAAGAGAACAAATTGGTAGGGTGTTACCAGTAGCAAAATCGACAGATATCTTCAGTTTTAATCCATGTAATATTGGTATTGGATACAAGGAGCAGGGATTCAGTTCCAAATTCACTTAGAATTTGAAAGAATTATTGTCTTAAAGACCTGGAAAATAACAGCCATGTATCTGATTTCAGGAATAATTGGATTCAAAGGCTCAGATATTGGCATGAAAATATAGCTGACTTCCTTTCTATATATTGGCTTTATTTTGAAATGACTTCTTTCATTTTATGGAAGTCATCAACAGTTTCAGGCTTATAACCTCTCAAAAGCCAGAGAAATAGGCCTAATAATTGTACTTAAATATTTCAGATACAATCCTCATTGGCCCAGTCTGGACCATGAGCCAAGGGCTGCATTAATCACTGGTGTCAAGGGTATAGCGTCCAAGAACATGGCCAGCAAAAAAGCACGGAGTAACTTGTTGAAGGCATTGTAGCCTCAAATGGTTTGGCCTTGTTCTAATACAAGAACCTCACTGTTTGGTCCAAAGTAAAATGATACAGTCATCTTTAGAGAAAAGTGGCTATTGACTTGGCCAATATAACTTATACTAATAAGTAACATTCCAAGTTGCTACAGCACAGAGTGTATCCCTTAAGATGATTGATGGAACAGTCCTAGCCCAGGTCCTGTGAGTGAGTGGGAGAGCTTCCGGCTACCCTGCACCAGCGAGACCTATTACTGGTCGAGCCCAGTCGCAGTATGGGTGAGACCCTCTTCTACCCCCTTGGGACGCCCCCCACCACTCCGCAGCAAATCCCCCACCCTGCCAGCCGAGTAGGAATATCTGCCACAGTCTGGGAACCCCAAGACTCAGGCCTAGCCAAGACCTGGTGACTGTGTGGGAGAGCTGCCTCTCCCCCCTACTCCACCTTGTCTCCTCCAGGCTCAGCTCAAACCTGGCATACGGACTGGGGTGTAAGCACGCAGGTGCAATCCCTGCAGAGAGTGTAGAGGATAGAACCAACTAGCTAGTCCAGGAGCAGAAAATCTTGCCAGAGGGGCACAACAAGTTCACCCTCAAGGGCAGCAGCAGGAAGGAGCTGAGCACAGCAGCCAGACCCAAGCCAGGCACACCTGGATAAATCCAAACTTTGTAGATCTGCACCTGAACTTCAGTACGTGCTAAGGATATAAATGCAACAAAGATCTACAACAAAGGTCAGAAGACAATGCTACACAAAATGATGACAAGGAACAAAATGCAACCTCAGAACCCAAGCCCACAAATAACAAGTGCAGAGGGCACTAACAAAGAAAAACTTGGGAATAACACAGCTGAAAGCAATGAATCAACAACTTCTGAAATAAAGAAACAGCTGCAGAAAGGTATAGAGGAACTCAGATTGGCAATAAAAAAAGAAATCCCTGAATTAATAACATCTGCAGTAAAGAATCAAATGCAGAAACATATGGAGGAAAATGAATGCCCACCCAGAACAAGTGCAGAGGACACTAGCTCAGCTCAAAGGCAAGAATTAATAGCATCAATAGTAAATAAACAACAGCAGAAAGTTATACAGGAGCTCAGAGTACAATGCTTTTCTGAAATAAAAAAAGAATTCTCTGAACTCATAGCATCTGAAGTAAAGAATCAACTACAGAAACAAGGGAGGAAACCCAATCTGAAAAAAAA
>NW_004524588.1:13433810-13504730 GCF_000260255.1 Octodon degus
GATCTCAGGATAAATCCTGAGGGGATTTCACTGACCTTATCAGACCCAAAAGCTACAACTCTTGTTGCATAGGTCCTGCTTTACTTTGGTTTTAAGCATCCAGCAGAAAAGTATAAAAATGAAATATAAGAAGTAAAGCCATGCTGTTATTTTGAGCTGTACGGTACTCAGGTCAACAATTTCTGACATTGCCAGTCAAGCGCAAGACCCAATACTATTATGGGCTACTGGACTCTTTTAGAATATTTTGCTGAGTTTACACACCTATAATATTCAAGTAACGGAACTTAACAAAAAAGGATATACAGATGAATGTCCATGTTGTATCTGTGTATTCAAAGTGGTTAGGATAGATATATAGTTACATTCTCTTAATGAATAGAGTGATTTGTTCTAATGGTGTCTTTAAATAGAATATCATGTCCGTATCTTGTACAGCAATTGACCACAAGGAAGAATGTTAGCAGTGTGTTAATTATTGAAACTGTGCTCAATTTGATTTGAAACTGTCTCATTGCTATTTGCTTATGAATAAAATTATGGGGAAAAAACAGCCATAAAAATTTCACAAGAAAAAAAAAGATGAATTATGGAGTCAAGCTTACAATTTTCATGTAAATCAAAA
Source organism: Octodon degus (assembly GCF_000260255.1). NCBI lineage: Eukaryota > Metazoa > Chordata > Mammalia > Rodentia > Octodontidae > Octodon > Octodon degus. Next base: position 13,434,436 of record NW_004524588.1, read on the forward strand.
CAGCAAGTCATAAAACAACGAAAGCACATGCAGAGGCACACCTATATGGATGGATAAACACATGATACACATGATGGAAAGAGCATTTTGTGAGTGTTTTACAGCTATAAAGTCTGTTAATGTATTTTAACCCTTGAAAGCTCTTTGACTCATGTAATTTTCTTCTAGTACTTCAAAAAATGAGCACTCTAAAGATGTCCGTACCTCTTTTGACTTCTATCATCTTCTCTTTATGCTTTCCATGCCATCAAGACACATTTCAGCCCATAATCATCAGTTCTTCTGAGTTGTAGTAAAGACACTCAGTGCTTAGTGTTACCTATGCTTTCCACTTTACAAAGCCCAACTTCTCTCACATAATAAAAAACCACATGCTGATATGTATTTACAACCAGTTGTTGGCTGTTCTTACACAACATTTAAACAAAGATCTCTGCTAAATATGAGTGACATTCAGTTTTACATAACCATAAAATAAAATGATCTTGCTGTTCTGCTCTGCAGATTTTGGCAAAATTTTGTCAGTGGTGTGCAAACTCCTTCCCTATAGTGTTTCTTACAGTCTGTTGTACCCAGCAGAGCCCCTGTAGGTTCTGACCTCTTGCTTCCCATCACAATGCCTTGGAGATCATTCTTTGCCTGGAACGGTATTCTTGTCATCCTTCTGTCTGGTCTCAAGGCCTATTTGTGGTTTTGTGGCTGCTTGGATTCTGTTGTCTTTTTTTTTTTTTTTTTTTTTTTTTTCTCAGTGTGTATCTCTTGGCCAGCACATGCCATTTCATCACTAAAGTGCTGCATTGAGACAGAAGGCAGTAAGGAGGGGAAAGTCTCTTGGGAAAGAGGCATCCTTTGTTCAAAGAGAGGAAAGATGTTGCTAGAGGTGATGTTGAGGCATTACTGAGATGGAATTTGGCCAAGTACTCAGTGATGCTTAAGTTCTATTTCAGGCCAGAGCTACTCCTCACAGAAGGATCTCTAAGGAAAATATATGAATAGGATCATGAAGAGTAAGGTCATGACAGTAATTGTAGAATGTTTTCAATAGATTTGTTGAGATACTCTATAAGAAATAGATGCCTCTTGGCAGCTAGTAATATGTTCCCATCCAGAGAAAACCTGACAAAGTGGGAGTACAATTCTTTGATTGTGTGTTTCCTGGACCACTTAAAGTTTTATGGACTTTAAGCTTAGCTGAGTGGAGGCTGTATGTCCAAGTCAGTTTATCTTTGTCTTTCTTGCCCTCACATGACCTTATCTTGATTTACATAAATACACATAGATTTCTCTTCAAGCATTTTTTTATACTTTTACAGGGTTACTTGGTCTATACGGTTATATTACAATCTCTCTTTTCTTCTGGGCTTACTTCCAGACATTGCAGTGCTCACTTCTAAATTTTAATTAAGAGTATCTTTTGTTTGGGTCATAAATTAAAATGTTCTGAATTTCTTTTCCAGGGTCAGGTTCAAGGAAGGAAGCCAAGTGTAAAGCACTAGGGAAGAGGAAGATGCTCCGAGCTCTGTAAACGTCTCCCTCCACACTGTAGTTACTGAAGTAGTTGACCCACCAGAAGGTGGTCAATCCTCACGTGTGAGTCTGCAATCCAGCTATGATTCTCCACACAAAAGGCAATGCCACACTTCACTAGGGTCATGCAACTGTGTAGTGGCAGAGTATGTACTCAAACCTGATTGTTTCAACTTTGAGACAAAAAGTTTCCACACTGTGACTTCCCAGTATTTGGACTCTCCTGTGTACGGTGACATAAGAAGAAGCAGATGGACCATGGAAATTAACAAAGAGCACAAGAAACAGGACGTTCATCTGATTGGAAATTATCCACCATTCAACAAACACTATCACTACTACTACTCATGTCAATAATTTACATGTCTTGAATATTTACTATGAGAGAAGAAATATTTTGAGTACTTTACATATGTTGATTCATTTCATCTTCTCATAAGTCTGTTGCTGAAAACTGGGGGGCAGATAGGCCAGATAATTTGCTTAGGGTCATAAAAAGAACAGTAAATGACGAGCATGTTTTTTGAAGTATATTTTTGCTATAGATGAAGGAGGCCAACTATACATCTATATGGTGTATAGATTCTTCTCACCTACTTAAAAGTTTTCAGAGGAGAGAGTCTTAATTTAGGGTCAAGAGTACAAGCTTTCTGAGATGTGGGAATTTCCTTAAATATCAGGTGTCGGTTTCACAGAATGCAAGGGTATAAATAGATGGGGGATGGTAGGTACAGGTAAGGTAAATAGCTCATAGTAACTGTGGGCCAAGTATTTCGCTTAAAGGCTTTTTAGCTGTTGTAGACTTCAAAGCAACTGGTTAGTAATGCATTACTTTTCAGATGAAGGCTTTGAAGCTGAATGAAATTAGATAAGCTCTTTCAATTGCCAAACTAGGAGACAAACAGTTGTGACTCCAATCTGTCTACCTTAGATCCTTGACTCTCCACAGGACTCCATTATTCCAGGGACCAGATGGAGAAGAAGATAGAAAGGAAGAGAAGAGAAGTCAAAAGCAGTCACAAGGAAGCCAGGCACTTAGGGGATTCTGCAGATAATATTTTAATTTCAAGTCCCAGCAAATGATGAAGAGGAGACCAGGAGTAGCTCCCATAAAGTAAAGATTTTATATACACTGAGAAATGAAAGAATCAGGTGAAGAAAGAGCTCTCCTGGTATAAGAACCAGTCTACCTGATGAAAGCAGGGACAGAAGCCAGGAACTTAGTACTTAAAGATCATTTGAGGATATGGAGTTTTTGTGAAACCTATGTGTATTTCCAAAAAAATGCATGCAAATTCTTACTATAATGATATCTTATGTTCAAATTTTAAAAGAAAAGAATTGAAAACCTTTTTTATTTCTTGACAATTAGCAAATGCTAAGAAGAGTGTGGGTATATCTACGTTTCCTTTGTGCATTTGCTAAACCCCTCCACACCTACACACACACACACACACACACACACATACACACACAGAGGGAGGGAGGGAGGGAGGGAGAGAGAAAGAGAGAGAGAGAGAGAGAGAGAGAGAGAGAGAGAGAGAGAGAGACAGACAGACTGTGATGAGTGAATGTCAGAACTCATTTATCTTAAAACTCAGCTTCCTACTCCTGGATGAAGCAGGTGTCTTCTAACTGCAGTGCTTCCTACCTGGAGCTCCACGGTTGCTTACCTATTTTTGGTTTCTGTAATCAAACATGAGTCAGGTTCAAGGAGGTACCAATTCCTGGGAGACTTTGGATTAGCACTTAACTGCAATCAGCTATGGAGCTGGAGCCTTCCAGCTGGGTCGCTGCTGGCTGACTGTGGGAGAAATGGATTCATCAACACAGCAGGCCTGCTCTCTGCCCATTGGGGCAGCGTCCTGCAAATTTGACTTTAGGGAGCAAAATTAGAATCGAAAGAATCTCTTTCTTTGGTATACTGTCCTTCCCCAGCAGTGGCTTAGGAGGAAGGTTAAGTTAGAAGTAGCTCTGACACATAGATCCAAATGTACTATTTTCCTGGAAATTAGATTAAGGAGGTTTATTTAAGAAATTCCTTTAGCCCAGACTTGGGTGCTAGCTTTGGTGAGTAATATCCTCTGTTTCTTTGTTCTAAAATTCAACAGGATTCTTCATAGAATGCCTATGAAGGCCACCATATCTCTGATGTCCACTCCTGCGCGCAGGATATAGATACATATGCTCCTACCGCATCCTGTGTACTGATTGAGGGGTAATGGCTTCTTAGCAAACATTTGCTAAATGTGGACATCTGAAACTTTGCTCATGTTTTCCTGTCTTCGCTGCTCAAAATTTACCATTAAATGAACTCCCATGGGAACAAAATGACCAGACCCTTCTTTGTGAACTGTTTGGGATAGGGTTAAATGAATGCTCAGACACTTGTGTGGGAGTGCTTATCGTCACTTGTGGCCTTCAAAATAAAATTTGCCAACTTCAAGGTTTTTTCTGGGCTGGCTCATCAGTGGGCCAATCATTGACCCATTGTGTCATGAATAAAGGAAGAAGGCAAATGCAATATTTGAAACCTAAATCTATTGCTATGTTATCAGGGAAGGCACAAGGATTACAACCCTCATTAAAACCTCTGTGAGGAAAAATGTGACAAGGAAAGGGCTGTAGGACTATCTGGATGGGATGATCCAAAAGGAGCAAATGGAGCCATAAGGAGCAAAATTTATCTGATAAAATGACAATCCTTTTTGCCAAGTAAGCATCAAAAGATGGAAGAGTGTGGATTCTAACAATGTGCCAATAGGCTTGGGCCTAGGAAGAGAAACAAGAGGATCTCTGGGTCAGGATCTGAAGAATGAATTACAGATAAGTACCTTCTTTTATGCCTCTTACTAACTGACCTTACTTGACATGTAGTTATTAGCTTCTTTCTGATAAGAACCTAAGAAACAGTAGATTTGAAGTCTGAAGTGAGTAAGGCAGCTACCTCCATATGACCCCAGTGCAATGAGGTTAAAATTTATTGCAAGTGAAAAGAAGTCTACGTGCCACACATGGTGATAGGAACTGCACAAAGATACTATCCTAGCCAAACCAAATATGCTTAACTAACCCTGTTCCTTAAGCTCAGTGAAATCCTAGCTTGTGTTCTGCAGGTACTCTAAGCACCACTTCATACAAAGGTCTTTCCCATAGGCCAGCACTAGATTTAAGCAGGATCCTATTGCTTTATAGAAATTTCTGTAGGCACTGGCTAACTCTAAGATGAAGGCAAAAACTAGCAGGCTTGTGAGAGTCTCACAGTCTCATCAAGCAAGAGTGAAAAATGCTACTAAAATACTGGAGCCAGTCCACATTTATTGAATACCTGTGATTTCATTAGTGAAAGTCTATTTCTAACAAATTAACTGAAAAACCATTATTTTAAGCAATAGTAAAAGTTGAATTGTTATTATTCTTGCTAATCACCTACATTTCAGGTGTTAAGACCAGGTAACAGGTACAAATGTGATTGTCATTGCTGCCCAAGAGGAGTGGCCTTTCTAATGTGCAACTACTTAAATAGTCTTGGAAAGTTCATTTTCAACCAAATCTGTGAGTGATTCCTAAAGCTGAAGCTTAAGCTGCCCTTGGCACAAATGGTTACTTGTCTATAGAAGCCAAAGCCTTCTGAGATAAACTATAGAAACCAAATACTTTCCAAATTTTTATCAAAAAATTGTTTTCCACAGGAGTTGAGCATCCTTGGATCAGGTTAGAGGAGTAGGAAGACTGATGAGAAGGAGGAAAGGTCAGAACTGTACCCAGATTTGGGTACAGAGAACATAATCATGTTCATTAACAGCAACAGATATGTTGGCCTGGTTGGGATGTTGATGGGTAGGGGTTGTTGTGCTCTGTGTGTTTGGGATAAACCCATAGTCAGGTTATCTGTCATGAACCTAAAATTTCTCCTTAAGAAAGTACATATTTTCACTCAGTGAAACAGAATTTCATCTGGAACAGGTTTGCAATATAAGAGGCTGCAAATAACTAACCAGAGAAAATGAATGGATCATCCAACATTGTAGCTTGATTGTTTTTCTCCCAACTCTCCATGCTCCCAAGTTCCTCATCTGTAGAGTTCTGATAATAACCTTGTGTATAATGTTATGATAACTAAGGGCTCAGCATTTCCTAAACACAATTGTGCCTTACTATAGAAATCTTTTCTGCATAAGTCACAAATGATACTATTATAGCTTCTTTGGCAGTGTTATGTGATTGCTCTTGGCATTGGCTTAAAAAATACAGTGTTCTCTTTTGTTTTTACTGAAATCAGGGGAAAGTGAACTTGTTCATGAACCAGATGCTAAATATACTTGACTTTCTTGGCTTGGCAAATTAAAAATTTAGTATATATCAGTGATATGGCTTATTTAATATTCAATGTAGTAATATAAAAATTTGAAACTACTTTACCTTAGGGAAAGAGACTGATGATATTTATTATTTTCTTCAAGTCTCTGGGGACTCTAAGATAAGAGAAATAGACTGTAATGAGTGCTAAATCTGGCATCTTGGATAGAACTCTACATTTTCTTCTTTTGGGTGTACTTTCCCAAGTTCTTATGATGAACATATATTTCTTTAAAATTTTTAATAGTACAATATATGTTTTAGGTATATGTGGATTTTTTAATGGATTGATTCCTAGTGTCTCTTATTTTCTTGGAAGCGTTAGGGTAACCTGTTGGTTGTATGGATCAGCACTTTTGAGAATAGAATTAAATATTAAAAACTTAATTCTTATATCAAAGATTGGTTTTGAAGCTCACCTTTAAAAAATGATATTTGTCAAAGCTGTAGTATGTCTGACCTGAATGTACAAAAGTTGCCAAAGCTGCTGTTCTGCTCTTGGAAATTGGTAGGTTATTTCCATGGAAACAATTGCTTCAAATTTTTAATAATGTAAGTTTGAGCTCAGAGTACAAAGAGCTAAGGTTGGAAGGAAGGAAGTCTCTTCTCTATAAGTAAAGAGAAAATTGAGGAAAAGAGAAAGAGGCATTTTCTTAAAAATGAAATTGTGTGCTCACTGTTAGGTTTTGCTTTTTTTCTTTGCTTCAGAAAGCATGAGCATATCTATCACTCAAGTTAATCATGCAAGTTCTTGGAAAACTTAAAGGACCCACTCTGTACAAGTTGCTTCTCTTCCTATTTCCCTCTAAGGATTTGAAAATTTAATAAGGAATAGATATATGTAAAATTTATAATTCTAGGAAATCATTTACTCATTCATTTGCTCAGCCTTTATTGAAGCTAGTTCTGTCAATGTCAGCATGGAAATAGAATATGACTGTTGCTCTCCAGGAGCTTTCCCAGCAAGGGAGGTAGAGAGAATGAAAAAGAAGTCATCTTCCACGACCAGAGAGTTTGCACATGGGGGCACTGTGTCTTAGCACAGGGCGTTTCATGAAAAATCATAGATGTTAAGAATGAATTCAGAGCCGGCAAGATAGCTCAGTGGACTAAGTGCCTGCTTAGGCAAGTGCAGGGACCGGAGTTTTATTCCTAGCACCATAGGCAATGCCAGCCTTGCCCCTGGGCTCACTGGGATGGCCACTAAGACTGGGAGTGGTGGTATATGCCTGTAATCCCAGCACTGGGGAGGATGAAAACAGGAGGATTACTACCAGTCTGAACTGGGTAGTGAGACCCTGTACCGAATACATAAACAAAAGAGTGAATTCACTGCAATCTAAGCAGAAATTTGCCTCTGTTAGGACTATTAACAGATAGTCTATAAATATTTGCTAAATAAATAAATGAACAAATAAAAGGAATAGATTCATCTTAAATTGTGAAAGATGCTAGCTCAAAATACATGTTCTGATTTGTGTTATCACAGGGTGCTGCTTATTTTCAGAACCCTTCAAGTGACTGTATAACATACACAAGGCTACTAACCTCCTGGTACAGGCATTATTCTTTCCTTATTCATAGAAATATTTAATGAGTATCTATCATTGAACTCCTGTGGGAGGCCTGTGACATGAAGACAATAAGAAGTGATCCCTGTCTTCATGGAGTTTATTAGCTCTAAAGGAGGAGAAAGATGTTGATGACTTGTTTGAGATATAGATAATGTCTATAGAATGTTGTAACACTCACTCTAATAAGCAAGTTAAGTGTATTTTCTTACAATTCTCATACCATTGGATGGCATATATATATATATATATATATATATATATTACAAGACAATCCTATGTATTAACTTTTACATTACATCAATTAATAGAGGTCACAGAAATCTTGAGTTGTTTGCACTAAACCATCAGACCCTAAAAGACCCATTTCAGAAAATGGCACAAAGGTTTGTTAGTTCGGAGTTCCCGCAACGCTCATCTCCTCTTCACACCAGAGGACCTCTAAATTCACTCTGGCTATATCGTTAATTCTCTGTGAAGCAAAGTCATAGCATGGCACATTTATAGAACCTAAAGATATGAAAAGGATTTGTTTTTAATGCTTTGCTCTTCTAGAAAAGATAGGGCTCTAAGGCACAACCATATCAACTCTGCCAAGAATTCCTCATTGGAGAATGTCTCATCCATCCATTTACATGGTCACCATGGTACTCCTTTCATGATCTAACATGACTCTGCCTCAGTGGCCCAGTGCCCAGTCCTGGCCTGGAGCCTGACCCTGACTGTGCAGCACTGACATGGTTGAGGGGTAAGTCTGGCTAACAAGACCAAATTAGCCCATTACTAAATTTCCTAGTACTTTTGACAAAGATAAAATATTCTCTTTCTCTTTGAGTGCCCAGACCATAACACATAAATCCAAGAATATCTTCTGCTACTTTGACTCTACTCTCACATGTCTCCATGCCATGATCTGGACTAAAGATACAAGGAGGCAAACTTAAAGGGATGAAAGTCTGGATAGAATCTAGGCTGTATTGGCAACTCCTTTTTTTTTTTTTTTTTTTTTTTTTTTTAAAAAAAAATCTCTTTTTTTTTTTTTTTTTTTTTGTGGTTTTAGCTCTGCGCTGCCTTACTGGACAAGAAAAGGTAATCCTATTCAACAAAACAAATCAAATAGGCCCAGGTGTCCTGACATCCATCTCCATTTCCATTTTAAAAAATTTCCCAAGACATTTCAAGATCCTTGAAATGAGTGATCCCCTTCCACCAATATGTTTCCACCCTGTGGTTGTTTTTTGCCATGTTGGACAACCTGGAATGTGCCTAGATAAGAGCCACTCAGCTACTGGGATCGTCCTGTGCCCTTGTACAGAAGGTTATAATGGCCTCAAAAGGAAAGATGCTTCCTTTCTTTGGCAGCAGCTCTAACAACCCTTAATCCCCCAGTGACCTACTGAGTGCTCACTGTGAGTAGGCCTACTGATCAACACCTAAAAATTATTCTTTTTAGTCTTTGCAGGCATCCTCTAAGATAAGATGGAGCTGTAAAATTCATTTTGTTCCTGAAAAAACTAATTTGCTTTAGATGACAAAAGCACAAATGAGTAAGAAATGACGAAGCTTGCATTTGGCAATAGGTCAATGTGATTCCAGGCTCTGAAGTTGTTCTCTCCAAGATGTAGGGTATTAATCAGAGTACTGCCTCCCTGCTCACCTCCTAGACCTCTTTTGCTCTGGCTCTAAGTTTCAGCTTTACTTGTGTAGACCAAAGGACAGTGATAACAGCAACTTTTGGCTTCCATCCATGTGAAACTTCATTCTCCTCTCTTCCCCATTCTAGAAGAACACCTCACTTTACCTGCTGATGGTGATGCTCCTCTAACTCAGTCCACTGCCCACCAAACAGGCCTTGTTCCTAGGCTAGACTGCTCCTCATAGGCAAGAGCATCTTAAAGGTTTCCAGGAACCTGGAGAGACTGGAGAAAATAATGAGCTCTATTTAAATCAGATTTATTTATGCAGCCATTCCCTTTGGTTTCTCATTGTTTTAACTCTGTATTGCTTTCTGAAAGACAAAGAAAGATATCTGATTCACTAAGATATAACAGTAGGGCCCAATATTCATTTAGAATGGGTTTTTACTAGAGACAAAAAAATCCCCAACTAACAATAGAGCAGTCTGGTTTCTCTAAGTTAAGAGCAACAATTACTTAAACCCTCTAGCTTCCCAGCATATAGTTGCTACTTACATAAAGATCACATAGCAGATGTTGTGAAGTAAAAACTGCAGTAGATTCACGACAGGCATGCCAGGTCTGGCATGACCTGGGCCTTTCTTGTCTTAAGTGGGTCTGCATATTAGAATGAGTCTTCCTGAAACCACTCATAACTGATGCTGGATGACTTCCCAGTCACCCAGAGTGAGCCTGTCTGCAATCTGTGGGCCCTTTATCGAGGATGGATCTTCTCAGAGTCTGTGTCTCATCCAGCTGGATCCTTTTCCTTTGCCCAATTACTCAAGGTTCTGATTTACCTTCCACTTCCTGTAAATGTGCTGATGCATCTAATTAGTCAAAAATGGTCTCTGTTTTGTTAGAATGTCCATGCCAAACAGAAAAATATTATTAAGAGCAAGTTCTATAAACTCTTAAATTGTGTCCCACACCCCCATCTGGCTTTGGCCTGAAACCAAACAAACAGGAGGGAGCTAAAGCTCAGTTACCCAGGAGCTGGGATCTGGACCTCAATTTTTCTTTTGCATTTATTCCTCATCGTCATTTTCACCCATGTTTGGGTGTATTTGGCTTTGTCATGACCTCTGCTATGTGGCAGAGAAGAGAAATGAAACATAAATCTATTGATTGCGTTGCTGTCAAGGCAGCGCTGGTGAAAGGCTCCAGCAGAAGAAGAGCCAGTGATTGAAAATGAAGAGCGGGGATTTCAGCTATTGCCCTTTTCTTTATTCCTGTCTCCATGTTTTCATGAAGAATGGCACAGCATATTTTATTTCATTCTGTCTGCACTCCTGAAATTGAGCTTTCAGAAATTTGGTTTATTTATGTCACTTCAGACTTGAGAAATGTTACATTGAAAAGGGCAGAGCTGGTTATTAAATAAGGACAACAGAGGCAATCTCGCCCATCTAGAACTATCCTGTGCTGAAGGAGGCAGGAGCTGATTGATGCCTCAGGGTGTGAAGAGGTTTTGAAGGTAGAAGTACCTCTTTCAGTTTCTTTTGAGAGTTCCAGGAAATGGGGAGGAGGGGATATGAGTCCAGAAAAGACACGAAGGCACAAAGAGTAAACAACCATAAATAAGGAATTGTTTTCCACCAAACTATTGCTAAACAATTGACAGCCCAAGACAAGGAGCTGCTCTACTCCATAACCAAGTTTCTCCCATTTTTAGTAAATTTACACGCAGGTGAAAGCCCTCCCCCACCTGGTAGGGGATAGGGTGAGAGAGTCAGAACTGCAACTCAGCTTCAAGCTCTTACCAAATTGCATGATTTGACAAAATATCTATGCTGGAAATTTAAACTTGCATGAGGTCTATCTTTTACTATTAAGGACACTTTCAGGAATGGTTCTTAGAATGAAACAACATACGCAAAATCAGCCAAGACAAAGTTCTCTTAAGGTTGTTTTTTTTTTTTTTTTTTTTTTTTTTTTTTTTTTGGCAAAACCGGGGATTGAACTCAGGTCCTTGCGCCTGCCAGGGTAGCGCTTACTCCACTGAGCCATCTCCCCAGCCCTCTCTTAAGTTTTAAAATCCTATTTCACTTATGTATTAGAAGAATTCAAAGTAAAGCACTTAAAATAGGATGTAGAAGAAGCATCAACTTATGAAGAAATGTTTAATATTATCATGAAAAAAACTTTGATGTCACAAAGAAGTCAAGAACTCAGACAGTTCTTAGCAGCACTGTCTTGCCCAAGCCCTATCTCTAAGCAGAATTTTTCCTTATATTTAGGCATTGCCAGATAGCTCTTACACTTAGAAAAATGAAAAGCAAGTTCTGTGAAGATCGCTATAGTCTTTCAACCCTCAAATATCTCTTCATACTATACAACTGTCATCTCCTGCTCAGGAATAATTGTGCCTCTAAATTCTACATTAGAGTTGCATACTATCTAGAATCATGGTTTCAGAAAACAAATTTTTGGTCTTAGGAGTAGTCACTTATGATCATACTAGTAGAAATGAGATTGGTACCAAACGTTTTCTCCAAGATATTTCTTGGAAATTGCCATTGACCAATTTTCAGTCCATAAATTTATCCCTCAGTGAAGGAACTCAGTTCTTTTTCTCTTCCATTTTCTGCCTCTTTTCTACAATCTCTTTCCTTTGGGTTTCATGTTCCCAATTCTCCTCTCCCTTCTCTTTCAGTCAAGGGTAGTGTAACTCCTTTCCTCATGTGTTACAGATTGACCTGGACAGATGTGAACATTTACCGGCTCCAGATCCCACCTTATGATAATAATGGTCACTTCTTAAAGCCCATTATTGATGCACTTCGCCTTTGTAAGCCCTCTCCTTCCTAAGGAGAAGGATGGGAGATAAAAGAGGTAAAAACTATGTAGTTAGACATCTAAGGCCACACCTTTAAGCTTGACCTCAACAAAACCAATTTTAAAAAGTTTCTTGGCACAAATCTGGCCCTTCAGATACTTTAAGTATTTTTGATCTCTTCATAATTATCAAAATTTGAATCTTAAATTTAAAACTTAAACATGTACATATATTTTAAGTCATAAATTTGGGAAGGCTTTTTTTTCTTGAATGACATTGGGATTTGTTGCAAAAGACTTACTTGTTCTTTTCCTAAGCAGGCTTCAGGCTCACCACGGTTTGGGCAACATGATCACTTAAAACCACAGTCACTGCCGAGAGCAGCATTCTTCCTGTTTCATGGTGCAGCATTGCCTTGGGATGAGATAATCTTTCTAGCTATATCTTTGTACAAAGAGTCACTTCTATCAGCACTCTTCAAAGACAATGGCCAAAGTCATTTCATTAAAACAAAATGTGTGCAAATTGGAACTGACAACTTCTTGTCATTTGCTATGCATATGAAGGCCATTTGGTGTAATGGAGAGAGAACATGATTTATGATGAAAAGATTTGGATTTAAGTATGGAATTTGGGCAGTCACTTGATATCTGAAACTCAGTTTGCTTATCTTAAATATAAAATAATAATAAGTACTACATTATTATGATAGTTGAAGGAAATCAGTATCTTATATCTCAAAGGGAAACTACACACATGCAACAAAATAAAGGAAGGAGATAGCCTTCCAAAGATAAATCTTGTGCATTGCTCTTCTGACATGTTATATCTAGGGGGTAACAATTATAGGTGATAATCATAATGCCGTAGGCCAGCGCTCAACATAAATTATCTTCAGGTTAATATTGTTGCCATTGTCCTAATCTTGCATATGGAGAAAATGAAACAGAGAGAATATTAGAAATTTGGTCATGACTATCCAGTCAGGAAGGTCAGAGTTAAGATTTAAACTAGGCAATTGAGTTTCAGTGTCGTATTCTTAACTATTATAGTATTTCCAGTTATGTAGATAAAGATGACTTAAATTTTCTATAAGGTATAGACAGTAGCCCCTGCTTACAGAGTAAAGTTTCCTAAGCTATAGACAAATAACATTCATAATAGTGATCAGGAAATAATTGAAATAGATCTGGCCAAACATTGAAGTGTCTTACTGTACTTTATGTTTTCTTTTTTCAAATATAATGTTAAGGTTCATGGAATAAATAAAAGTATTGTGAAAATATTTTAATATTTGGGACCTAGAACTGCTGATCTTTTTAAAGGCACTTTCAACTAATCCAGCACCAACTTGGAACAGTGAGTAAAACATAGTATCTTAATAAAAGTATATTTTGTGTCAAAAGGGTTCTGATTTTCTCACACTAGTGTGGCTACTGAATGTCACTTTAATTCAACAGACAGAAGAGAAGGGAAGTGACCTCAGATTGTTGTCTATCACAATTATTCACTTAATAGGATTGGAAACTAGATAATATTTATAGACTTCCTAATTTAATATTCTTTGAGTTCTCTGCTTTAAAAGATTGTAATTAGATGAGGGGTGGTGGCCCAGGCCTGTAATTCTGTAATCTCAGAATTTGGGAGGCTGACACAGGATGATTGCTCAAGTTTGAACAACTACATAGTGAACTCAAGGTGAGTTTAAACTGGCAATATCCTGTCCCAATCAACCAATCACTCAATCTAGACAGGCCAGTGAGATAGCTCAGCAGATTAAAGTGCCTGCTTAGGCAAACTTAGGCAAGAACAAGGATCACAGTTTGATCCCAGGCACCACCACAAGCCACACTAGCTCTGCCCCCATGGTGGGCTGACCCTAGCAGAGTCTGGGCATGGTGGCTCATGTATGTAATTCTAGTGTTGGGGAGGCTGAAAGAAGAAGGATCATTACAAGTCCGAACTGTGTAGCGGGACCTTGTAATAACTAAATATATTAAAAAATAAAATAAAATCAATCTAAACAGACATATAATTTGTAGTTGTTGGTTTTACTAGTTCTACCATTTTCTTCACATTTCTTTCATGAAGTTGGTGCTCTAAAAATATTCATTAAATGAGTAAATGAAAGGAAAATTATCTATCATCATACTAAGTAATTATAACACAGTCAGATGTTAGCAGCAGGGAAACTACCTTGAATATATGCATAACCACTATTATCCATTTCTGTTTGTCTATCATGATTAAGCTATTGTCTTGGGCAAATATTTTCATGTTAAGATGAGTTTAGTTGATAGCATTTACTTGGTTGTCACCTGAAAACCTCAGTAAAATAAAAGGTTATATATTATGATTATTATTAATTTTGGTACCAGAAGTTGAACTCAGGACCTTGCACTTTCCAGGAAGGGATTGTGTCCTGAACTATTTCCCCAACCCAGTTTTTGTTTATTAATTGCAAAATCCCACAATGAAAAGGGGAAAAGATATCATAACAGCAAAAATAGAAGGGTGATTAGAAAATGACTCAGCAATAGAGTAAACCAAGGAACACAGAAAATTATTAGGGATCAATGTAGGTAACTGAAACTAAAACAAATCGTTGATATAATTATACCTCTATATCCTACCAACACACACACACACACACACACACACACACACACACTTTCATAAAACAATTCACTGCTTTCCTACCCTCATAGAAGTTTGAAGGTTTATTCTCTTAGAAAGACAGAACAGAAAAACTCCCAATTGTAAGGTACCCCTTGTATTGTAAGAGAACAATGCCAAAAGTGGGATAGTTAGTGACATTTTACACCAAATGTTTGTAACTTTTCCCAGCTCAATTCTGAGAGCATTGGTCAGTAGGAAGGATACTGATGAATGTGAGCAGCCTGTAGTTAATTCAGGATATTTCACATCCAAATTGTAGAGAAAAAAGAAAGTTCAAAGTAGGTGGGGGGAATAGGCAAAGCAATGATTCAGGAAAATTTCAAGGCCATGAATTTTTAGATTAAAAATATTCAAAATAAGGAGTACAAAATATACTCACATTTAGGTATGTTGCAAAAATTAAGAAAACTGATAATAAACTGGAGATCTTAAAGACTGTCAGAAATTAAAGAAGGTTTACCCATAGAGGATAAAAATTCAGAATAGCTATGCCCTCTTCAGTAGGAATAATGGAACCCAGAATAAAGCCAAGTCTCCATAATTATGAAATGAATTAATAAAAAGAACTTATAAGCAGGAAGTTTATTTAAGTTTGACAATAAACTATAAAAATTTTCATATATGTATATTCTTAAAAGCTCTTATCTTCTAAAAAATGCTTTTTGAAAAAGCTGCAGGAAAATGTACCCCACAAGTAAAAATAGTACATCAAGAAAACAAAGAAATATACTCTTAGGACTAGAAGACCAACTCCAAGATGAAAACAAATGAATCTCTCAGTTAATTGTGAAGGGAAACCCTCAGATGACTGTTAGGAAATAAAAAGTATATATTTGACATTGAAATAGTGGAGTGGCCTGGTTTTCTTGCCACTGAGACAGAAACACTCAGCGCTGTAAATTAGGAAGTAAAGATTTATATTGGCTCATGGTTTGTTGATGTTTCAGTCCATAATTGGCTGGTTTCAAAGCAGGACTGTATGACAGTGGTGCATTGCAGAGGAGAAATAGTTCATGATGTGGCATGCAGAAGGCAGGGAGCAGCAGCAGCAGCAGCAGCAGCAGCAGCAGCAGTACCACCACCACCACTAACCCGACTTCCTTCTGTCCCTTTACATTCCCTCCAGGCTAAAAGCCTGGACTTGATTGGTCCCACCTATATGTTGGCGGGACTTCCATTATCATGAATACATGAATATACCCTGATCCAGCCACCTTTAAAACTTTGGACCTATAACCACATGAGGCTTTGGAGGGATATTTGGATATAAGCCATAAAACAGGCAGTAAGCTGTGAGAAGATGTCTCCAAGAAGATCAAAGCAATGAGATGACTGATGTATCTGCATGCAGTAAGAGAAAATTTTAGTTACTGGAAGAGAATTTGGTAACAAGTTGCTGGTAAGTATATAGAAAATTAAATAAATATACTATAATTTTTAACTTTAGAAAAACAAAATTCAGGGACACAATTTTAGTTATTACAGAGCTCAGTTTTAAGTAATAGTTTTATTGTCATACTAACTACTGAGTGCTGGCTCGATCATAATTATGACACAGTCTTTTCCAAGAAATGGTGATGATAAAAACCCTAAGGCCTCTTATATTGGACTGTAACTGCTAAAACCCAAGCCTCCCCCAAATCAAGAAGAGGCAAAGCAATCATGTTAATTAGAGATGTGGAAGTAAATATGAAAATTAACAATCAAATTGAAAGTGGTTGCTTTTGGTGAATAGCACAGGGGCAAGATTTTGGATGGAGTATGTCTGTTCTGTTTGATTTTATTGTAAATAGTAATTCTTGTGGAATTGGTTTCAGTTCAAATTACGTCTGAATATCTTTCATAAAAATAAAAATTAAGTTAAAAATAAGTAGGAAAGAAAAAGAGTAGCCTAGACTAGAAAAGAATCCAATAAATGATAGTATGATCTTCAGGTAAGGGAGAGTGGGATATTAAAAACAATTTCATAGGTCCTTTCCCCATTCCAGGACTGGAGAACCATCACTATGATAATTTCCAAAAACATTTAGGTGCTAAGTGGTGAAATTACTTTAGGTAGGGCAGTGCTGCAGTCACTGTTTTATTTTTTTCATCAAAACCAGGAGTCATTCTGACAGGAGAGCCTTTGTTTAACACTGCCTAGCATGCTTTCATCTGTTCCTCAGCTCTCCTTCAGCTCTCATCAAGTAAGAGCTCCCTGGGAGACAGGCCAGGAACATCTGTGGTCATGACCTTGACTATGAATACATCCAGCATTACAAACAAAAATCTTTTCATTTGTCAAGAATAGGATTCTCTCATCCACTCTATTTATAGGGTCCTTAGCCATATATGTCAAATAAAGTCTAGGATGTCAAATTTAAAAGTCCTAGTCTCATGTAATTTATTTGGAAAATGAGTAGTCTGAAGCCTATACAGTTAGAATCTTGGCTTGATAAGCTTTTCATATACAGAGATGAAAAGGAAAATAAGACTCATATACCAAATTAGGGTTATTTCAATAACTTATTTACTCACTTAGCAACAGGTAAACACATTTGCCCCTAGACCTAACATACTGACTAACTTTAGGTTATTTCAACTTGTTGGGAAAATATGTGTTCCAAATGCTTTAAATATTCTTTTCTGTCTCTCAGATTGGTTAGCAAAACCATGAATCTGTGTCTCTAGGATGTTCATGAGGGTGTATGTTTGGTAGGAGTGAAGTCAGAGTGGACATTAAATGTGTCTGTGATATCATCATTCTGAATTTTAAAGGAATTTTTGGTATAGACTACAATGCAGCCAGTTTTAAACCAGTTAGCTCTACACACACTAAAATAATCATCTTATACTGGTATATTTTATTTATTAGGCTAGGAAATTATGTTTGGGGCCTGGAAGTAATTTTATAATACACCAAAGGATGATATAATTATATCAACTTTCATAAACTAACCCGTGTTTTTCTAAATATTACTGATCCTTTTTGAAATTTTGAATAACTATGAAAGGATGCTAACCAATGAGTCAGATAAATCTCTCTCATGGGAGAAGACATTCTTTAGTACTAGTCTCTGAGTTTGTCATTCACAGCTTCAATATCCAAGGATTGGCCATAATTTAAAAATGCACACAGTGTGATATTTCATGGAAGTTTTCTCCTAGTCATTAGTCCTTCTCAATATCTTTTTCTCACATTTTGAAAATGATGCATAAGCCAACCTCACAAAGGGACCAAGCTAATGTTTTATGCATTGCAACTTGTTATTAACTTCATATCAGATGACTTTCAATGTATACTAGAAGCAATTGTGATAAAACTGTTTTTCAAAAATCATTGATCAAAAATAAGTTCAACGGTGTCTGGTTCTTTTCCTATATTGTGGTGCCAATTTGATGAAGTGATAAGATCAGGAAATAATTTTTTAGTGCCAGTGATAAACTGAGAGGTTCTGCTGAAGGAGGAAAAGCAAGACAAGAGTATTAGTCTAAGAACTTCTCTTGCCAGGAAAGATTATCCAAGCAGATAGTTGTCATGGTAAGTGAAACAGCCTTCCCTTTGAATGCCAGGTAAAGAGAATAACCTTCGCCCCCTTCCCCACTTCCAGGGGCCACCTTCTCATATCAGTGTGTCATAGGTTGTCATGAATAATAGAAATTACACCAACCACACAACTTATCTTACCCTCAAGCTCAGGAAAAGTCAAATCCAATGCTGGATCACAATTTAGCTATCAGAAGAAAGGAGCATTCAGAAGAGGATGATAATTTAGACTTGGAAGGTATTCCATATTTTAGCTGTCTCTAAGGAACCTCATGCTTATACCAACAAGAATACTGGATTGTAGGTCCTCAGAATTAGGTGGGAATGTGAAATCTCTTTGGTTCCTTTCCCTTCCCTTTCTCTTGTATCATTTGATAGATCCTCTTTCACATCCGTAGCAGGTGCATTTGGATTCTTAAAATGTTAAAGTGTTTTACCATTTGTTTCAGAACAAATTAAAATTAAGCCAAAGAATCTCTTTCTATAGAAAGAGAACTGGAATGGCAGGTGGGGGCTCCCTTGCAGTTTCAACTTCTGAAAAACAAGGCTGAAGAAGTTGCAATGAGAGTAAGATTATAAAATGCAGTAAGTATGTATATTTATTTTGTGTGTCTATAACAATTCCTCATGGAAGAGGACCGCGTTCCCTTTCTTATTGTTCCTGTGGAGCTGTTGATTCAGTCTTACCTCTCCTATCACATTGGTGGATATAAGACAGTGTGTTCCCTTCAAGATGAGACAGAGTTGGGCAAAGCTGAGCATATAACCTACAACCAGTGGCATTCTGTGGTGCGACTAGTGGGTCTTTAGTGGAAGACTAGTGCTGTCAAAGTTCACAGTAGCTTCAGCTTGAGGACAGCCTGCCAGAGAAAGGAACTGATCAGATAAAATAAAAAAGAAGAGAGAAGGGAGAAACCAAGCTGGTATAAGCACTTTGGCCTGGCTTTTCATTAAATAAGCAGTGTATTGTTTTTGCCATAAGTCAGTGTCCATTTCCTCTTTGAGGAATGGATTGTATTCTCTATTGCCTTGTAAGTCCCAAAATGAAACTTATTTAAAAATGAGGAGAGACAATGCCACTGAAAATAAATATTGTATGAAAATATCTGGCATCCTATGTGAATCTGGAAAGATCTGTTATACTTCTAAGTGGGGTTTCAAAGAAAAACATGAAACAGACTAATTCTTAAACGTCCTCAAAACAAGACCACACAGAAGACTACAAAGAAAAGCCACAGGGACCTCTAGCCAGGAGAAGGAATATGGGATAAGTGAATAAATCTTTACAATCTCTGCTTCCAATAATTCCATGATAATTGTCTGAAGCTGTTCTTAATTAGACTCAATTATGGGATTAGTTTGAATTATATTATGAAGTGTTGATTTACAGAACATAACCACGGAAGGTCTAGGTCCTAGACATAGTTAATGCATTACAATTCTTGGTAATAGTATTGCAGCAGGAAACACAGAAGAATATTGATCTATTTATAATGAATTTATGTCCAAATTAGCTTTTATTTCCAGTTAATAAAGATAATGTGAATACAGAAGAATTTATTTGGAAGTAGCGATGCACTCATGAAGGGGGAACAGAGAAATAGGCTGATTTGTTTGACTTCAGAAGAAGCTCAGCTTTAGAAGCTTCTCAACGTGTAGGCTTCTAAGAAGGCAGGCTTACCAGAGAGGGACGTACAAGATTTAATGCTCTCCATTTCCTCCATTAATTTGGTAGAAAATTTCCTATAATCTTGTTTGAGTAGCTTTTAAAACTGGGCCATGTTATAGTGTACTAGGAGCATAAATACAGCATAAATTGGAAAGCTCACAGAAGTATTTCAAAGCCACGGCTTAATTCCTACTGTGTATGTTAATCATAGCCTAAGTTTGAAAGCTTAGTGAAGTGTTACAGAGTATATATTTCAACCTTATTCCATAAGTAATAATATTGATAATAGTTAACATTTGCCAAACAGTTACTACGTGGCAGGCTCTAGAATGAGCATTTCGCTCCTCTCGAAAATATGATTACTAGCTCCATTTTATGGATAAAGCAATTAATAAAATAAATATGGCCCATATTCTGGGGCATCATTATATGTTTAGTTATAGACAAAAATATCCCTGTATAATTTAAAACATTTTTATTTTCATGGAGAATTATGTAAGTGGTGCTGATTCTTCATCATCCCTGCAGCAGTGGCCTTTGCTGATGACTTTACCATTATATATGATGTAAAACTACATACATGTCTTTGCCGCTGACCTTGTGCTTACCCATGTGACTTGCTGTAGCTGATGAAGTGTCACAACAGGATGTAAGTAAGGACTTGAAAAGCACTTGCCTGATCAAGCTCACTTCTTCTTTTTTTTACAGTGTATACTGGGAATTTATTATTATTATTATTATTATTTAAATTTTATTGATAAACAGCACTGAGACAGTTTCAGATCAAATTGAAAGTACAGATTCAACAAATAACACACTGCATATATTCTTCTTAGTGGTTAATTGCTGTACAAGATGTGGACTTGAGATCCTATCGACAAACACCATTAGAACAAATCATTCTATTCATTAAGAGAATGCAATTATATATCTATCCTAACCACTTTGAATACCCAGATACAAAATGGACATTCATCTGTATAGCCCATTTTTTCTAAGTTCTGTTATTGAATATTATAGGTGTGTAAACTCAGCAAAATATTCTAAAAGAGTCCATTGCCAGTTAAACAGAAGACCCAATGCTATTATGGGCCACAAGCTCACTTCTTTACATACCAGTTATTCATGTTTTTTCATTTGCTCCTAAGGGAAGGACAAGAGACATAGACGTATGCCTTCCTGCTGAGCCTCTCTCACCAAGCCCAAACCGTACCGGTCAATTTCTAGTTGTGCCGGATGTGTGAAGGAGCCCCACTAAGTCAGCAGCCATCCAATTCAGCCCAGTTTCTCATCTTTCTTAGCACAGAAGATGAGCTGAGTTTTTGTTTTTGGCATGCCGCTGAAGTTATTGTGTTTGTCACACAGCACAAGTTAAATGATAAAGTGTTTAAAAGAGATGTTTTACATTAAATGTAAGTTTTGCTTAACTAAGGTAAGTTCTATGAAATCAAAGGTGTTTGTTTAGAAAAGATATGATGTCTGCATCTTGTCCCCTGAATAACTACTCTGAAGATAACAATATGTGATGTATTAATTATTGTAACTGTCCTACTAACCTGTTCTGAAACTGTTTCATTGCTATTTTATCTTTTTTCTCATGAAAATGAATAAAAAAACAAAAGAAAAAAACAGAAGTGCTCGTCCTTCCTGTGATCAGGTGCTCTCACACAGGCAGATGCATTTTTGGGCCATGAGATGTCTTAGAAAAATGTGAGAAAGATTGATGCAGGGCTTGAAGAGGTGATCATGGGTAACTGTGAAGTTTCTAGTTTCAGCAAGCTAATAGCTAGTGATGTTTCAGCAGAGAGAAAGAATATACAAAAAGGTAAATTTGAGTTGCCTGTTGGACATCTAGGTAGGGTTGTCTACCAAAATCCTAGACAAATTTGAAATGGAAATTGTGAGGTAGAGATCTGAGCAGGCTAGACATATGCTTTGGGAAAGAATGCAAAGGATATACTGTGTTGGAGGTCGGTGACATGGCAAGTGAGACGCCACTTAAGGTGTTGGAATTGCAATTTAGGAGCACATAGAAATACCACCCATAAATGTATGTTTGACTATGATTGTCCTAGATTTGAAGTTCATCGTTTATAAAATCTCATCCAACACTATGGCAAGGCACAGGTGTGCCTACTGAACCTGACTCTGGCTACTTCCTGCAGCTTCATCTCTTGCTCTTCTCTTACTTGAGTTAGCAACCACAAGCCCTGTGACTTTTCAGGTATGCCGGCTGCTTCTGGCCTCATGCCCTGTTCGTGCTGCTCTTTCCTGAAACATCTCGCCTTTGCTTTGCAGCTCTCCTTCTCCCTAAACCTTGTCCATCTAAGGCTGTACTCACTGGCCATCTGCTCCAGAAAGTTCATCTGTAATCATTTCTCCTTCTCAGAATGACTTAGGATAAATGTTAATAAACTTTAGAAATGTTTGCTTGTGACCATGTCCCCCTTCTCCTGTCCCAAATTCCCTGAGGGCACTGACTCAAACAGTGTCTTCTATCAATATTTAGATGCTAAACACTTTTATTTTGAATGAATAAATGAATTAATTATGGTCAGGATAGAGTAACAAGATTCAAAACAGTAACAAGATTCAACACTAAAGTATTTTGATAGGAAAATGTCAAGAAAACGTATGTGTTCAAGGGCACATGAAAACAATATTTAAAGGGAGTGTGAAAGAGGAAGATCAATAACAGAAACTGAGGAAGACAAAAGCATAGAAAAAGAGGGACAACATGATTTTAAGAGAGAGAAAGCAAAAGTGGCAGGAAGAAAGGCTCTGCCTGGCTTTGCCAGTCAAGTGGTCACAGCTACTTCAGTGGCTTGGCAGAGTCTGACTGCCAGGGTACAGTGAATTAAGAGTTGAGTAAAAGAAATGTGGCTATGGAGGACTACAGAATGGACTCTTAAAAACTGATTAGAAGGGCTAGGGAGGGCTAGAGAGATAGCTCAGCAGTCTAAAGGCCTACCTGAGAAGTGCAAGGACCTGGGTCCAATCCTTGGTACTGCATAGTGTGTTGGCCAGGCACGTTGTGTTGGCTACCGAAACTGGGTGTGGTGGCACATGCCTATAGCTCCAGCACTGGGGGGCTGAGATAGGAGGATCACTACAAGTCTGAGTTGCATAGTGAGACCCTGAACCAAATACATAAATAAATAAGATTTAAAAATACTACAAAGGACAGCAACTAGAGTTGGACAGAATGAATATAAGAAGGTTTTTTAAAGGAAGGAGTGGTATAATTAAAATGATAGGGGCTGTTAATGGTAAAATTACTGTCATGAGAGTTGATAAGTGATGGTTAAAGGTCTCAAGGAGCTGGAAAAGAAAGGTATTGAACCAAGGATTTATGGTGTCCAGAGGATTATTAAGATTTTTTTCTTATTCTAACTAAAGGAAAAAAATGTGTAAAATGAGATTATTTGTGGGCCTTTGACAGAAATGGATATCTTAGCTGCTGAACATCAAGCATGGACCTAGCATTTTAGATTCCATAGGGAGTAAACTGCAGAATAGAACAGAACAGAATAGAAAATTTAGTGTCTAACAGATGTGGATCCAACCTTTGGCTCTGCACTTATTAAAATGTGGGGTCTTTTGCAAATTATTTCAATTACCAAGTTTTCCAATTCTAATAAAAGGAGCTACACTTACCTCCTGGTATAGCAGAGTATAGTAAATGAATTATGGTATGAATCGCTTAGCCAGAAACTGGCAGAAAGTAAATAATTTAATGAATGTTAGTATTATTGTTAGGCTTACTTCTGTAAGAAGCATAAAATCTATACCCATGCAATCACATCGGAACCTAGTTACACTCGTCGGTGTGTTTAACATACACCCTAAGGGTGTGTTAGCTATAGCTCTTGACTGAACATGGATATGCTTTCTAGCATTTACACTCTAACAGGACAGATTCTATTGTCTTTGCTCTCCCAAAGTTAGTGTACACAGACACTGTATTATCATTCTAAGTGTTGCTTCCATACCAGGAACAAATTAGAAGGACACTTTTCCAGGGCCATTCTTGTTATTATTGTTCTGGCAAAGAAGCTCAGGGGGAGCAAGTGCTGTTCCTTCAAACAATCTTGAAGGCCAGATCTCTAAGAAATAAAGGCTCTCTCTTCCCTCTGCCCTACATCTTAACTAAGAACTTATAAAATGTTACTTCAAAAGCCCTTGGAAGATGTGATCTTCCCTTTTGTATGCCAAACACATTCGCTAAATAAAGGAAGACTTCATTTCCTTCGCAAGTCGACTCAGCAAAAATGCACAGAACTCAGTCATGGCCCAAGAAGGCAAAAGTTGAGAATTCATCTTTTGTACTCAAGAAGCAAACTCCTTGCACACATACTATTGGAAAATAATTCCTGGTGAGAAACAGAATGCCAGTAACTTCAGGGACCCACTGCCCACTATCTCAAGAAAAGAGGTTAGAACAGAATCAATGTGCATGCTACAAATAAAAGATAGTATTTAAGGCAAGAAAAACAAGAGGTTTAAGTCACCAGCATTATAGATATTACCTGTTCCTAAAACCATAATCAATCAAGACAGATACTGATTGTAGCAACATCCTAAATTATGTAATACAACAGAATTGTATAATCCTTTGTTATTGACAAAGGAAAGGGAATAGATCTCAGAAAAGAAGCACCAGGAACATGCTACAACTTCCCCTTCTTTGTCTGGGCTTAGCACATTTGTAGCTGCCACTCGTTTTAATAATTGACACAACAATGCAGGCATTTTGCTTTGGGGGAGTTAGATGTCTTATGTCATGACTAACATCCATCAGTGATCAGTTAAATTGGGCAACTGGGCCTGTGGGGGCACGTCTGTTCTTAGCCTAATGATTTGTTTATTTAACTGTTCTTGTTAGAGACAGCTCATCAAAACGGAGATGTTGGATTTAAAAATTAATCTTGAGAAAAAAGTATAAATACAAATACATTCTTGGTCAGTTCAGTTCAATTCCTAATGCTATTTTCAAGTGCTAGCTATAATGAAAATAATGGATACTAATTAAATAAACAAGATGCACACTATCATAAAAAGACTAGCTTAATAGACTCAATCTGTTAATTTTCTGATGGTTAGATTTACAATGGCAACAAAATTAACCTTCTTCTTATCTATTAGACATCTTTCCAGTATTCAATACTAGATTTATAATATAGTCAGAGAAGTGGTCAATACTTGAGAATTATACTTCTTGAACATTAACTATCTTGTAAACAGGTTGGGCGATCACAGATTCACATTATGATTAACTCTCAGGGGTTTGTAAGGAAACGTGAAATTACCCTTCCCTTATGCTTTTCTGCAAGACACTGTTTAAAAGTCTTACTTATCAGCAGTGAACATTTCTTGACCCTTCTATGTCTACAGTGTCAATTTCCTTGTTAGTCTGATCACTCATTTTTCCACTTGAAGTCCTCCATGTGCATGTGCGTTCAATCTTATTTTGTGTTCTCGATACATACACTTGAGCCTGAATGTGCCCTCTTCATCTCTCCTCTATCTTAGCCACTCACTAGTCGGAGGACTGCAGAAGATCAGAAGTGACCATTAGTATTGGAGGACTCAGGGCACACTAGTTGTTTTCTAATCATTTATTTAATTTTATCTTCTTCTTCTTCTTATTATTATTAGTTTGTAGTTTAGGAAAGGGTCTACAGGGTGTTCAGAGTCTCACTACTAGATTGAACTAGAAGTGATCCACCTGTTTACAGCCTCCCAAGAGCTGGGATTACAAGTGCATGCTACCACACCCCAGTCACAATCACCATCTCAGTGTGCCCTGGGGGTGGGGCCAGCACAGCAGGCCTGGGATCTAATCATTCAGCTTATGTCATTGACATTTGATTTTTGCAGAATGTTCACTTCTATGATGAGGAAATTGAGGCTTGAAATAGCAAATCAACTTCTCCAGGATCATAAAGGGGAAACTGGTAAGGCTGAGATTTGAACTAAGCTTTGCACATTGTTACACCATCTTCAGAGTTTAAGAATTAGGCCTGGGTGCTGGCCTGATAGTTCAGCAGACTAAAGCACCTGCTTAGGCATTATGCAGTGTCCAGGGTTTGATCCCCGCAGCCTTCCATGCTGGCACTGCCCCCAGGGTGTGCTGAGATGGAGATTGAGACTGGGCATGCTGGCACATGCCTGTAATCCCAGCACTTGGGAGGTTAAAAACAGGACAATCACTACTAGTGATCTACATATTGAGACCCTGTAGACCCTGTCCTAAATACAGAAAAAAAATTTTAAAAAAAGAATTTGGCTCCAGGAACTAATTCCGCACCCAAGATAATATTAGATGATGAACAAGTGTGCATTAGGTAATAGTACCAGTAGAAGCTAGCAAAGACTAATCAATTGTGCCACGCCTAAAGAGATTAAGAAGATAACAAGGTCACTGTCCATAAGTAGCAGAACTGAGGTTTGAACCATTGACTATCTAGTTATGAAGCCTATATTTTAAATTCTATGCCATGATTCTTCTCTCATGATTCACCAATGCGAATTAACATCTTCAGAAGAAATCCTGATTAGAAATGTTAGCATATATCTGGGGGTGTTTTATCTGTAAGATCTATATATCATTGATAAAGAGCACCTTCTAGAGACAAGTGTCCAAATTGCAGTCCCAACTCAACTTATTTATAACAAGGTGCCAAAACTGCAATTAAACCTGAATGTTGAGGTTTTGGTTTGGATAAAAGAATTCATACATTAACAACAGCTTTTGCCTTAAAAGAAAAACAAATAACATGTGTGCCATAGATTTGACACCACTTATACAGAGTTTGTATGCCAAGTGAACCAGTTTACTATTTAGTGTAGTTTTCTCTGATTACATAAGCACCTAGCTCATTTCTGTTGTGTTGTTGTTGAGATTATACATCATTAATTGGAGATATGACTCAGTGGCACAGCATCTGCCTGGCAAGCTCAAGGTTCTGGGTTCGATTCTCATATAAGATTATACATTTCACTGGGGTTGGTTCTCAGCATATGGTACCCAGTGGGTGATCCGTCAAAAGTAGCATCTGTGTATAGGGATATGAGGACGTACAGTTTTATGATTTTCTCTATCCATAGATATATAAGTTACCACCAGCTACTTAGTCCTCAGCCCCTGCTTCTATGTAACTTCTTTTTTGATGTTGGACCTTATAATTTTTCTTCTTCCCTCTTTTGTTTAGGTTGGTCATCTCATAGTGGGACTCTGGTTGTCATTAGTGTGTAGCCACTAACACAAGAAAAGCCATACAGAGGAAGTAGAAATCATTCGCCATTCTTACTAAAAGAAGAGAAAAAGGTAGTTTAAAGGGCACAGATGAAGAAAGCTAACCTCTAAAAGCCTGTTTTGAACTGGGACAGTGGCCTCATCTATTAGTCAAATTGTAAGATAATCTTGAGCTATGAAAGCCACTATCTTCACCTACTGACCATGAGCAAAATCTGAGAGAGAAGTCCATGTATATTTTAATTTGTTTTCTAGCTTCTTCAACATTTCACACTTTGGCAGAATTGCTAAAAGGAAAATGTCCAAAGAGGTTACTTTGGGAAGGCACAGGAGTGAAGAGCCTGCCTGATAGGCATGGTGAATAATTACCTCTCAAAGAATCAGATGTGCAGTATGTGGCCTAATTATAGGAAACGGCAAATTGAGATAAACATGCAGCCATGAAATATCCCCAGAAGATGTGTAACTGACAGTGTCTCAGAAATTTGTTTCTGTTCCAAAAGCTGTCAATTTCAGCATTGGGAAAATCGGGAAGGAAATCAAGTATTGAGTCTCTTGTGAGTTATGGAAATCAAACCTAATGGCTGAGGAGCTGTTCTTGCCTGCATTATGACACCAGTTTTCTGAAGGGAGTGCCCTAATTATTTCCAGAGCTATGTGTTTCAAGGTTATTTTGTGCTAATACATTGCCATATATGGAGTAGTTCTGCAGAGCAGTACAGAAATGCAGTTCTTTTCCTTGCCTGTATTCACAGCTGGCATGAAGAGAGCATGTTATGCTCCCTACTAGAAAGAGAGGACAGCACAGCACTAGATACAGTGATAGATATTTAGATGACCTTAGAAAGAGTGTGGGAGGCAGAGGCAGAAAGACTCAAAATTAAGGTCTGAATTAATAGCATGTCTTAGAAAGGATGATTCCTTTTAGGCTTTCCCAGAGTGTGGGTCTAAGCATCTGTCCAGCCTGTGAGACTAAAAGCAGTCCTGGGATTGAGGAACAATATTGTCTAAACATTAGAATTTCCCAGGAAATCCTTGAAAGCACTCACTCTTGGGGCTGGCATGATAGCTCCGTGGACTAAAGTGCCTGCTTAGGCAGAGCGCAGAGGCCAGCGTTTGATTCCCCAGCGTGCTGTGCCATCCCTGCCCTCGTGGTGCACTGAGACAGAGATTGAGACTGGGAGTGATGGCACGTGTCTGTAATCCTAGTACCTGGGAGGCTGAAAACAGGAGAATCACAATGAGTTCAATCTACTTAGTGAGACCCTGTAGACCCTGTAGACCTAAATATAGAATAAAAGAAAAAAGAAAGAAAGAAACAAAGTACTCACTCTTGGGTTCCATTTCAGAACTATTCTACGTTAGTAAAGTGGTTTTAAAAGATGTTTAGTGCTCAGCCAAACTGAAAACCTACCAGATGATGGTCTATAACATGAAAGCAGGTAGAATGCAATACTTCCACACCCTCTTTGAGATTCTCACTCATCTATTAGATCAAAAATAGGAAAATAAATGAATATATGATCAAACATAGTAAACTAGAATTCATGAATATGATGAAAGATTACTGATAGATTCCCCTTAGAACTCAAAACATCTCAGACTAGAAGTGAGTGTTTAGAGACCTAGTGGTGCTAGAGATTTAGATGGCATAATGAATCCATCAGCAACCAAATCAATCTTTTCTTTGTCAAAAGCATTGGCCTAGAAGTCTCTGGAGCAGAGATATAGAAATATTTTCAACTGTCCCTATAAGTATTTGAAATCTACTTCAGGAAAATATTTCATTAGGAGGAGAGGAAAGACACAGGTGATTTGCAGAGCTATCTGCTGATATAGCTCAGAGGACCAAGAAATCCTTTCAGGCTGGTAAATGAAGGAAATTTCCACCAAGGAGGTGGGATCAGCATCTACAGAGGGAAATGCCAAATGCACTAGAGGTTTTTTTTTTTTTTTTTTTTCCGGAACTGGGAATTGAACTCAGGCCCTTGCACTTGCCAGGCAAGTGTTTATTCTACTAAGCTATCTCTCCAGCCCTGCACTAGAGTTAATGTAGATGCAGATCAACTTTCCTACAACAAAGATTGCCATCCAAGGACTTCTGTGCACCCAGGTAGGAAAAATCACCATGTACAATTAATGTCATGTGCCTTTCAACAAATCTAGGCTTGCCAAATTTTCTTTTCATTTTTATAGTCCTCCCCACAAATGTACAATCATATCTCCAAGTATTACTGCACACAAAGTGATAAGTAATACTGATGGAAATTTTCTATTCTTTGACATTAATCAACACTTCTTTAAACAGAATATGAATTTGAGAACTAATACTTTATCACATCCAATATCCAATAGACTCATTCCCCTGTGTCTCCTACTTTCTAACATTGTGGATACAAAGACTTGACAATACTTCTAAATATGATTAATATTTTTCACACATGTTCCTTAAAAATGAAATAGTACTACCGTGTTTATGTATTTAAATGCATTTGCATTTCATCAAGGGAAATGTGTTTACTGTTTTAATTTCACCTGTTTCATTTAATTAAAGCCTAGCTCATTTGTCTTTGAATACTTTATGTGCTGGAATTGTGTTGTGTCATTAAATGTGTTTCATACGTGAACAAGATTTTTCAAACTATGAATAAATCTACATCTGATGATCCTTGAGAGACTAAATATTCCCCTCTTCACTATATATTCTCCTTCTAAATTAATAGACTCTTTTATATTTCTCAAAATACTTTTCTATACATTATTTTACAAGTTTGTAACAAACCCACTAGAAAGAGAAATCAAGTCCCAATGTATGAATTTTACAAACAGAAAACAATTTCAGAGAAGAAAAGTGACTGATTCAAGATCACAAGCTAGTCACAGAATTAAAATTAGATACGTTTCTTGGTAATCCAGCATATTTTCAAAGTATCATCATGAATATATCTCCCTTACATTCATTCTGTCAGGAGAAATTTTCAATTAACTCCTTTCTTAAGGCTGCCAAAAAAGCGTATAATTCTGTTAGCACATATATTAGAAAAGTGAAGAGGAATTCTAAAGATGCTGGTGTCTATTTTGTTATAGCCCCTGGGGAATGTACTTATCAATGTTATGATTTTTTTCAACTGAGTTAAGTCTTTTTGTCCTTTTGGTCATCTCTTCCAGGGTTAAATACTTCCATTGTAGGTGATGAAATATGTAAGGCTCCACTTCAAATGTTGGCACTGCTATGAACATAGTCTCTTTCCCTTTTCTCTCAAATGAGTTTAAATGAACTTTATTTTTAGAAAACCTACATGACCTGTTTTTTCCCCAAAAAAACAATGCCTCCACTCCAAATAAATTACGGTCAAAATAAATGAAGCATTCAAGATGACATCAGTCCCATTTGTCTAAAATCCTGGTGTTGTGCAGATGACAAGCAGCAGCCAGTTATGAAGAGTGATAGATCCAAGGTTACTATTGAATCCATTAACATTTTTCCATTTCTAAACCATCCTTAAAGAAAATCATAAATGGGTTCACACCATCCTCACGGTAGTCCAGGAAAGCAACCATGCCATCTCTAGTCATGTTTGCACCAATAAAGAACAGATAGTTCTTGAAATTAGCAAGGATGGGCTTGATGGCCCCTGTCATAAACAGTTTTACTCTTTGTGGTCTTTGTTCTTCAAGTTTGCCTTTGGTTGATTTCATATAATCTTTGATGGACTTCCTGTAGGCCTCTTTTGTGAAGCTGGTTTCCTGCAAGTGATGGTTCATTACAATATCTACACCAGTGACTACTGTGCTTTCGGTGCCTTCACCTCT
Organism: Octodon degus; assembly: GCF_000260255.1. Taxonomy (NCBI): domain Eukaryota; kingdom Metazoa; phylum Chordata; class Mammalia; order Rodentia; family Octodontidae; genus Octodon; species Octodon degus. The sequence goes on from NW_004524588.1 coordinate 13,465,293, forward strand.
GGGCCTTCAGCGGACGCACTGCCACCAATGAGCGCGTCGTCAACGGCATCCTCTGTTCTACTGACCATCTTGCCCTTCACCTCCAGGCACAGCCCGTCCGCAATCTCCCGGATCATGTAAATGTCGGAGAACATCTCATCATGGCTGATGAGGTCCCAGTAGATAATCATGATGGTGGCTGAGGGAGGTAGCGGCCACGCAAGCTTAGCAGGAGCCGGGAGCTCAGAGAGAGCGATGTGCAGCCAGAGTGGCACTTGGGGGGAGAGGTGAGTGGCCAGAAAAGCTGTCAGCATTATTTTTAATATTCATAGAAACTCTGTGCCTTTAAAAGGTGACAAGAGGCTCACAGACATGAGTGATGTGCCAGTCTTGTCTCAGGCAAGTCTTGATTTTCCTTGGCTCTTCTTCAGACTGGCTGCTTTGATAAAGTTGCCTACTGTAACCTGTCCTCTGGAACCCACAGCCAGGTCCCTAGCAATTATCCCAAAACATGCCTCAGCAATATCATTATTGCTGTTATTATCAAAGAAAATATCTATCTAATATTTTTAAGCTAGAAAACATGACATAGACCCTACAAATACAGGGAATCTGAGCATAGCATTTGTCCTTCAGAAGGTTGCCATTCAATAAATGGACATGATGCATTTATAATAGCGCAGAAATCAAGCAAGAAGACAACAGAATATAAAATGAATGTTTTCCAAGTATAAAATGAATATTTCAGATGTTATGCTGTAAATGCTATCAGGTTCAGAATAAGAAAATCATTACGGGCCATGATATAAAATCTCTCAAAAAAGAAATAAACAATGAAAGGCAGAATTAAAATAATTGCTGAGAGTAATAGAGAATACTGTGTAAGGGAAATCGAAAAAGAATTATGAAGTCAGAAATACTCATGGCATCTTTATGGAAAACCCTGTCTTCTTATTTTGATGATTTGCTATGAAACTGAAAGTACAGTGTATTCACCAAACCCTGAGAGCATCCTTTTATTTATCAGTTAGGATTAAATTCAGCTCCAAGTAACAAACTCAAATGGTATGTATTCAGTAAAAACTGTACGTCCGAGTTTGAACTTTGGCCTTTTCCTGGGCTGGTGACAGGCAGAGATGCTCTCCACAGTGCTAGGCAAAGTGAGCAACACTTCCCAGTCAGCTGCACAGTGACTAAGTGGGTGACCAGTACTCTATGCTGTGCTTCTACTAGATAAACTACATAAAATGTTTAATACTTAATTACAAACAGGCTTTGTGCTGCATGATTTTTGCCCAGTGGTAAGAAAATATAAAAGTTCTGAGGATGTTTAAGGTAGGCTAAGTTAAACTCTGATGTATGGTAGGTTCTAATTAGTAAATGCATTTACAACTTTTGGTGTTTTCACTTTGTGAAGGGCTTATTGGTGTGTAATCACGTCATGAATCGTAGAAGTATGACAAAGCATATTCTAATCGCAGAGGCATGACAAAGCATCTTCTAATCATTAGAATGTTGCTGGCGTGGCTTCAGCGGCTCACTCATGCTGACATTTAGGCTACTCTCTAGAATGTGTTGTATTATGGTCCCCCATGAAGGGTGCTACTATTCAAAATATTTATCCTTTCTGAGGCAAGCAAAGAGTAGGGGTATCCAGGTGGGGCGACACAGGCCTGTAATGCCACCAGTGTGGGAGGCTGAGGCAGGAAGATTTTAAGTTTGAGCTCATCCTGGGCAACTTAGAGAGATGCTGTTTCATAATAAGAAAATTAAAAAAAAAAAAGAACAAGTTGGGAACGTAGTTCAGTGTGAAGGCCCCAAGTTCAACTCCCAGGACTGCAAAGGGAGGTAAAAAAGTGTAGGAGAAGCTACATCAGTAGAATCCATCCTTTTCTCTGGGATAGGCAGAACTTTTCTAGAGACTAATATATGAAAACTTCAATGCAAGCCTTATTGTTCAAGATCAGATTAGGTAGCCCTTTCTAGCTAGAAAGAGACAAGGGAAATGAAAATACAATAGTGTGGTTGATATAGATCATATAAGCCTGTTCCAGCCCCAACTAAAATCAGAATTTTGACCATAAGAAAAAAGAATGAACAATGAATAGACAAATACTAATTTCTTTAGCAATTACAGTTTCTTTTGTTGCAATAATAAATTCCTTCTACTAATGGGGGACTAAATGGTACTAAAAATGGAGAAATAAAATTATGGGTAATAGTCTCAATAGAGCTTCACTAGACCTCTAGAGGGACTCATATTATTAGAGGTATTATAGTATCCCAGTAACATAGCAGCAGCTGTAAAGATTGGATAATCTTAATATCTCTCCCCACCAGGAGATACTGGCTCCTATTCATGAACTCCATCTGTTCCTCTATGCATTTTCTACAATACCAGCCTCCCCCTCCCCATACCACAAGTTTCGTCTTGAGCTCTGTGGTGTATCAACAACTGGTGGTCCACTTGAACACTCAACTGAACTGAATCAATGTGGTTCTGGTTGTAGAAAGCCCAGCTGAGAATTATTGGCAACAGCATTAAAAGGAGAACTGGAGAGGAAGCAGAGGAGCTCTTAGTTGTCCTGGAGAAGCATGTTGTGCAGGTTTTCCTGATGTGAACTCAGCTGTTCTTATCCTTGGAGGAGCTCAGGATCTTGCTGTTGCTGAGGACAGCTGTGTTACTTTTTCAGGGAGCTCTGGCCCTTACTTTGAACTTTGCTTCTTGACTCCAGCGCAGATCCCTCAGTCTGCTAGTGCAGATCCCTCATCCCACTGGCACAGACTTTCTAGTTTCCACCACTGATCTTTGGGCCTTCCCAGTGCAGATCTGGGAAACAGACTTGCATGAGACATTGTCATGGGCTCTTGGCCTGCAGTTGGGCTGCTGGGAGGCATTGCCATGGGCCCTAGGTCTTCAGCTTGACTCATGCAGGACATTATTGTGGATCTGGGCCCTCAGCTGGATTCTCAGTCTTAAGTGTGTGGAAGGATTTCCTACACATTTTTGTACTTGACTCTATGGGTGAATATTATAAACTAATCCTATAAATTATGTCTTCTGTGTAAAATTGTTTCCCTTGCAAACCGTGACTACAAGTTCTACTCTGACTTGAGTAACTAAATAAAATGTAGTGTGCTCAGTTGCATTTAAATTTCACATAAATGGAAAATATGCTCTGTATTGATATGATCAGAGCAGTATTTGTAATATATTCATACTGGGAAATTATTTGTTGTTCATCTGAAGTTCAATTTTAATTACAAATCCTGCGAAGTATGACAATCATAAAACTGACTGATAAGCCTGATCACCAACAAAAATCCCTACTGATAGACATCTAATAGTGGTCCACTTGATAGACCACTGGTTAGGCCATAAATAACGCCTTTGGTTTAGAGAAACACCTCTCTCCTGATGAATTGGTATTTACTGTACTTGGTCATATGGACAATGCCTTGAAATATACACTTGAGGAATTCTCTTTTTTTTTTTTTTTAATGGAACTGGGGATTGAACTTAGGCCCTTGAGCTTGCCAGGCAAGTGCTTATTCTACTGAGCCATCTCCCCAGCCCCAGAAATATTTATATCTCTATTCTATTTAAGAGGATCTGTGGGAATGGCATTCTAAATGTTGGGAGAAATTCAACAAAAGTACTTTTTACCCTGTGGTGTTCGTTTTGGATGATATATGTAAGTAGACCTCTATTTTTTTCTGTCTGTCTCTGTTTCTGTGACTCCATCCGTCTGTCTGTCTGTCACACTCTCTTTCTCTGTGTGTGTATGTGTCTCTCTATCTCAGTCAAAGATTTCATGGCCACTTCATTTCTAGGCACAAAATCAGTTCATATTCCATAGGTATTTTGTCACAGTGAGTAAGACGTACACACACCAAGGCGCTCTCTTTTATATAATATATGTAATTCTCTCTCATTTCTCTCCATTTTCTGGAATTCCATCTTCCATTAAGTTTTATCTCCCTTTGAGGAATACAATGAATCTACAATATCTTCTATAAGTAAAGAAGAACTGGTAGATACTGGATTAAACAAATGGACGAATAAGTCAAGGGATCCTAAAATCTATCATGCTTTAAGTTTTCCCATTTAATAGTTTTGTCTAATCCAGCCATTTCCCATTCTCATTTTTTTCCTTTTGGTTGATCTACAAGTATGATTTCTAAACTATTGATTCCTAGTTTTTAAGAACACATGGTGTTCATGCATGTTCTTTCTGCTACCGATTTCCTTGAATCACTCCTCTTTTGGCTCCAAGAGTGCTAATATCAGTAATAATTTTACACCAAAAACAAAGCTTCTGTACTACTTTGGCTCATCCTGAATTATCATCAGCTAATTGAAAAGTAATGTCAGGATACACACTAGGGACCCTCTCTCCCAGTACTCAACCCGCTGCAGCAGCCCTCTCAGCCTCCTCGTGGGCTATTACATTTCTATGTCAGCACCATATGAGACATTCATATTTTAAAATGCCATCTAATTACCATAAGACATTTCCACTGGTGGGCTGGCATTTGCCTCTTTCTAACAGGCATCTTCAGGATGGGCAATCTTTATTATGTCGCCTGTCTTGTATAGAAACTGCTCACCAAGCTCTTCCATCAAGTTTCCTCACTTTCTTATTTTCTTTGCATTTTCCTTATGTTGTAATACTCAGATTTCTTCTCATCCTGGTCATTCTTCTTCACAATGACATAGTGTATTCTTTTCTGTTTTAAAACATAAGGCCTTAGGCCAGCCAAATAGCTCAGTCGATTAAAGCGCCTGCAAGCAGGTGCGGGGGCCCAGGGTTTGATCCCCGGGCCTGCCGAGCCTGCCCAGCCCCTGGGGCGTACTGAGAGGGCAATGGAGACTGGGCATGGTAGTGCGCGCCTGTAATCCCAGCTCTTGGGAGGCTGTACACAGGCAGATCACTATGAATCCGATCTAGTAGTGAGACCCTGAACACCCTGTAGACCCTTCCCTAAAATTAAAAAAATAAAAATAAAATAAATTAAAAAACACGAGGCCTCAAATAAACACATTGCCATAGGAGAATAGCCTTCCATCACAATTGGTTATAAACAGGAAGTTAATAAGTTGAATTTCCCCTATCTGAGAAAAATGATACGGAGGAAAGAAAATAGTTTCTGGAAGTAATATAATCTGTGCTTGCATTTCAACTCGGCTGTATTTTTATCTTGAGACTTCGCACATATTTCTTTGCCTCTTACAGCTTCAATGTCTTCTTCTGTCAAATATAAGTAGTATCTCCTAAAGGATTAAGAAAAAGCACATAAAATCTCTTGGAAAATGCTAATTTTTGGCTCTGTAAAGAATTCTTTCCTTCTCTCTTTCCTTGAGCTAGGGAATCACTAACACTGTATTAAGGGAAAAAAAAAATCTAGATTTTCCTGTACTTCTGATCTGCATAGAGAAGTTCATATTTAATATTCTCTGTTCATCCATCTGATTTTCAGAGCCTTAAGTAATAGTTCTAAGGATTGAGTGGTCACCTCTAGCTAGCCCCCACCCCACACACTTCTTACTTAGAGCCGCTAGGGCTATATATCTTATTTGGACCTAGATACAGATACTATTCAGTCTTGCAAAACTCATTGAATGATTTCCCCCATTGCTCAGTTTTCTACTGCTACAAAAACTGTTAGTTTCAAAAAGCATTAGCCACAAAAGGATGCCTGTCATTTTTTCGATGTTCGAATAAGCAGCATATGACGCTACCAGGAGAACTGATCATTAAAGATAGTCAAAGCAGAACTCCAGTAACTACATAGTAACCAGAAGGCAGCGTTATCTTCACAAAGGACCGTGAGTGCTCATCAAGGCTATATTCTTAAAGGAGATTAGGACACCAATATGCTCGTCTTACACCTACATACTGAACCAATCCATTGTGAAAGTAAATCCACTTATTATTGCAGTTTTAGTGGGACAGCGCTTATCTTTCAAGACAAATAGTTTGCACATTATCTAAAAGAACACTCTATCATTCTATGTCCTACCTACTATGGAATATGGCAAAACTCATAGAGACACTGCTAAACAAACAGAACCTGAACTATTGCTAACATCGTCAGTGATGAAATCTACAAGATCTATTTTGATATCAGTGAAATTTTTCTTTGCTCTCCACCATCTCTTCTGGGCAACAGCGTAGAGCTCCCTTTTGCAGTTCTGAGCAGATCCTACTTTCGCTGCCAGAATGAGAAGAGTTTGAGGACTGCGGTGGCCATGTGGTGGCTCTAGAATTTGTGCCAAAGCTGTGCCTGGCATGGGCTCTGACTAGAGCTATGCTCATTTGGGACTCGTGAAATAGTAGCAAGAGACGCATTTACCCTCAGGCTGTTCCTCAGTGACATCAGAGCAGCTCGTCAATCCAGGAAAAAATGTCACCCTGCTGCTCGCTCGGCACCAGGTCATCCAAGGCCTGTCACATTAGAGCTGGGTTTGGAAGGTGCTCAAAACCTCCATATGAACTGTTGGGCACAGAAGGCAATTTTCTGGCTGAATATATTGTCCTAGTGATTTCAGTAATGATCAATTGAAAATTCTGTGCAGCCTGATAAACACTGTGTGTCTATTTTTTTCTTGCCTGTTTCATCTTATAGTTGTGAAACAGAATTTGTCTGAAACCTGATTCTTGTTTTGCTGCGTGCTAGTTAAGAGACTGTATGCAACTTCTTTATACTGTCAGAGCATCAGTTTTCAATCCAAAACAGACATAATGACACCTTTGTTGTAGTTTTTGTAAATGTAGCTCTTCGTTTTGTTTATGGTATCAAGGAATGAGCCTAGAGCCTGGCGCTTAGTTATATCCTCAGCTATGTTTACTTTTTGTTTTGAGACAGTCTCATTAAGTTGCTAAGTTGCTCCAGCTGAGATTGAACTTGTGATCCTCCTTCCTCCATCTCCCAGACTTCTAGGCATGTTGAGAATAAGTTCAAACCTATATAGAGTGTATTGTACACATTTAATGATATCTACAGTATATGCATATAAATTTCTGTTCTCTAGGTTATATCCTACCTAAACCTATGAGGAAGGCCTACCTGCATGCGAGGCAGTCACACAACACATTCATATACACATACACACACATAAGGGGGTCTAGCAATTTGGTAGACATATTTAAGGTTCGCTTAGATTTTAATTTCTATCTCACTTCCTTTTTCAGATAGGGGTAAATTAAGCTATAAAGAAATTGCAGTGCTCATGTCACGTGGCATTGATTTACTCAAAGCCAAATATGTATTCAGAAAAAATAGAGAAGCTGAGAAAGAGGAGCATGAGTAAAAAGGTCGGGAGGGAAGCAGAGGTAGAGCGACAGGTGCACAGATAGACAGGAGGACAGACAGAAGGACAGGCAGGAAGGCAGGCAGGCTTGTTATTTTTCATTTCTGTCTTTGAAGTACATGACCCCAACGCACATTACTGAAAACACTTGACTTCACAATCTCCTTAATAACAGAAAAATGACCACAGTCACACTGCAACCAACAGTAGGTCCTTAAAAGTCCACGGAGAGGGCAGCCTGTGGTCTGCCCTTAGGAAAATCTACTTTTCCAGCTGTCTCATTTGCCTGCCCACCTTTTCTACCCAAGATGTCCCTGTGGGGCTTGGACAGTCATTTTGAAACTAGGAGGCTCTAACCACCAGGACCAATGGCCAACTTGCTAAGGACAGTGGAGAAGAGAGAGACCAGGTTTCTTTAGTTGAGCCCCCGGGTCAGCTCCAGACTCCTACACTCACTCTTATTGCCTAGATTAAATGTTTTTATTTACTTTTAATTAAGCCATTAAAATATTTTTATTCTGCATTGGTTTTTATTGTTGCTTTTACAATCAGTTGCAAGAAAATGGAGTCCTAACTGGTATAGAAGACGGTTGTACCGGGCTGGTGAGATGGCTCAGTGGTCTAGAGCGCCTACTTGGAACAAGCTTAGCAAGGCCCAGGGACCTCGGTTCGGTCCCCCAGCACCACATGCCAGCTGGCCCCACCCCCTGGTGGGCTGAGCTGGCCACATACACACACACATAAATAAATGAAATTAAAAAAAAAAAAAAGAAGACGGTTGTACCTCTCGGGCCTTCCATGACCATCTACTTGGGAGTGAGGTAGAAGTCAGGACTCTGCTGTTCATAGCAAGTGCGTCTCACCATGGTGCTGTAAATCTGGCCTTTTGGGTTAAATGTTTTATATAAGGCTTGGTTCCCTCAATGAGGACTCTTGAGCAAAGGCTAAGATCTGTTTCGATATTGGAGGGAATCCTGAATGTGCCGGACTTGCTGAATTCCATATTATGCTCTGAAATGTACTTTCCCCAAGGACTTTTCACAGGCAGTGTTGTTCAGTAGAATTTTAGTATTATGCGCTAACCCTACGATTCATACCTTTGACACCATTGTCCTGACTTAGGGCAAGGGCATGGTATTTTCAGTAGAAGTAAAAGCACTGTATCACAGTGAGAAACTGAGTTGGTACTGGGCAGAGGCAGAGCACAAAGCTGGTGTGTGTGTGTGCCTCACGTGCACATGTACTTACTGGAATCCATCCAATACTAGACGGATGTAATTCTCCAGAAAACTAAATCAAAGTGAGTTTTAACAGGGAAAAAAAGAAACAGTAGAAGACACATACTGATAACCTAAAAACACTGTATATTGACACAACTAGCAAATAGGTTTTACAGAAACTAATCATAAAGATGTATGCTGAAATAAATATTTTACAAAACATACCTACTGAAGCTGAATAAGGCATTAGCATTTAATTCTTTTTTTCATGTATTTAGTACAGAGTCTACAGGGTCACACTACACAGATCAGATTCATAGTGATTCTCCTGTTTTCAGCCTCCCAAGCATTGGGATTACAGGCATGCGCCACCATGCCCAGTCTCAGTCACCATCTCAGCATGCACCGGGGGCAGGGCCAGTATGGCATGTCGTGTCAGGGATCAAACCCCAGACCCTGTGCTTTGCCTCAGCAGGCACTTTAGTCTGCTGAGCTATCTGGCCAGCCCAGCATTTAATCCATAATCATGTTTTTTCTGCCTTCTCTACCAATCCCTGATAACACATGTAATGTGTCTGTATTCATTCTTCATATTCAAATCTTCTACTTCTTTAAACCTGAAATTTGTTGAAATTCTTAAAAATATATATTTTAATTGTCCTCATATAATTGATAATTGGGAATAATTTTAGAGAGGAAGTTGTAATCCAGTATTGATCATGAAATCAACTCAGGTTGTTGTAATACTCACTTAACAATTACATAGAATAAAAATTACATATGGGCATTATGTTGCATTAAAGAGATTCTGAAGCTAATTGTAACATATTTAAAACTACTTCAGTACCACTGTTAATTTGTTATTCTTGTTTTGAAAATCTATACCATTTATAGTCTTGTATGATACTCTGTTTCTGTCTTTGTTTTTGCTATATGTTTATGCTTTTGTTTTTGTTTATACTATTTAAAATAGTTTTAAAAATTCTACTTCAGTATAGTTACTCTAGATGAACATATCCAGATTAAATTCATAAAATCATTAATAAGTGAAATAAAATATTAGTGGTAAAATTTATATACTTTACATCTATTATGTAATAAAATGGAATCCTAACATCAAATATTGATATCTGGGATTTTTTTTTTCAGTCCACAACTCTTTTTCCTTGATTTTTTCAAAAATGAACAATTCCACTCATTCATTGCTTACAATGCTAAATTAGATTAAGAAGTAGTAAATATGTGCTATTTATTTTGGTCATTATATGAAATTTTGATTTCATTTTATATATGTACTACATTTTTATTGGGTTACATTGTATGGTATTTCTTCTGTTTTCTTATATTTCCCTCTAAGTTTGCAGGGCAGTGTTCCAGTAGGGTTAGTGTGCACCCAAAGTGAAGCGCCTTCTAGAGGTGGTGCTGGGCTAAGCAGGGATGTAGCTGGGAGCTGTCCAACAGTAAATCTGAAAAGGGTACACAAAGAGGCAAGATACCTCAAGGATGCCACTGGAGTCTAGCAATAAATCCGTCCCAGAGCCCTCATGACTGCCACATCCTGGGAATTACTTCCAACTTGAGCTGAAATAGTAGCTCAGTGGTCTCATTGTCTTGCCTCTTTCCTATCAATCTTTTCAGAATGTTTTCTAAAGGAAGAGAGAGATCGGGTCCACTATCTATTATTATTAGAAAACTCATTTTATTTTCTATCCAATAACATAAAAAAGAGAGAATCACTAAGTGCATAGAGATCTGGTTCATTGGGACATAAACATTCATTACTTTTAAAACTACCTCTTCGTATATTTATCCCAAAATCTAAATTCATAAATGTATTTAAAAGGTTTAACAAAATAATTGGGGAAAATTTACACAGAATCATAGTGTTATTATATAATAAAATAGACTCTTAGCATTCAGCCTTGACATCTGTTTTCATGGTTAGGGAAAAATGTAATTTAATGCTACTTTTAATGTAAGCCATATTGTAAGATCTTATTATTGTCTAGAAAAGGTAACTTAAATCAAGACATCAAGAAAGGTAAGCAAGTTAACCTGTTTAATTGTGCTTAAATATAATTTTCCAGGAGTGGTGGTGCACAATTGTAATCACAGCTCTTGGGAGGCTGAGGCTGGATGATCGTTGTAAGTTTGAGACCAGCCTGGGCTACAGAGTGAGCTCAAGGCCAGCTTGAGCTGTCCATGGTGAGACCCTGTCTAAAAGAAAGAAAAAGAAAGAAAGAAAGTAAGTAAGTAAGTTTATTGCTTAACACCCCCCTACACACACTAGAAAAGAATACAGGGTGGTGCTGTCACATATGTGGCATTCAGTAAGTGCTGAATTTGTAGCACTGCATTATTAGATTTGGCATTAAACCATTTTCCATCCAAAGCCTAATTCTAATTTAGCAGACAACAGTCATTCAATAGCATTGCTTATTTTCAAGACCATACACAACTATAGTTTTTGACTAAATGGTGAAGCAAACATCAAAGTTAGATGTCAGGATTCCATTTTGTTATCTAAGAGAGAGGTGACTCTTGTTCAAGTTTTCCTTCAATATTTTATTTTATTTTGCAATAGTAATCTAAATGAAGTATGATATATACAATTATTTTGGATAGTTATACTATAAGTATATAATATTGATATATAAGGATTAGGACAGAATCAATCTGCCTTTTTTAATATTAATTCTTTCTCTCTCTTAGTGATTTTGGGGAAAATTTTAACTTATCCAGGGTTTATTTTCCTCACCCTAAAAATAATGTAGTATTGGTTATCTCTAAGGTTTTTGCTGGTTCAAGAATTTTACTAAATTGAGAGACAAAATTCATTTTACTACAGTCAATGGTGAATCAAGACAAAGCAGGAATTTTAAAGTAATTGTGAATCATAAATTTGGTTTTTAAAATTGAAGCAAACTATTAAGATATTAAACCTATCATAAGATGAGCTTTGATAAATGCATACCATAGTATATAAATCATCTTGATACAAATATAGAAGGATTTTATCATTCCCAGAATTTTTCCTTCTGTTCTAGTTAACTGCCACACCCCATTCAAAATCATACCAAAATTCTGATGGCATTGCTACAATCATTAACCAGTTTTGCATCATTGGACTTTATACAAATGGAATCTGATGATATAATATTTTGTATCTGAATTATTTCAAATAAAACAATATTTTCAAATCAAATTTGGCTATTTCATATATCAGGAGTTAATGGGGCCAGAAGTTTAGCTCAGTGGTATAGCACCTGCCTGGTGAGCGGAAGGCCTAGAATTCTATTCCCCCACAATTAGGGATTAATATTTTTCATATAGAGTATATTCATTTCATTATGAATATACTAAAATTGTTTGTGTATATGTAATGCATGGACATTGGAGTATGTTGCCTATTATGAAAGCCTACTATATATTACTTCTACATATAATTTTGCAGATATTTTAATTCTTTTAGATAACCATTAGTACTGACAGCTCAGAATTATTAAGAGAAAATCTAATATTATAAAAAGTGCTATAGAATTTTCCAAGTTAATTTTCATACATACATTATACTCTTTCATGAGATAATTTGCAATTGATTGAAATGCTCTTTGTACTTTTAATTTGAACTTTCTTAGACAAATAATATTGAACAGTTTTATTTGCAATTGGTGTATCTAATTCATTACCGATGTATGTATAGAAAGTTTCAACATATCCTTACTCAATTGTATATATTTGATGTATATAAATTATGTAGTCAAAGTTTATATATATATATATATATACACACACACACACACACACACATACACACACACACACACACACACATTCTTCCTTATATCTGTTATGCCTGATTTGAATTTTTTGTTTTTTGTTTTTTTGGTACCAGGGATCAAACTCAGGACCTCGTGCTTGTCAGGCAGGTGCTTATGCTGCCAAGTTAGTTCCCTGGCCCTGCTTTGCCTTTTATTTTATTTGTTTTCTGTGTGTGTGTGTGTGTGTGTGTGTGTGTGTGTGTTTAGGGAAGGGTCTCCAGTGTGTTCAGGGTCTCACTATTAGATTGGACTCATAGTGATCCACCTATTTAAAGCCTCCCAAGAGCAGGGATTACAGGTGCGCACCACCACACCCAGTCTCAATTGCTGTCTCAGCACACCCCAGGGGCAGGGCTGGCATGGCAGGCCTGGGGATCGAACCCTGGGCCCCTGCGCCTACTTGTAGGCATTTTAATCCACTGAGCCATTTGGCCAGCGCTTGCATTTTAAAATGGTGTTTCATAATTAAAAACAGAGTTTTAAAATTTGATAACACGAAATTAATCTTTTTCTCCTTTGTGACTTTCTTTTTGTATTTTCTGTAAGAAGTTTTTAGCCCTAAGGTATCTTCTAAATGCTTTAAAGCTTTAGTTTTAACTCAGAGGCATTAATTTTGATTTATAATGTGAAGTTTAGTAAATAGAACTTCATTTTCTATTGAAATTCCTTAAAACGCTTCTGGAAAATCAATTCATCATATATTTAGGGATCTACTTGCAGCCTTTATTTTATTCCACTGATCAATTGTCCATATAAACAATATGATTTAACTATTGCTCATGTTAACTACAATAGCTTTATAATTTTTTAAATCAGTTGTAATGTTACCATTGTAGTTTTATAAAAGATAGTTTTAATTATTCTACATGATTTTTATATATCAATTTAAAAGTTATTTATGATTTTCTACAAAAAATATATTCTGGGATTTTTATTGTAATTGGAGAAAGCATATAGATCATTGCAGGAAAAACTGACATTATTTTATTTAAAAATAAACAAATATATTCCTCTATTTATTTAGAACTTCTTTACCCTTTCTCAGAAATGTTTTTTTAAATTTCCACTAGAGAGATTTGAATGTCTTTTGCTAAATTAACTTTCTTTTTTTAAATTTTATATTCATTTTAATAAGAAAAAAGACAAAATAGCCATGAAACCATTTCAAAAACAGGTTAGTAGGACAGTTACAATAATTAATACGTTGCATATTGTTTTCTTTGTAGTAGCTATTCAGGGGACAAGATTTATACATGAAATCTTGTCTAAACACTAGTAGTACAAACCTTTCTCCTCACTGAACTAAGAGAAAGTAGCTGTATACATATCCTAACTATCTTGTATATACATACATACATACATATATATATATATATATATTTTTTTTCTCCCAACAGTTTCTTATTTATGTCCCCCTTTTCTGTTTTGTTTTATTACTGATGGGTGTTCCATTGCTGTTAGAGAAGCTGTATTTGGGGAAATCTTTAAAGGGTCTTTTCATATAATGCCAGTCCAAATATTATAGCTACTTGAATTCAGCAAAATAACCCAATACAGTCCAATAGTCCATAATAGTAGTGAGTTACAAGCACAAATGGCAATTGTCCGAAGTTGTTGAATTGAGCTTTTTACAGCTCAGCATATTCATATAGCTTTACTTTTCATACCTTGTGGTTACACTTTTATACTAGATGGTTAAGACCAAGTTAAAGCAAGATCTATATAGCTAAAAACACAACTTTTCCTATCTGATAAGGTCAGTGAAATCCCCTCAGGATGAGTCATGGCCGTTGCTTGACCAATTTGCTTTTTGTGAAAGCTTGAGAGAATTTTTTCTCTCTAGGTGAGACTCCTTAGGCACACATCATTAATCACTTTCCTCCGGGGCCCCATAATCTCCTTGATCAGAAAATCTGGGACATGACTTAGTTACAGGATGTCACAGCAGAGGTTCCCTTATGTCCTGAGTCCTCGCTGATTTTGAAGGGCTAGGGCCAAAATATTAGCTATTTTTTGAGCTCATCAATCTGTCTAATTTTTGGTCTGTAAACTTTAGTTCTTAAACATCCAGAAGAGAAGCTTACTGATATCACTATCCTATAAAAAATGCAGGTAAGCTCTATCTGTCTGAATATCACATAGCTTAGACATAAAAAGAAACTGCTATTTTCCAACAACCACGAATATTTTAAAGTTTAAATCTGGGGCCAGGGAGACGGCTCAGTAGAATAAGTGCTTCCCTAGCAAACACAAGGGCCTGAGTTCAATCCCTGGTTCTACCAATAAATAAATAAATAAATAATAAAATTTAAATCCTTATAGAATGTTAAAAACAATTAAAAAAATTCTTACACAGATATTTAGAAATCAAACCATATTCAACATGGTAGCACTACAATTGTGCTATTTTGTTTTTGTTGTCACTCATTTACATTTATTAACTCTTTAAAAACATACGTTTACTTTAAAGAAAGTATAGTGATACTTAATAAGACATTAGGAGCAGTACACATTTAGAAGACTAAAGTAACAGGTACCTTACGCATGGTTTTAGTATTACACATTGCTGTCCACAATGTAGTTGTTTAGTTCACAGATAACAGCACATAGAGTTAGTCAGGGTGAGAATTCTACCCATTAACTGCTGTTTTCAAAAACCTGATGGAAGTTCTTAGGACCATTGCCTCAACCATTTTGTTTATATAACTGTATGGTTTTACCTCACCATATTTCTAACTTCTTTCCTTCCTCTCTTTACGTTGTTTAATCCTTAAATACTCTCTTTCCATTTAATAGTGTCATACTTTTCAATTTTTATTTCTTCTTTTGAGTTCTTACACTAGGAGACAATACATTATTTATACATATGGGTCTAGTTTATCTTACTTATGAGCATAGCTTCAAGTTGCATCCACTTATATCTGACAGCTTCGAATTTATTTTTCTTCACAGCTGAGTAATACCGCATTGTATAAGACCACCACATCTTTCTCATCCATTCCTCAGGTGATGGGCATTTTGGTTGTGTCCAAGATTTGGCTACCACAAATTGTGCTGCTACAAACATAGGCACACATGTATCACTATGATATGATGTTTTCAGTTCTTTTGTGAAAATTACCAGAAGGGGGATAGCTGGATTGAATGGAATTTCCTGTCCGAGTTTTTTGAGGAGTCTCTACACTGATTTGCAAAATGGTTGCCCCAGTCTACATTCCCACCAGCACTGGGAATGTAGACTGCCTCTACATTTTCCCCTGCTGCCTCTCCAACATTTGTTGTTGGTTGATTTTTTAATGATAGCCATTCTTTCTGGGGTGAGATGGTATCTCAGTGTTGTTTTAATTTGCATTGCATGAATGATGTGGATCATTTTTTCATGTGTTTATTTGCTGCTTTGTATTTCTTCTTCTGAGAAGTTTATGTTCATCTCGGATGCCCATTTTTGGATTGGGACTTTAGATTTTGGGGCCCTAATATTCTTTAGTCCTTTATACATTCTAGAGAGAAGACTTTTTTCTGAGTGCTTATTAGTTAAGATTTTTTCCAGATTTGTGGGTTGTCTTTTCACTCTGTTGGTAATTTCTTTGGACACATGAAAACTTCTCAATAAGAGGAGGCCCCTGTTGTTAATTCTTTCCAGAATTTCATGTGTATTTTTATTTTTGTTCATCAATTGTTTGCCTACCCCAGGTCTTTAAGATTTCCTCCTACTTTCTCTTCCAGGAGGTTTAGTGTTTATGTTTCATTGTTTAGATCTTTAATCCATTTTGACTTTAGTGCATGGTGATAGACCTGGGTCAAGTTTGAGTTTCAGCATAAGGAAAGCCAGTTTTTCCAGTACTATTTGTTAAAGGCTGTATTTTTTCCAGTAAGCATGTTTGGCCCCTTTGTCAAACATAAGATGTCTAACTGTGTTTGTAGTTGCATCTGCATCTTCTAATTGATTCCATTGTTCCTCAGGTCCATATTTTTTTTGCCAATACCATGCTGATTTTATCACAGTAGCTTTGTTGTACAATTTCAAGTCAGAATTATAATGCCTACCTTGCCTTTGTTACCCAGGATTGCCTTTGCTATTCTATTTTTTTTTTTTCTGGTTCCAAATAAATTTTAGGAATGATTTCTCTAGGTCTGTGAGGTATGTTGGTGGTATTTTGATAGAGACTGCATTAGATTTATATAACAATTTTTACAGTCTGACCATCTTCGCAATGTTGTTTCTTGCTATCTGGGGGCAGGGAGTATCTTTCCATTTTCTGAAATCCTCTATGTTCTCTTTTTTCAAAGTAGTGTAATTTTCATTGGATAGATATTTTACTTCTTAAGTTAAATTAATTCCCAGGTATTTCACTTTCCATGGTGCTACTGTAAAATTTCTCTAATTTCTCTCTCAGTGTATTTTTTTATCTGTGTAGAGGAATGCTATTGATTTTTGGATATTGACTTTGTATGCTGCTATGGTACTGAATTTGTGTACTAACTCTAGTAGCTTCTTGGTGGAGTTTTTGAGTCTTCCAAGCAGAGCATTATGTCATCTGCAAATAATGATAGTTTAACTTCTTTTTTACCTATTCTTATTCCTTTTATTTTTCTCTCTTGTCTAATGGCTTTAGCTAATGATTCTAGACCTATCTTGAATAGGAGTGGTGCTAGATGACATCCTTATATTGTACCTGAAATGAGATTTCAGTTTTATCCCATTTAGAATTATGTTAGCCATTGGGTAGTCATAGATGGCTTTTATCAGATCATAGTAGAGGCCATCTGTTTCAATTTTCTGTATGACTTTGAACATGAATGAGTAGTGGACTTTTTCAGATGCCTTTTCTGCATCAATTGAGATGATCATGTGGTTTTTGGATTTATCTCTATTTTTCTTTTGAGGAAAGGTTTATTTCAGCTTAGAATTTGTAGAGATTTCAGTCCATAATTATGATCCAAGATAGAGCGGCAGAAGGACATTACAGAGCACAGTCCATGATAGGGCAGGGAAGGGCAGCGAGCAAGCTAGAAGTCCCCCTTTACCTTTTATCCTGTCTAGGCTACAATCACCAATTGTACGAAGGATGGGCCTTCCCATAATCCATATCCAGAACTGTGATATGCCAATCAGTGGACTAATTCAGTACCACCATTTTCAATCCTAGTATCGTGCACCCTAGATCCAGACACCTCTGAAAATCTCCACCCATGAGAGCATGAGGCCTTGTGGGGACATGTAGCTATAAGTGATAACGAGAAGTGCTAAGTGGATTTTATCATTGATGCTTTTATTCCAGTTCTATGAATTTGTTTTCCATTTATCAAATATATATGTCAGACACCACATATATATTGCTATATTTAATCTTATAAAGTATTATTATGACCTTTTAATAGATGAAAAAGAATTATAAATTTATTGGTTTTAAAATCATACTTTTCAGAGGCAGAACAGTGGTCCCAAAAGATGCTGCAGAATACTCTAACACCTGGAACCTTTGAGGTCCAATCACTGCTGTAAACCCCTTTAGAAAAGCGAATTTAGAGAGATGATTAAAATTATAGACTTTAAGATGAGAGATTCTTTTTTCTGGATTATTATGATGGGTTCTCTCTAATCACACAGCTTTTACAAAAGGAGAACCTTTCCTAGCTGTGAATCAAGAAGGACATGACCTGGGGTAGGTAGATAGCTCCGTAGAATAAGCGCTTGCCTGGCAAGTACAAGGGCCTGAGTTCAATCACCGGTTCTGAAAAAAAAAAAAAAAAAAAAAAGGGCATGACAGCTGAAAGGGTTAGAGAATGGCTGACTTTCAAGAGGGAAGGAGGGGCCACAAGTCAATGAGTACAGGAGACCTTGAGAAGCTGGAAAAGTCACAGCCCTGCTTTTTCACATTAGCCCAGGGAGACCCACAACAGACTCCTGCCTGTCAACCTAAGAAAATAATCTTTTGTTGTCCTAAGCCACTAAATTTGTGCTAATTTGCTATGGCAGCAATAGAAAATGAATATACTGCCTTGCTTAGTCAATATAAACACAATCATATAAATTAAAAGATCGTGTGTTATATGCTTGCAGTAGTGCAATTTGTTGATTCCAGGCACCACTGAATAGATTGCATCAGAGGTAGTGAACTTCCCATCCCTTGAGATTGTTGGAGTCACAGAGTGGACTTCTACCAGATAGGCAGGTCTGGCACCAGCAGCCCTAGTGACCCTTCTCATGCAGGGATTACAATCAGAAGCTACAGGCCCAGGGCTGAATGAGATGTACTTCTCCGAGCCAGCTGGGAGCCCTCACTGTCACCATGTCACCACCCATGGCGTCCTATTGCATTTATAGATTTGTATAAGTTGAGCCATCCTTGCATCCCTTGGATGAATACTACCTGGTCATGGTGTATAATCTTCTTGATGATTTGCTGTATTCTTTTTGCTAGGATTTTATTAAGGAGTTTTGCATCTATGTTCATGAGGGAGATTGGCCTATAGTTCCCTTTTTTAGTTGCATCTTTCTCTGGTTTAGGTATCAGTATAATATTTGCCTCCAGAACTGATTTTAGGAGAATTGTTTCCTTTTCAATTTTGTTGAAGAGTTTGGGGAGTATTGGGATTTTACCCTCTAAATTTCTGGTAGAATTCAACTGTGAATCCATCACAACATTGACTTTTCTTTATCGGTAGGTATTTTTATTACATTTTAAATTTCATTGGCTGTTATTAGGTTATTGAGAGCTCTTATATTTTCTTGACTCAAATTTGGTTATTTTTACTTCTCTAGGAATCAGTCCATTTCTTCTGTGTCTTCAATTCTGTGAGAGTAAAGATTCTCAAAATAGCTATTCATGTTCTTCTGAATTTCCACAGGGTTTGTGGTAATTTCACCCTTTTCATTCCTTATTGCTTAAATTTGAAATCTTTCTTTCCTCTTTTTGATGAGGTTACCTAGGGGCTTATCAATTTTATTCAGTCTTTCAAAGAAACAGGTTTTTGATTTGCTATTTCTTTGTATTATTTACTTTGTCTTGATTGTATTAATATCTGCTCTAATCTTTATAATTTCCTCCCATCTTTGGCCTTTGGGTTTGGTTTATTCTTTTTCTAGACATTTGAAGTGAAGTATTAGGGAATTTATTTGTTCCCATTCTGTTTTCCTAATGTGTGTTTACAGCTATAAATTTCCCTCTAAGAACTGCTATCCATAAATTCCAATAATTTGTGCTTGAATTTTCATTGAATTGTAGATATTGTTTGATTTGTTGTTTAATTTCATCTGTAATCCATTGGTTGCTAAGGAGGGTGCTGTTTAATTTCCATGTATTTATGTGATTTTTGTGGTTTCTTTTGTTATTTATTTCCAGTTCCATTGTGCTGTGGTCAGATAATATGTATGGGAGAATTTCTTTTTTCTTGCATATAGTTTTTTTTTTTCAATACAGGGGATTGAATTCAGGACACTGAGCTTGCCAGGCAAGCACTTATTCTACTGAGCTATCTCCCTGGGCCTTGTTGCGTATACTTAAGCATGACCTATGGACTAGTATGTGGTTTATTTTAGAAAATAACCCATGTGCAGCTGAAAAAAATGTGTATTCAGATGTGGTTGGGTAGGACACTCTGTATATGTCCACTAAGTACATTTGTTCCAAGTTCTGGTTCAGTTCTGCTATTGTTTTGCTAAATTCTTGTCTGCTTGACCTATCTTTTTGGGATAAGGGAGTGTTAAGATCTTCTGTTAATATTGTGTTATTGAATATTAGAATTTTAATGTTCATTAAGATTTGTCATGTATAGTTGATTGCTCCCATGTTTGGTGCATGCATACTCATGACTGTTACCTGTTCCTCTTGTATTTCTCCCCTAGCCAGTATATAGTAACCTTCTTTATTTTGTTTTTATCATTCTTTGTTTGAATTTCAGACTGTCTGAGAACAGGATTGCTACCCCTGCTTTTTTGTGAGGTGTTGAGTATGTAGAATTATTTTCCATCTTTTGACTTTCAGTCTATGAATTTCTTTATGAGTTAAATGTGTTTGTTGTATACAGCATATTGTTGGATTTTGCTTCCTTCCACTCTGTCAGTCTATTTCTTTTAATTCGTGAATTGAGTTCTTTTATGTTGATGGTTATAAGTGAGATGTATTGACTTATTATTGACATGTTATTTACCTGCTGTTTTATATGCCTTTTTCTCTTGTGTTCAACTGTTTGTCCTATTTGATGGGTTCTTTCCATTCTCATTGGGGGAATTGTGGTCATTTTGGTCCTGCTCTAGAATATCTTTTAGTAGTTTGTGTAGGGTTGGCTTTGTCATCATGAAATTCTTTAGTTGTTCTTTGTCATGCATGTATTTCACTTCTCCATCGAACTTGAAAGAATGTTTTACAGAGTACAGAAGTCTGGGCTGGAATTTTTTTTCTTGGAAGACTTGAAGTGCATTGCTCCATGCTCTTCTTGACTTGATGGTTTGTGAGGGGAAATCTGACATTATTTGGATGGGCTTTCCTTAAAATGTGATCCATTTCTGTTCTCTAGCAGCTTTTAGTATATTGTTCTTATGCTGGATTTCTTGGATCTTGATTATTATATGTCTGGGTATGTTTTTAATTGGGTTGATGTTATTTTGAGTTCTTTATGCCTTGATACCTTAATGTCAAATTGGTTCCCCATATTTGGGAAGTTTTCTGCTATTACTTCTGTCCATATTCTTTTTATATCATTTGTACTGACTGCTTCTTTCTCATTGTTGCCTATTCATCTTATGTTCTTCATGTTTGCATCATCTTGTGGTTGTTGAATTATTTTTTCCTGCATCCTAGTTGTTTTATTTGAGATCTTTTCTTATCTTTTCACTAGCTGCAATGGTGTCTTCAAGGCCTGAAACTCTATCTTCACTTTCTTTCAAATGCTTTTGCCAGCTTGTTATTGAGGTTTTAACTTCCTTTATATCTCTGAATCTGCTTCATGCATTCTATTTTTTTCCTATATTGCTCATTCAAGGATTCCATCATTTTTCTAGTCTCCTCTATTTTTTTTATCAGTGTGTTCTTTAGAAACACTTAGTAATTCTTTCATTGTTGTTATCATCTCTTTATTTTACTTCAGAGATTAATTCTCACCTGACTTTCTCTGTACATTTCTGCAGTTGTTTCTTTACTTCAGAGATTTCAGATGTGTGAGTTACAACTTTTTCTATGCTCTTGTCTCCTGCATTTGTTCTGGGTGGGCTTGGGGTTTGAGATTGCATTTTGCTCCTTCCCTTTGTAATTTTGTGGAGCACTGTCCTCTGATCTTTGGTTTAGAGCTTTGGTGCAGTTATTTCCTTAGCACCTACTGATACTTTTACCCAAGAGAGATTATGTGTTTAAGGCTGTTACAATTTTGCATTTACAGAACCACAATTAGGATCACTAATAATGGGTAGTGATATCTAACAGTTGACAAACTTCTGCAACTAATGAGTTCATATTTTAGACCATAACAGCAAACATTATGTCTGTATAGCTAAGCAGATATTAAATTTGGAATTTGTATTTAAATTAGTTTGCCTAAATTCTGTCTGATCACCTCCCCTTGATGTACATGGGTTCTGCCAGGCAGACTAGTTCACCCTGGTTACCTTTTGCCCCCTCTTTCAGTCAAGAGAGAAAGAGAGAGGATGCTCTCATAGATCAGGGTCTAGTAAAATGTCTCAGCTTACAGGGTCTGGATCTATCGAGTTCGAACTTGTTCAGAGGTGCCTGGCTTGAGTCTGGATGATGTGCTCCACTTCTTTCTGCTGCAGCCTGGGAAAGTCAACCTGCTGCTCCTGCTGCTCCTCTGGCAAGATGTTCAGCTCCTGAATTAGCTGGTTGGTTCTGGGCCTTAGCCTCTCTGCAGGGAGTTCTGCAAAAGGGTTTCACACCAGGCCTCTCTCCTGGAGGAGGTCCCCATGAATGCATGGATGGTCCTCCACACATGCCAGGCCTGGGAGCTTTCTGGAAAGGGATCCAAGGAGCAGGCGAACAGGAGGAAGGTCTCAGTCATATGCCAGGGCTGGGCTCTGGCTGGAAAGGTATCTGGGGAGCGCAGAATTGACTTTCAAGATTTTTTAAAAAATGTATTTGTTATTGGGTCTTACCACAGAGCTCAGAGTCATAATGATTCTCCTGTTTTCAGCCTGCCCTCTGCTGGGATTACAGGCATGCACCACCACACCTGAACTCAGTGGCTAGCTCAGTGTGCCCGGGGGCAGGACCAATGCAGCATGTGTTCCTGGGGATTGAACCCTGGTCCTTGTACTTGCATAATCAGACATTTAGTTCTCTGGGTTATCTCGTCTGCCCAAGAATTTTAACTTTGATAACTTAAATTTTATTTTTTTGATTATTGTCTGTTAGTGTTATAAATACAAATAATTTTAAGTGTCAAATATATCCTGTAAGCTTGACTGTTATTTCCAGTAGCTTTTATATATTACACAGAATACACTATATAACCACTTATGTAGCCCACCAATAAATAATTTTACTTCTACCTTTTATAATTTCATTCCATTCTTTTCCTTACCTTATTTCTAGGTTAGAATTTTCTTAACAATTTTGATTGAAAGTAGTGATATTGGATATCATGGTCTTGAGTCTTCTTTTAAAACATATATTTTACCATTGAATGAGATTCACTATAAATTATGTCTAGATACTTTTTAAAAATCATACTGAAGGGGCCAGTGAGATAGCTCAGCAGTCAAAACTACCTGCTTAGGCAAGGTTAGGCAAGTGCAGGGACCACGGTTCTATCCCCGGCACCACATGTCATGCCAGCCCCACCTCCAGGGTGGGCTGAGCTGGCCACAAAAAAAAGAAGCACACTGAAGATGTGTCCTCTTCCTAGTTTTCTGAGGACTTTACCATGCAAGAATGACAAGGTTGTCAAATGCTTCTGCACTTGTTTTCTTTTTTTTTTCTTTTTTTAAATTTTTTTATTTTTCAACAAATAATACACTGCATATATTCTTCTTAGTGGTTAATTGCTGTACAAGATGCGGACTTGTGATCCTATTTACAAACACCATTAGAACAAATCATTCTATTCATTAACAGAATGTAACTATATATCTATCCCAACCACTTTGAATACACAGACACAAAATGGACATTCATCGGTATACCCCATTTTTTCTAAGTTCCGTTATTGAATATTATAGGTGTGTAAACTCAGCAAAATATTCTAAAAGAGTCCAGTAGCCCATAATAGCATTGGGTCTTCTGTTTAACTGGCAATGTCAGAAATTATTGACCTGAGTCTCCCACAGCTCAACTTAACAGCATGGCTTTATTTCTTATAATTTCGTCTTCATACTTTTCTGCTGGATGGTTAAGACCAAGGTAAAGCAGGACCTATGCAACAAGAGTTGTAGCTTTTTGGTCTGAGAAGGTCAGTGAAATGCCCTCAGGATTTGTCCTGAGTCCTGTACCTCAGATTATAGAACCTTTATCAGTCTGCACTTGTTTTCATCCTCTATTTTATGAATGCATTGAACCATAACTGATGAAATTTTCAAAATTGAATTTCAAATTGAGTTTAATATCTTATCATTTTTATTTGTCGTGAAGTATGATCTTTGCATTTTCTTAACATTACTTACAATTATGTCAATGGGAGATATGATCTGTAATTATCTTACCCATAAGTTTTTCTTTAGGTCTTATTAATAGGGTTAGGCTGACAAAAAATATGTTGAATTATGTTCTCTCTTCCTCTTAGAATTCAAATCCTACTCCCTATTAAGAAGTGCTTCTAAGCAGAAAAGTGGCATACAGAGATCACCTCATGTTTCTTTTCCTTAAATATAATGTTTCAACACTACTTATTAATTGAAATAATTGACAGCATCTATATGTGCATGTGAATATCTATTTACCTAAATATATCTTTTTATAGCTGTATATGGCAGGAGTCAAAGCTCAGCACCAATTACCCTAGCATGTCTGAAAGCAGATGACATACAATGAATTTTTAAGAGATAAAAATTCAAAAGTAGTGGATGTGGTGAATTTGTCTGTATTTCCATGAAGTAGTACGAACATACTATTAGTAGAAAAAAGTTTAGAAATTTACTTGTGACACAGGACTGTCCTGCTACAATGCGGTATATGGTTAGATTTCTAAATTTCTATGTAAAAATATGTAACTGTTTATTCCTCTTTTTAAAATATTTTATTTATTTATTGTATTTTTTCTTCATATTCTGTAGGGACTTAAAGTTTAACATATCAATACTTGATGGAAAATACTTGTTCATGTTATGCCTAAAATGTTTAATATTCAGACAGTAAGATTAAGCTAAACCACCTACGATGTAGGGTAATGATAGTAAGCTTCTCTTCTGGAGGGTTGGCAACCTAAGTTTGCAGACCAAAAATTAGAGAAAAAGAAGGGCTGCAAGGACAGCCAACATTTTGGCCCTAGCCCTTCAGTGAAGACTCAGGACATAGGAGAATCACTACTGTAACATCATGTAACTCAGTTGTGTCCCAGATTTTCTGATCAAGGAGATTATGGGGTCCCAGAGGAAAGAGAACAATGATGTAGAGTGTGCCTAAGGAGAGTCACATGGAGAGAAAACATTCTCTCAAGGTTTCACAGAGAGCAAATTGGTCAAGCAATGGCCGTGACTCATCCATATGGCTGACACTTACAAAGGATCTACAAACTGTGGTACAGGGTTTCAAGATAAATCCTGAGTGGATTTGACTGATCTTATCAGACACAAAAGGTACATTTTTTGTTATATAGGTCTTGCTTTATCTTGGTCTTAACCATGCAGCAGAAAAGTATAAACATTAGGTATAAGAAGTAAAGCCATATTAATATGCTGAGTTGTAAAAGGCTCAAGTCAACAACTTCTGACATTGCCAGTCTTACAGAAAACCCACTACTATTTTGGACTATTGGACTATATTGCAATATTTTGCTGAATTCACACACCTACAATATTTAAATGACAATGGAATACCCTTCTTTGACAAAACTAAACAAAAAAGGCGGACAGGAATGAAAGACCATAGGGCCCCAGGGGGTGGGGATGGCTCAGTAGAATAAGTGCTTCCCTGCCAAGCACAAGGGCCTGAGTTTAATCTCCAGTTCTGAAAAAAAAATCCAATGAATGAACGACCATTTCGTATCTGTATATTCAGAATAATTATGATAGATATACAGCTGCATTCTCTCAATTCAATGAATAGAGATATTTGTTCTAATAGTGTTTGTGGACAGGATATCATGTCTGCATCTTGTACATTGAATAACCACTAAGACAACAATATGCAATGTATTAATTATTGAAACTGTGCTAGTAGTTGGTTTTGAAACTGTCCTATTGCTATTTGTTTCTCAATAAAATTATTTATAAAAAAGAAATTTACTTGTGATGGAAACATAAACCATAGAAAACAACTATGTTTTATATAATCAACATTAGAAAATGATGCTAGAAAAAAAGAGATGAGATGATAGAATTCTCTACTGATATTCATCACTTAACTCAATAAATTCTATGCCTTCTGAGGAAATATTAAATGTGAAGCTATATCAACCTTTGGTTTAGTCTGTCAGTAAACAAAGGAATCAGGGAAATATAAAAGACTAAGATATGAACATATGTTTGTATCACATATGCTTAGATTTATTATGTTAAGAAGATAATTATTTGGTTTGTGTATTTACCTGTCAAATACTTTTTTGAACACTGATGTTGTGTCTTTCATTATACTATTAATATCATAATGATATTGAAAGCACTGGGGTTATTATAAAACTAAGAAAGGATGAATATAAGAGGGCTAAAATAGTTTTACTTTATTCACATCACCATTCCCCAATTCTCAGCAGCACAATGTGGAGAGGGGTCCCCTCCATGTGGAAGGAGAGGGAAATAGGTGGCCAAGCTTTGCCCTGGCTGGCAACCTCAGCAGCAACCAATAGTTGGAAGACCTCAATAGTCCAAACTCCAAGCCAGTAATTCCAAATCCATCCTATTGCCAGGCAGGGACTTTGCACCACAGGCGGCAGCTTGCATATACCACTGAACTACTGACACTGACTTCAGTTATTCTAGGCCCACAGAATCAGGCTCCAGGCAGGTTGGCCTACTGTTCCTGGATTTTGGTGTGTCCCCTGCACTGGATGGTATACATGGATCAAGGAATCAAGTCTGCTCCAATCTTAGGTTGGCCCTTGCACCTCTGTTCATCACATGGATGACCACAGACCCAGCCTCTAGCTCATTTCCTCTGGATTGGGATCCAGACTCAGTAAGTGGCAAACTAGCTCCTGTGGTATCAGACTCCAGGTCTTCCCAGTGCTAGAATAATCTCCATAATTAAAACTTCCAATCTGATAGCTGCAGTCCAGGCTTCAGTGGATTCAGGGACTAGGTCTGCCCCAGTCAATCCCAGTGGAAAACCAACTACTCTTTTTCTATGTCCCAAGACTGTATCTGTGTACCAGGTCCTAAGTTGTGTACCTGCGGCTCCAAAGCAGATGTTACCTTCAAGGATCTATCCTTTTTCTTTTTTTATTTTAATTTTTTGCAGTACCAGCGGTTGAACGCAAGGGATCTATCTTTTAGAGTAGCATCTTCACATCCAGACTTCATCATGACACCAGTAAAGGCGAGCTTCATGCCAAGCCTTATGGCCAAAGGTTCCAGGCTGTCTTGTTTCTAGTACAAGATCAACATCCCTGATCCTGACTCCAGACTACTGTGCATGGATACAAGCATCATCGTAGACCCAACACCAGCTGGCACTTAGGGTCTAAACCAGTCCAATAACCCCAGGATACAAGGTCCAGACCACCCCATCAGATCTCCGTGCCAGGTAGGAACCTGTAGACTTAGGTTGCAAGATGAGCCCTGAGGACAGACCACAGGAAGTCCAGAGGACCCACTCCTATTGTTTTGGGCTTCAGACCCAGGCCCAATATAGTACCTTAGTAGTGCCCACATATCAGACTCAAAGGCTGTCTTAGGACCAGTCTTGCTCTGTAGACTCAACTTCAGGCTCAAGAATAGATGTAGGATTCAGGCACTCTCATAAACCCAAGCCTTAAGACTGTGTCTGAAAACCAATCAACAGGTCTATCTCAGTGGATTCAGACTAACCATTTGGGCCAAACTGCCCAAGGACTTAAGTGGAAAATTCACCCTCAAGCTATGCCTGTCAATCAGCCCAAAATCTTTGGGTGGGCTGACTGTCAAAAGGCTTCTCCAGACAAAGATCATCTGTAAAGATTAAACTACATCCTTGTTCAAATTGCAGAAATCAACATAAGACAACAATAAACACAAAACCAAGGAAGTATAACACCACCAAAAAATAATAATAGCCTCCTAGTACCTGACCCTTAAAAAAAAGGAGATATAAATAATGCAGAATAGTTTGAAACAATCAATTTAGGGAAGCTACAGTGAACTTCAAGAAAATGTAGAGAACTATTCAACAAAATGATGAAAATAATAGGCAAAACTTGAAATTTATCAGGAAGATTGAATTATTAAAAAGAAAAGCAAGTGAAAATTCTGGTGTTGAAAAATATGAATACAGTGAAATATGTAATAGAAAACATCAGCAGAATTGATGAAGCAGAAGAAATACTCCATGAAAATAAAAATACATATTTGAAAAAAATACAGTCAGATGAATAAAGAATGCTAAGGAGTAAGCAAATTTTATCTATAGCACAAAACAGGAAATATTTGTTATAGGAATAAATGAAGAAGAGAAAGACAAGGGGGTATAAAGTTTAATCAAAAATAGCAAAAGAATTTTCAAACCAAAAAAAACACATAAATATTCAGATATAAAAGTTGGACTCTAATCAGAGCTAATCCAAATAACTATATCAAGAGAAACCTTAGTCAGACCATTGAAAAGTCAAGAACAAAGAAAACCAACAAGAGAAAAGAAGCAATTACTATGTAAAGGAGTGTCATGAAGGCTAGTAGTAGATGTTTGAATAGAAGGCTAGGAAAGAATGAGAAGATATATTCAAACTTTCAAGGTTAAAAAAAATGACAAAATAACATATTTGACAAGGCCATCTTTCAGAAATAAAGTAGACATAAAGTCATTCCAGATAAACACAAGATGACAGTTCATCAACATCATATCTTTTTACAAGAAATGTTAAAGGAGGTCTGACAATATAGCTCAAGTGTACAACAGCATATGATTCTTTGGATTCTATCCACAGCAGTATATAAAGAAAAAAAGTAATTCTTAAAGCTTGAAGAATGGGATACTTATTATTAATTTAAAAAATGTGAAAGTATGAAATGCACTGGTAAAATAAATACAAGACAAATTCATAAGGGAAGTATATGCTACATATATTTAGTATGAAAGCTAAAAGCTAAACTTAACAGTTACAACAAGTTTTAAGAAGTATGCACCATGAAAACACATAAAGTGTAACAACACAAATTTAAATTTTGAGAAAAGTTGGAATTAAAGTGAGTTTCTGTTTTGCAATCAAAATGAACTTGTTATCACCTTAAAATAGTTGATTATAACTAAAAGATGTCTCCATAATTCAAACGGAAACATAAAGTAAAAAGCTAGAGAAAATATACAAAAGATGAAGTAGAATCAAAGTACACAAACATAGAAATCCAGTCAGAAAAGAAGAAAATGAAAAAGGAACAACAGAATTACAAGACAACCAAACAACACAATAGTAGTAGTAAATCTTTATATTTAAAAATTATCTGGAATGATTAATATTTAAGAGAAATGACCATTTAAAATGGCATTGGTCTAGATAATATTTTTTAACATGAACCACAAAAGCAAATAAGATAAATGAGAAAACTATAGAAAAATACTTTAAAAATATTGATTAGGTGGCCCTGTAATTGAGAAAAAAGTAAGTGAGCCTAGATTCTCTTCATGCAATTTCTGTACTAGCCAAGAAGACAGAAAAGGAGACTCTGCGTTTTGTTAATTTTGTTGACATTGTCTTTGGAATGTTAAACTATCCTTGCTTTCCTGAAATAAAACTCTCTTGATCATGATGTTTTTAGTCTTATTAGTTTTGTTTCTACTGTATGTATGAGATAGGGTTGTACTTCATTGATTTCCTATAATTTTTCATTTATTTCAGTTTTAACTTGTTTCTGTATACATATTACCACACTTAACTTACCAATCTATTTGTAATTGGCAATATAACACTTTTTTATACTACAAAAACTTTGGAGTAGTTATTTTTCTAATTATTTCCTCATAACATAGGGGCCAATGACATGATATATTTAACTTTTATAAATGTTAAAACCCCATTAAAAAAACCCCATATGATGCTCACAGTTATTGTTTTAAAGAATCATTATTATTTTTAAAGAGATATAAACAAAAGGAAAATGTATATTTGCTGTAGTTATTGCATATAGTAGTCTTCATTTCTTTATATGAATTTAAATTTCTGATATTTTTTTCTTTTGCCTGAAAGACCTCTTTTTTGTAATTTTTTTTTCTATTTGTGGATTGTCTTTTCACTTTGTTGGTAATTTACTTTTTTAAAATAATTTTATTGAGAAACAAATAGCAATGAGACAGTTTCAAAACAGGTTAGTAAGACAGATACAGTAATTAATACATTGCATGTTGTTGTCTTCGTATTAGTTATTCAAAGAACAAGATGCAGACATGATATCTTGTCTAAACAATATTTGTACAAACCTTTCTTCGCATTGAACTAAGAGAAAGTAGCTGTATGTCTATTCTAACAATTTTGTATATACATATATATTTTTCCCTAAAAAAACATACTTCATTTTGGTTTTCTAAATGCATACTGCTTCTAATGTCATGTCAATTGTGGTACTCTATTTAAAGTAAATGTATATTTAAAAAGGCAATAAAAGTAAATGACAAGGAAAACAACATGTAGTAGGATCGTACTGCTACAATGTTGTATATGGTTTGATATCTAATGTTGTATATGTTTTTACACATTTCTGTGTAAAAAAATGTATAATTTTTAACACAATTTCATTTGTATCGTCAATATTTTATTTATTTGTTAGGGTGCTTGTGTCCTCCTCTCACTTTGGTTGAAATCAGAAGTACTCTGTTCATTTCTATTCTTACAGTGCCTAATGCAATTCTCATGGCATGTTTAATAAATCAAAGTTTATTGTATGTAGTTCTAATACCAATATTAAAAGGTATTTTATTAAACAAGGATGACTGGAACCAAAATAGCATTCATTTGAAGAATAAAATCTAATAGGTAAGGAAAGCTTCTTCCAATGGTATAATATTCAGATCTCATTAGACCAGAGAACTTCATAGAATCTTGCAAAGAATATTTCTGCATGCAAAATGAAGAGAAAGCCTTTTCTTCTCTGAGGAAAATTTTTATGAGAAAATGAGATGCATTAGTCTTGCATTTCATCCCTTTTTCATGTTAATAGCAGTTACATGTGGAACAAAAAGGAAGCAGAGATCAATGAATTTTCCCAGGATTATGCACATGAAAAATACCAGAGATGGCAAAAGGGGAATAGATTTTATTCAATTTATGCATAAACTTCTTCAGGTACAGAAAAACCAGCCTATTAATGGTGTCAGTTCTTTTTTTTCTCCTCCTCCTCCTCCTCCTCCTCCTCCTCCTCTTCCTCCTCCTACTACTACTTCTCCTCCTCCTCCTACTTCTCCTCCTCTGTAAGCCTGTGCTCTGAGCTGAGAGGTAGATCTGGAACCATGCCCTGAGTTTTGGTAGTACAAGGTATAATGTTTATTTGGCTATAAACTTATGGAGATTTGGACTTCCCATTGCTTGAAAAGGAACTAATGTTAATATTTGCAAAAATAATTCCAAATTCTACTTTTTTCATTTTAACTTTCAATATCTGGCTTCATATATTTGAGAAAAAAAAGTGGTATGCCATTGCACCCTTCTGTCTATGAGCAGAGTACCAACAAGGCTATATTAGAATGCATTTGAGGAGTGGGTCTACCCTTGGTAGGTAAAGACAGTTGTTACCTGTATTTTGCATTAAAATTCTGTAAGCTAGTCAGCTTCAAATGTCTTTGAGGTTGACATCCATAGGAGGCTTAAAGCACTACAGCACAACTCCCAGGTAAGACAGTGAGTGCAGCCATAACTGTCTTACATTCTTTTTTCCTTTTGGGTTAGCTATTACAGACTCAGCAGGCAGCAGCCTTCAGTCTTGACTGTAACATTAGAAATCCATCTAAACAGTTCATTTGTTATTGGTTTCTATAGGTCACCATAAGCAATGCAGACAAACTGTTAGCTGACAAAATGATCATCTCTTCTTTGCCTGTTAAGGAAGGATGACCCCACTACTACTACACCTTCAGTCTTTGAAGCATGATCATAAAAATGCTCATGGAGAATGTCTCTGTAAGTACTGCTAACAGAGGTTATGAAATACAATACAGTTGTTGCTTTGAGTTGACTCCTAGGATTCTAACTACCACTGCAAAGCCTTGTCCAATTCTATAATTCTCTAAAGGGTGATTTGGCTATTGGCAGACACTTTACTTGGTCTGGTGCACATGCCAAGAATACAGATTGGGCCCCTGATTTCACTGAACTTATTATTAAATTGAAATGATACTCTTTTGAAAAATTCAATTGTGTAAAAGTGCTGTGAAGGAAAAGAATAAGGTGGTATGATACATCTGATGTGGACTATGATGAGTTATGGGCTGTCTTGGCTACTTTTTTCTCCTTCCTGGGACAAAATACCTGATGCACAGAATTGAGGAAGGAAATCTTTATTTTGTTCACAGTTTATTGAGGTTTCAGTCCATACTTGGCTGGCTCCAAGGTAAGGTGGCACATGGCAGAGGGTAGCAGTTCATGATGGTAGAAAACAGCAAAATCAGCAAGAGCAAGAAGGGGGCATGAGCACAGAGCAAGCCCCTTTCCCTCCTTTATATTATATTCAGGGCTATCATTCACACCCATAAACCCAGCATTGGACATAGATTAATCAAAATCTCTAGAAGCCAGACCCATGACTACAAGAGTGTTTTTTTTTTTGGGGGGGGGGCAGCTAGACATAAACTATAACACAGGCACTTTGTGGAAGTGCTTCTTTGGCTGAATTTTGTACAGCGAATAGGAATCAGTAATGTGAGGAAAAACAAAGCTTTCTTTCCTTTCCCACCCAATTGACAGGAATAGAAATCGCCTGCAGAAATCCAGTATTGTTTACTAGAGAAAGGGCAAAGGGTCTGAGTAGCAGACATCAGTTGGTCAGCCCTTTAGTTCAGTGCAAGCCAAAGGCTGAACTCCATACTAAGTGAGAGAATATGGGGAGGAAAGAGTCGTATAACTTAGCTGAATGCTTATTAGTGGAAAGGCGGTGTTTACATGTCTTCTCAGTAATAATAGTAATAATAGTACCATATTATGAGGCAGATATGATGACTTCAATTTGAAGTGTCCACATCTGCCTTTGTTTGCTGCATTTTGCCCTCTGCCTAGCACATGAGACAGCAAGTGGTAGACACTCCACAAATACTTCTCATAGAAGCGAATGTAAAACCGACAAGACAATCTGGAAGCATAGAAACATCTGCGAACAAGTACCATTGACGTAAGCTAGGACGGAAATGATAATGTAGTGCGACAATTCATTGAGGCTGCTACAGGAAGTCAGAAGAGTTAGTGATTTCTTCTGACTTCATGGATCAGGAAATACTTCAAACCAACTAACTCACTCTTTAAAAGAGTATGTCTAGGTGGGCACAGATGAGAACAAGGACCTGAACAACGAAGAAATAGGCCTATTCAATATTTAAAGACTGAAAATATAAGCTTCTGTGTAAGACCAACAAGGAACCTAGTTTGACTAAAATGCACTATGGAAAGAAAATTCTGGAATTTTCCACTATAAAATAACAGTTCCAGATTCTAAGTAGCCTACATTCTAGTTGAGGAGAGACTATGTGCCCCTAAATTACTACAAAAGAGAAGATGTGCTAGTTGTTTACTTAGCTCACAAATATGCAATTTGGACAGGGTTCAGTAAGAAAATCTGTTTCATAACCAACTGGAGGGGTTATAAGGTGGGAGGGAGGTTCATTCATGTCTGAAAGTTGGTGCAAGCTCGTATCTGGGACCTCAACTCTTCAGCATGAGTTGTCAGTGGGATCACTCACTACCCGTGGCATCTTGTTGTGGCTTATACTCCCTCAAAACATGGTGATTGGCATCATTAAAAGGACTTGGGGAAACTGTGGTGCCATTTTATAATTTAGTCTCTGAAGCTGCATGATGTCATTTTGGTTTTAGTCAGAGTCCCATCTGGATTCAAGAGGAAAAATGTCGGCATCATATTATAAGCAGAGCATGGAGGAAGGGATATGTCGTTACAGCCAGCTTTGAAAAATGTAACTGAAAGATATTCTTTGTTGCAAATAGGCTGGATTCCATGGATAAATGGGAGATAAAAAGATCTTGCCTCAGAGCCATGTATGGGTGGCATGGAGTGGAACAGTTATGTATATATTAGTGGGTGGGAGAAAAGCTACTTTCAGTAAGAATCTCTGTGTCTTAAGTGTTTATTCAGGTTGCTGATAAGAGAGGAAAATCTACTGTTTACTGATTTGCACAAAAATTCCTGTATGTGGGACTTAATTCTACATTTATTGAAAAATAAGATCTATTGTTCAAAAAAGAAAGGCATAAATATGACTCTGTCGAATTCTAACAAATATTACCACAAGCACTACTTGATATTCAGTATACCAGATCCAAATCTGTCAAACCTTTGGAATACTAGGTCAATATCTCTAAAACCATGTGTGCTTACTCCAGAGTGAGGAGAAAACTTCAGAGAGGTCCTTCTGTTGGCTGAGCAGACAGGGTAGCCCAATATCAGATTGCAGTAGTGTTCTGTTATTTCCTATGTATGTTCGAATCCTGCAGGTGTCTCTATGTGGCTGTTTCCTTTGTTCTATTTCTTTTAGCACTGGGAATTGAACTTGTGAGCTTCATAGTGAACTACAGAACTACTTTCCCAGACCTTTTTATATTTTATTGTGAGATAGGGTCTCACTAAGTCACTATATTACCCAGGCTGCAGTCGAGTTGGGAATCCTCCTGCCTCAGGCTTCCAGAGTGAAGACTATTTTTTTTTTTTTTTGGTGGTAGTAAGTTCAATCCACATTATTAAATTATTTTTCTTTGTCTCTCTCAGGCTCTGTCTCACTCATTCTAATGTAAGCTGAGCTGACAGCTAGAGAAAGCAGGAGAATCCTCAGAGGTCTGGTAGAAATCAAACACAATGAAAGAAAGAAATGACTGGATGTGCCTGCATGTCAGCTTTGGACAGAACTAGGACAGAGGTGCCGATGGAGGGAGAAGGAGACCAAGGGGGAACAGCCCTGCAGAAGAGGCCCGTGGGGAGCAGTCTGTTCTTTGGCAGCATGAGATTGTGTACCAGAGCTTCTTTAAAACAAGTGTTTGAAAAAGTCCTAGACTCCTTTTGCACACATGCCTGGTTCATTGCAGAGTTCTTGGGGGTTCCCTCCTATTCTGGCCTTATCTTTGTTACTATCCTCAGCTTTTGTTCAATGTACATAGCCTCACTCTTACTCCAAACTGCCTAACTATGCTCAGCTGGCAGAACCAGTTACCTGCACCCCTGGAATTTATTCTCTCCTACTGCGTAGCAGGGATCACCATTTCCTCCCACCTGAATAGACTGCGGAGGGTGACTGGCACACAGGAAATCCATACTTGTTAACTGGATAGATGATCTAACTGCTGCGGAGCTGAACTTCTGAAGGCAGTCCTGAGGTGAAGTAAATTTCCCAGTATGGCCTTTCATTTGGGACCATTTCCATGTAAGGCTGGCAGGAAACAGCTCTGCCTTAGATGAGTACCACAACTAAAAATATCTTACATTTCTTCATTTTGGTCAAGTGGCAACACAGTTTTAAAGGGCCTTCCATAACTTTAAAAATTATAGATACAGTTTAGATCTACATAATGACATTTGTTGTAGGGAATTTGTGCCTGCACATGATGTATCTTGGCTTCTTTTCTTCTCATTCTTTTCCCTTCAACCTCTTCTCCTGTCCTTATTTACAAACGCTTAGTTTCCATTTCTCCCTTCCATTCACTTTTTCTTTGTCATTGTTATAATAAAGTTTTTTTTTAAATACCACAGTTTAACCTTGAAGATGAACTCTAGCAATGTAGTGAAGTATATGAAATCAGATAGCTATGGTTCCAATTTTTTAGGATTTGGCAGTACAATCTTAGAGCAGCTCCATGACCTCTCAGCTCTAGTATTGTCCTTTGAAGATAGAAATGGCCAAGATATTTGTCATGAACATTTTTTGTGTTGATTACATGACAGGTGCATAGTGAATATTCACTGAAATTAGTGCATAATGTCCATTTTCCTTCCTCTTTCTCTGCTTCCATTCAGACCTGCTTGGAAGCAAAGCCCACAGCAGCTGTCAAGCACCTTACCTGTGCCACCCAGGCAGAAGGTATCCTGCTATAGAGGGTATCAAGTGGGTGTGGAGTCGGGGCCCAGGATCAGGCAGCTCACTTTGCAGGAATCTCCTTCTCAGAGTTCTCTTGTCAGTGGCTAACCAACAGCTCCTTTTTTCCAGCCCATGGCCTTATCATTCCCTTGACCCAACTTCGAAGCATATTTTCTTAGTGTGATTTCTTCTCAGAAAACTTGATTTCTGAGAAAGTGATGTCTTTAAGGCCTGAACACCTCACGTCACAGTAGCCCTTCTGGCAGAGTGCCCTAAATTGGGCTGATAGAAGTGCCCTATATTTGCCTCTCATTTCTTACCTGAGCACATAATCTAGCCTTCCACAATGTCAGTTTCCCAGATACTCCTCTCCCTCAAACTCTCTGAACTTCTCAAATCTGTACCACATCTATGTATATTTGTGCAGGTTTACTTTGTAGGCTCATTCTTTGTAAGCCTCTCTCCCATTTCTGTTTGCCCAACATCTGGAGCAGTGTAAATGTTTATTAAATTGTCCAATTTATTCATAGATAAAATGAATATTTCATATTTTATTTTCTATCTCTGTTCTCCATCAAATTAGGTACACACTCAAACTTGAAGGATTTTGCCTAGTTGTGACAGGATCATAGAAGCTGTGAAGGGAAATATGGATTCTCTCAGTTAAAAAGTCTACCTTTACTGAATATTTTCTGTGTGACATACATTGTCCTATTAGGATTTTATTTAATTTCATATATTAAAATATCCCTTATATGTAGTAACATATATTGTACTTCTTCAGAGAAGGATATAACTGAGAGATTTAGATATTAAAAAAATACAGGCTCCATATTAAATAAAAATTTAATGTCCCATTACTATTCCATTAATCACATGTAGGATTAGCTATGTGATCTAGAGGCCCCAGCTCAAAATTAAAAGCTGAAGAGCCTCATTAAAAAATTACAGATTTCAAGATAAAGATGGTGGTGCATAAAGCAAGTGTAATACCCTCTATTATAGGGCCTTGTGTGTGATGACATAGTTTTTAAGGTCATAAAATTCACGCTGTTCACATGGCTACATCAGGCTGAAATGGACACTTGAAAATGAATGCTTTAGTTGATTATGTATGAGAAAATTGGAAAGAGGTGGCTCTGTTAAACTTATCACCTAGGCTGTATCTACTAAAGTCTGACCCAATGAAGACAGGATCACTGAGATTTCAAGGGAGACTCAGAATTCAAACCTAGGCATATCGAACAAGAAAGTCCTAAATTTCAACCACCCATCTTAGATCATAGTAAGACAGTGAGAAGACTGAAGCTAGCTGAGAACATTCAGGAAGGAGGCAGACAGGAGAACAGCAGAGATACAGCTTCTCTGAGATTTGGTGTCTAGACAGTAGAATACAGCAATAAAAGGAAGAGAAGGATGTGCACCTTCATGACCCAGAAAATATCTGAAGTGAGAATCAAAGCCCTAGGATAGAGAAAAGAGAGATTTAAATTCAAAGGAGGGGGGTAGTAAGTACAAATTACTCCCTGAGCCCCAAACCACTGCGTGATAGAGGCAGCTCAAACCTGTAGAAGCACAGTGATTACTGGAGACCCCAAGGCATCCACAGAGAAACACACTAATGGAACACAGCAGTGAATGCCATGGACTGCAGTAGCTGGTGAGTTATTTGGGTTCAGACACTTCCCAAGAGAAGGTGATTGATTGGCTGGTCTCCATTATGGAGAGGGCCCAACTAAGCTTGGAACTCAGAACAGCTGCAAGCTGGCTCCACCTAGACGCTCCTAATGTCAGGTAGAGGCAAAGCTGAGTTCAAGCTGGCAGGAGGCATATGCAGTTTGGAAGGTAAATAAATTGGGTTTCAGGCTCTCATTCAGAAACAAGTACAACTTCAGTGCACTTTTAGGTGCAGGCTTGTTGGGATTATCCACTAAGGATCGCTGCCCACTCTGTCTAGCAGTATCAGGAGAAAAATGAAATGAAGTGAACACCTTTTCTTTATTTAATTGTTTATTCTTGTTTTAATATGAGTATGAATATTGTTTCCTGTTTTATTGTTGTTTGTTCTATTTTGTTCTTCTTTTCTTTCTTTCTCTCTTTTTATCCTGCCCATACCATTTTCACAAAGTTTGTGTAATCTTCCTTTATCCTCTAGTCTTATTTCTACTCTCTTCCTTTTCTTCTTCTTGTCTATTTTTTTCTCTTCACACCTTTTAAAATTTCTACCCTGAGAGTAAAATCAAGATATCAAGAGCATACTTATTGTATATAATTTTCTGTTTTGTTTTAGATCTTATTATATAGCACATATCAAGTTCATATGATTAAAGATGGCAAATTAAGTTACAACAGTTTTTCATTTTCTAGGCTATGATGAATGATGCTGTTATTGCTGGTTGTAAACTTTATCCAAGGTGACATAACTGTTCTAGTTACTTGTCCTTACTGGTATACCAAAACTCAGTCTATCTAAAGGCATAAACAATACTATAACCATTGTCAGAGAATCAGGCGCTAGGCAAAATACATATCAATTTCTCATCTTCAATAAATGGAAGAGGGAAGATTCTGCAATAGAGTAAAAATCAAGCTTGGAGCACATCTCTCAGAAGTATTCATTTCCTAATAGTTCTCAATACTAGCAATAAAGCTACTTGTCATTAGTGATTTATAAGCATCAATCCAGGATCAACTAAAAAATAGAAAATGAGAAAACACAGAAGCAAAATGCAACCCCAGACCTCTATCTTAGCAAAGAAAAACCCAT
This sequence comes from Octodon degus, assembly GCF_000260255.1. NCBI lineage: Eukaryota > Metazoa > Chordata > Mammalia > Rodentia > Octodontidae > Octodon > Octodon degus. The sequence goes on from NW_004524588.1 coordinate 13,503,905, forward strand.
GGGAAATGAAGAACAGCAAGTGGAAAATTACCAATATGGACACTCTGAAGTGGTAACATTGGAAATAATAAATTAGCTGGATGAGACTCTGGGAAAAAAATCAATCAGAAATAATTTCTCAAATAACTACAGAGATGGTGATTAAAATAAAGGATATAGTTATTGACTTAAAAGCAGATACAGATTAAAAAATAGAGGTGCTTAAGAATATGAAGGCCAACTTAAGAACATGAAGGTGCTTAAGAATATGAAATGCAATTGATGACACAGATTCAAACAGATAGCCAGGAGATTAATAATGCTATAGAAAATCTATACAGAAGAATAGAAGAAAGCATATAAGCTATAGAAGACAGGTTTATGGTTAGCAATCATGAAAAGAAAGACTTCTCAAAAATACAAAGGAACTATGAGAAACCAATCCAATAGCCGCTAGATGATGAAAAGAAAAATAACATAAGATTGATCAGAGTCGATGAAAAATTAGGACAGCACAATTGACCTATTGACAGTAGTAGTGACACAGAACTTTTCAAGCATAGAAAAAGAATTCAACATATAGATTAACTGGGGTATACAGAACCCAAACTAGCCATGATAAAAAATCTACACAAGGCACATAATATTCAAGATTCCAGAAATTCAATACAAGAACAGAATATTAAGAGTTGTTAGAGAAAGGGAATAAATTATCTACAAAGGAAAGACAATCAGAATCACATCACACTTCTCAACATAAACCCTGAATTAAGAAGAGCTTGAAGTATTTCAAGCTCTAAAACAAAATGAACTCCCAGTCCAGCTTGATGTACCCCTCAAATGCATA
>NW_004524588.1:13504830-13506597 GCF_000260255.1 Octodon degus
AGTTGGTGGAGAGCTGCACTGGCCCCAGCTCTGTAGTGTGCAAAGCTAGTGACTGAGTCTGGGAGTGGTCACCCATGCCTGTAATCCCAGCACAGGGGAGGCTGAAAACAGGAGGATCACTACGAGTCTGAGCTATGTAGTCAGACCTTGTACCAAATACATAAATGGGTAACAAAAAAACCAAAAAGACAAATTTGGTGAAGAAATAAGGTAGTCCAGTGAAAAAGAACACCTGAAAAATCCATAACCACCAAACCAGCAATTCAAAATGTTCTAAAGGGTATTTTAGAAAGAGAAGAATTATAGCTCCATTAATTCTAACAGAATAAATGGACAAGGCAAGGCAAATAATTAAGCAGATGGGAGGATGTGGAGAATCAACAACAGGAAAATAACATGCTTAAGTAAAGTCAATGCTTATAACTATCAATATAAATGGTCTCACTTCACCAAAGAAACAGACAGGAAGAATGGATCAAGATACAAGATCCAACACTATGCTGCATAAAAGAAACACATTTAATCCAAAAGAATTTCATAGACCAAAAGTCATAGGATAGAAAAACAACATGCCATGAAATAGGAATCTGGAAAAAAAGCAGGGTTAGCTAGTCTATTTTCAGATGAAGTGGATTTTAAGCTAAGACCAAGTAAGTTGGACAAAGAAAATCAGTATATCCTTGTAAGGGGAACAATCCAAAATGAAGAGCTATCAATTACAAATGTATATGTGCCAAATGCCAGAATACTCAACCATACAAAACAAACATTCACGGATATGAAACCTCAAATAAGCATTAATATAACATATTGAAGGATTTCCATACTCCACTGTCATAAATACACAGATCAACTTGACAAAAAATCAATAAAGAAATGCCAAAATTGAAGAAAGTTTTTGGGCAGTGGACTTAGTAGATGTCTACAGAGTGTTCCACACAAAATCACAATATACAGTCTTCTCAGATGCGTAAGAGAATCTTCCAAAATAGACTACATACAAGCTTATAGAATACACTTAAGCAAATGTAAAAGAATTGAAATTATTCCATGCATAATAATAAACCATGGTGCAACTAAATTTGAAATTAGTGGAAAAAGAAACTTAAAAATCTTCATAAACAACAAAAAAGCCTTCATAAACACATGGAAATTAAAAAACACCTCCTGAAATATCAATAGTACTCAAATGAAATTAAAGAAGTAACTAGACCATTTGTTCAATTAAGTGATAATGCCAAGACAACATACTAGAGCTCACAGGACACAATGAAAGCAGTCTTTAAAGGTAAATTTATAGTAGTGAATTCCCATGTCAGAAATGTCAAGTGAAGTTAAATGAACAACTTAATGTGGAACCTGAGGCTTCTAGAAAAAGGAGAGCAAGTCAAGTACAAAGCTTGTACAAGGGAGGGAATTATAAAGATCAGAGCAGAAGTTAAACAATGGAGATTAAGAAAACAATACAATGAAAAAAGAGAACAATACAATGAACTGAAGAGTTGGTTCTCCAAAAGATCAAACAAAATGGACAACCTCATAAACCTTAGCCAACTTTATCAAAAAGGAGAGAAAAGATTCAAATCCATCTAATTAGAAATGAAAAGAACGAAATCACAATGGTTCCTCCAGAAACCAGGATCACCTATACCTACTTCAGGAACCTGTATTACAATAAGATGGAAGACACAGAAGAAATGGATAGATTCCTATATACATATTTTAATTATCAAAATAAAATGAAGAAGGTATAAAATTTCTACATAA
>NW_004524588.1:13506697-13511226 GCF_000260255.1 Octodon degus
TTTAAAAATAATTTTATTGAGAAACAAATAGTAATGAGACAGTTTCAAATCCAATTAGTAGGACAGTTTCAATAATTAATACATTGCATATTGTTGTCCTAGTGGTTATTCATTGGACAAGATGCAGACATGATATTCTGTCCACAAACACTATTTGAATAAAACTCTCATTTCATTTAAGAGAATGCAACTGTATACACATCCTATTTTGAATATACAGATAAAAAATGGTCGTTCATTTATATCCCCCTTTTCTATTTAGTTTTGTCAGAGAAGGGTATTCCATTATCATTTAAATGTTGTAGAGGCATGAATTGAGCAAAATATTCCAATATAGTCCAATAGTCCATAATAGTAGTGGATTTTCTGTAGGACTGGCAATGTCAGAAGTTGTTGACTTGACCATTTTACAGCTCAGCATATTAATATGCTTTATTTTTTATACTTTGTTTTTGTACTTTTCTGATGGATGGTTAAGACCAAGATAAAGCAAGACCTATATAACAAGAAATGTAACTTTTGTATCTGATAAGGTCAGGCAAATGCCCTCAGAATTTAAGCTGAAACTCTGTATCGCAGTTTGTAGATCCTTTGTCAGTGTCACCCATATGGATAAGTCACAGCCACTGCTTGACCAATTTGCTCTCTGTGAAAGCCTGAGAGAATGTTTTCTCTTCATGAGACTCTCCTTTGGCACACATAATCTGTCACTTTCCTCTGTGGCCCCATAATCTCCTTGATCAGAAAATCTGGGACACAACTGAGTTACATGATGTTACAGTACAGGTTTTCCAATGTCCTGAGTCTTCACTGACCTTAAAAGGCTGGGGTAAAAATGTTGGCTGTCCTTGCAGCCCTTCTTTTTCTCTAATTTTTGGTCTGCAAATTTAGGTTGTTAACCCTCCAGAAGACAAGCTTATTATTATTACCCTACCACGTAGGCAGTTGAGCTTAACCTCACTATCTGTCTGAATATCAAAAATCTTAGGCATAACATGGAACAAGTATTTTCCATCAAGTATTGATATGTTAAACTTTAAGTCCCTACAGAATATGAAGAAAAAATAAAATAAATGAATAAAATATTTTTAAAAGAGGAATAAACAGTTACATATTTTTACACAGAAATTTAGAAATCTAACCATATACAGCATGGTAGCAGGACAGTCTTCTGACTTTTTTCTTCTTGTCTCTTATTTTCATTTGTTACCCTTTTATTTATTTAAACAAACATTTACTTGAGAGACAGTATGGCAGTAATTGGTATGTCATGAGAAGCAGTATGTATTTTGAAGATCATAGTGACAGGTATTCCAAGCATGACCCTACCATTACACATTCCTTTCTTCAGTGCCATTGCTTAGTTCACAGGTATCAGCATATATAGTTAGTCAGGGTGGGAATACTATGAATTAACTGCTCATTTTAATAACATGCTAAGATTCTCAGGATCATTGCCTTATCCATCCTGTGCATATGAATGTATGACTTTCCTCTGTCATGTTTCCTCGCTTTTCTCCTTGCTCTCTCTTCGATGTCTAATCCTTAAGTTCTTGCTTCCTTTTTAATTGTGTTACACCTTTCTATTTTTGTTTCTTCTTTTGAGTTCTTATGCTAGACAGACTATACAATATTTATACATGTGGTTCTGGTTTATTTCACCTCTGTCTTCAAGTGGCATCCAATTAAATATGAAGACTTCGAGTTTATTATTCTTTATAGATGAGTAATACTCCATTGTATAAAAATACCACATCTTTTTCATCCATTCCTTAGGTGATGGGAATCTTGGTTGTTTCCAAGATTTGGCTATCACAAATTGTGCTGTTATAAACATAAGTTCACATATATCACTATGATATGAGGTTTTCAATTCCTCTGGGAAAATTCCAAGTAGGGGAATACCTGGTTTAAGTGGAATTTACAATCCTAGTTTTCTAAGGAGTCTCCACACTGATTTCCATAATGGTTGCACCAGTCTACATTGCCACCAGCAGTGGAAAAGGGTTCCTTTTTCCCCCACAAACTCTCCAACATTTGTTGTTGGTTGACTTCTTTATGACAGCCATTCTTTCTGGGGTGAGATGGTATCTCAGTGGTTTTTTTTTAAATTAAATCTTTTGTTGATTACACATGATAATGGATGATACACAGCTTCAATCCCATCTATCATTGTATCTGGTACCATTATTCAACTTAGATATATAGGATGTGCCAACAATCATTTTTATAACCAAGTAGCTGACTGTTTGCTTGGGTGACCTTTTAAATGGTCAAATTCAGAGGTCATAACAATAACTGTCAGTTGAACTACACCAAGGTTTCTGAAGACAATGACTTCTTTAACCAAGCAATTGTAAAGAAATTTTAAATGGAACCTGGCATCACCCTGAAGGAACTCTAACTTCACACTGTTGGGGATGTTAACCAAGATGGCTTCAGAGTAGACTAACTTTACATAGCACATTTAAAAAAGACACATTTATTCAGCGTCATGATCAGACTATTACATTTAGCAATCCACAGCATGGGTGCAAAAAAAGGTCTACATTAAAAGCCTTTAGGTTGGCATGCTTTACACTTTCCACAGAACAGAAACTAAAATAACCTGTTATATAATTAGTCACAGATACAGTCCTCGAGATTTTTGCCCATATGCATGAGTATTGTCTAAAACATGCCTTTATTGCACCAGCTGGGCCCTGCCACCACTGTGCTTGGCTGAGTTCACAAATCTGTTGTAACCTGTAGCTTCCCTGTCACTTCTCTGGCTCTCCTCTCCTGCTAAGCTTTGTTTCCCACAAGTATTTAAAACCTTCTGCCACTGCCATAGCTACTGCTGCTGCTGGAAGCACCACAGCCACCTTGATATTGTGGTTTGGTAAAATATTGGCCTCCACCTCCATAGGGCCCAGAGCTTCTGCCTGCAAAGTTTCCTCCCTTCATGGGTCTAAAATTTGAAGACTGACTGTTGTAATTGCCAAATTCATTATAGCTTCCACTACCTCCATAATTGCTTCCACTACCACCACCAAAGCTGCCTCCGCCTCCTCCATTGTTATCGCTGTCATAGCTGCCACTCCCGCCATAGCCACTGCCCTGGTTTCCATGACCCTGTCCACCACTTCCATAGCCTCTGCTTCCTCCAGAGTAACCAGGGCTGCCTCCTCCATAACCACTATCATTGCCAAATCCATTGTAGCCCTCTCCACTGCCACCATATCCACCCCCACCATGGCTGCCACCAAAGCCACCTCAACCACTGAAGTTTCCTCTGTGACCAAAACTGTCATTGCCACCAAAACCTCGTACAAGACCACCACCAAAATTTCCAGAACCACTTCAACCTCTTTGGCTAGATGAAGCACTAGCCATCTCCTGCTTGGACAGGGCTTTCCTCACTTCACAGTTGTGGCTGTTCACAGTGTGGTATTTTTGAATGACAATCTTATCCACAAAATCATGGTCATCAAAGGTTACAAAAGCAAAGCCTCTCTTTTTTCCACTGCCTCAGTCAGTCATAATTTCAATCACTTTCATTTTTCCATATTGTTCAAAATAATCCTGTGGGTGATGTTCTTTAGTATCTTCTTTCATGCCAACAACAAAGATTTTCACCATTAAGTGGACACTTGGTCTTTGAGAATCTGCTCTTGAGACAGCTCTGTTTGGTTCCACAACTCTTCCACCCACTTTGTGTGGCCTTGCATTCATGGCTGCATCCACCTCCTCCACAGTGGCAAAAGTGACAAACCCAAAACCCCTGGAACGCTTGGTGTTCAGGTCTCTCATTACCACGCAGTCTGTGAGTGTTCCCTGTTGCTCAGAATGGCTCCTCGGACTCTCAGTAGTTGTTTCAAAGCTCAGCCCTGTGATGAAGAGCTTCTGTAGATGTTCAGGCTCCTTGGGAGACTCTGACTTAGACATGACGGCAGTCGGAGGAGAGCCTGATGATGTTTCCTCTGCGGTGCTCACCAGCAGAAAGGAATAAACTAGTAATCGTACTCTCAGTGTTGTTTTAATTTGCATTTCACAGATGGCTAGTGATGTGGAACATTTTTTTCATATATTTATTCGCTTCTTTAACTTCATCCTCTGATGCCCATTTCTGCACTGGGTCTTTAAATTTTGGGGCCCTAATGTTTTTCAGTTCTTTATAAATTCTAGGGAGCAGACCTTTGTCTGAGTGCTTACTAGTAAAGATTTCTTTCCAACTTTGTGGGTTGTCTTTTCACTTTGTTGGTAATTTCTTTTGACATGCAAAAACGTCTTAATAAGAGGACGTCCCAGTTGTTACTGTTTTCAAGTATTACCCATGCGATTTGATTTTTGTTCATAAACTCTTTCACTACCTCTATGTCTTCAAGTGTTCTTCCTACTTGCTCTTCATGGAGATTTAGTGTTTCTATTTTAATGTTTAGTTCTTCAATCCCTTTTTTTTTTATTTATTTGAGAGAGAGAGAGAGAGAGAGAGAGAGAGAGAGAGAGAGGTGTGTGTGTGTGGCCAGCTCAGCCCACCAGGGGGCGGG
>NW_004524588.1:13511326-13522028 GCF_000260255.1 Octodon degus
TGGTGCTGGGGGATTGAACCGCGGTCCCTGATGCCTTGCCAAGCTTGTTCTAAGTAGGTGCTTTAGACCACTGAGCCATCTCTCCAGCCCGCTTCAATCCCTTTTGACATTAGCTTAGTGCATGGTGATAGGCCTGGGTCAAGTTTTAGTTTTTGGCATATAGAGAGCCAGTTTTTTCAGCACCACTTGTTAAAGAGTTTATCTTTCTTCCAGTAAGCATGTTTGGCCCCTTTGTCAAAGATCAGATTGCTGAGTATGTTTGTAGAGGCATCTGCATGTTCTAATCTATTCCATTGATTCACACGCATATTTTGTTGCCAGTACCATGCTGATTTTATCACCGTAGCTTTGTAGTATAATTTCAAGTGAAGAATTGTGATGCCTCCTGCCTTGTCTTTATTGCCCAGAATTACCTTTTTAATTGTATTTCTTTTCTGGTTCCAAATAAATTTTAGGAACCATTTCTCTAGGTCTGTGTGGTATGTTGGTGGTAGTTTGATCGGGAATGCATTAAATCTGTACAGCAATTTTGGGAGTATGGCCATCTTCATAATGTTGGGTTCTTCTTATCCAGGAGCAGGGAATATCTTTCCATTTTCTTTAGTTAGATGAATTCTAAGATATTTCACTTTCTGCAGTGCTAATGTAAAAGGTATTGCTTCTCTAATTTCCCTCTCAGTGTGTTTGTTATCTGTGTAGAGGAATGCTATTGACTTTTGGGTATTGACTTTGTATCCTGCTACGCTACTGAATTTGTGTATCAATTCTAGTAGCTTTTTGGTGGAAATTTTTGGGTCTTCCAAGTAAAGTATCATGTAATTTGCAAATAATGATATTTAACTTCTTCTTTGCCTATTCTTATTGCTTTTATTTCTCTCTCTTGTCTAAAGGCTCTAGCTAATGATTCCACAACCATATTGAACAGAAGTGGTGAAAAAGGACATCCTTGTCTTGTACCTGATCTGAGAGTAAAAGATTTAAGTTTTTCCCCATTTAGAATTACGTTAGCCATTGGGTTGCCATAGATGGATTTTATCAGATTAAAATAAAGGCCATCTATTCTAATGTTCTGTAGGACTTTGAACATGAATGAGTGTTGGACTTTGTCAAAAGCCTTTTCTGCATCAATGGAGAGGATCATGTGGTTTTTAGATTTTGCTCTATTGATATAGTGTGTTACATTTATAGATTTTTGTACATTAAACTGTCCTTGCATCCCTGGGATGAATCCTAACTGGTCATGGTGTATGATCTTCTTGATGATTTGTTGTATTCTATTTGCTAGTATTTTATTGAGGATTTTTGCGTCTATGTTCATGAGGGAGATTGGCCTGTAGTTCTCTTTTTTAGTTGTGTCTTTCCTTCATTTTGTTATCAGTATAATACTTGCCTCCATAAATGAATTTGACAGGATTGCTTCTTTTTCAATTTTATTCAAGAGCTGTGTGGGTATAGTGATTATATCTTCTATAAAATTCTTGTACAATTCAGCTGTGAATCCATCAGGACCTGGACTTTTCTTTGCTGGTAAGTTTTTTTAATTACATTTTTATTTCATTGCTTATTATTTGGTTATTGAGAGTTGTTGTATCTTCTTGATTCAGTTTGATAATTTGAACCTGTCTAGGAATCTTTCCATTTCTTCTGTGCTTCTATTGTGTGACAGTAAAGATTCTCAAAGTAACTACTAATAATCTTCTGAATTTCCACTGGGTCAGTGGTAATTACACCCTTTTCATTACTTATTGCTTGTCTTTGAATTTTTTCTTTCCTCTTTTTGATGAGATTAGAGAGGGGCTTATCAATTTTATTTAATTTTTCATAGAACAAGCTTTTTGATTCATTAATTCTTTGAACTGTTTTCTTCATCTCAATTGAATTAATTTCTGCTCTAATCTTTACTATTTCTTCATGGCTTTGTGCTTAGGGTTTAGTTTGCTATTCCTTTTCTGGATGTTGGAGTTGCAGCATTAGGGTATTTTTTATTTCAGTTGTTTTTTTAATGTGTGAGTTCAGAGCTATAAGTTTCCCTCTGAGAACTGCTTTCATCACATATCCAATAAGTTGTGCTTGAAATTTCATTGAATTGTAGATATTGTTCAATTCCTTGTTTAATTTCATCTGTGACACATTGGTTGCTGAGTAGAGTATTGTTCAATTTCCATGTATTTATGGATTTTTTTCTGTTTTCTTGTCTCATTCATTTCCAGTTTCATTGTACTGTGGTCAGATAATATACATGGGACAATTTCTGTTTTCTTGCATATACTTAAACATGACCTATGGATTAGTATGTGGTCTATTTTAGAAAACAATCCATGTGTAGCTGAAAAAAATGTGTATTCAACTGTGTTTGGGTGGAACACTCTGTATATGTCCACTAAGTCCATTTGTTCCAAGGTCTTATTCAGTACTACTTCTTCACTAATTTTTGTTGGCTTGATCTCTATTTTTGAGAAAAGATGATGTTAAGGTCTCTTGTTAAGATTGTGATATTGGATATTGGATTTTCCATGTCCATTAAGATTTGTCTTATATAGTTGGGTGCTCCTGTGTTTGGTGCATAAATATTTATGAGTGTTACCTCTTTTGCTTGAGTTTTTCCCCTAAGCGATATATAGTGGCCTTCTTTATTTCATTTGATCATTCTTGTTTTGAAGTTGAGACTTTCTGAGAACAGAATTGCTACCTCTGCTGGAGCATGTAGTATTGTTTCCAATTGTTTGACTTTCAGCCTATAAATTTCTTCATGAGTTAAGTGTGTTTCCTGTATACAGCAGATTTTTGAATTTTGTTTCCTAATCCAATCTGTCAGTCTGTTTAATTGGTGAATTGAGTCCATTTACAATGGTGGTTATAATTGAGATGTACTGACTTATGATTGAAATGTCATTTACCTACTGTTGTTTACTCCTTTTTCTCCTGTGTTTTAATTGTTTGTCATATTTAGTGGGTTCCTTCCATTCTCCTTCGTGGAGTTCTGTTCACTATGGTACCTCTCTAGAACACCTTTTAGTAGTCCGTGTAGGGTTGGTTTTGTCATCATGACATTCTTTAGTTTTCTCTTTGTCATGGAAGTGTTTCACTTCCCCATCAACCTTGAAAGAGAGTTTTTCAGGGATTGGTAGTCCGTGAAGGAATTTGTTTTCATAGAGGATTTGAAGTACTCTGCTTCATTCTCTTCTTGCCTTCATAGTTTGTGAAGACAAGTCTGCTGTTATTCTGCTGAGTTTTCCTTTAAATGTGATCTGTTTCTTTTCTCTAGCAGCTTTCAGCATATTGTTCTTGTGCTGGATTTCTGGGATCTTGACTATTATATGTCTCGCTGTGTTTTTAATTGGGTTGAAGTTACTTGGAGTTCTGTATGCTTCAGGTACCTGAATATCAGATTGTTTCCTCATATGTGGGAAGTTTTCTGCTACTATTTCTACCCATATTCTTTTTATATCTTTTGTATTGACTCCTTCTTTCTCATACCTATTAATCTCATGTTGTTCATTTTGCATCATCTTGCAGGTGATGAATTATTTTTTCCTGCATCCTAGTTGTTTTAAGAGATCTTTTCTTACCTTTTCACTAGCTGTGATGGCATCTTCAAGATCTGAAAGTTTGTTTTCATTTTCACTCAAAAGGTTTTCCAAGGTTGTGATTGAGATTTTAATTTCCTCTACATCTCTTTGACTCTGCTTCATGCGATCTATTTCTTTCCTGTATTGCTCATTCAAGAAATCTGTTGCTTTCTAATCTCTATTTTTTTATCAGTGCTTCTTGAGAAGCAGTTATTAATTCTTTTACTACAGAGATTATTTCTGATTTGATTTCCTCTATATGTTTCTGCATTTGATTCTTTACTTCAGATGCTATTAATTCATAAATGTCTTTTTTTCTTTCAGAGGTTATTCCTGATCTGAGTTCCTCTATACCTTTCTGCAGTTGTTTCTTCTCTTTAGACTCTATTTATTCAGACATTTCAGCTGTGTGATTCCCAATTTCTTCTGTCCTAGTGTCCTCTGCACTTCTTCTGGGTGAGCTTGCAGCCTGAGATTGCATTTTGCTCCTTCTCTTTGTCATTGTGTATAGCACTGTCTTCTGACCTTTGTTGTAGAGTTTTGTACAGTTATAACATTAGCACCTACTGAAATTCGGATGCAGATCTATTAAGTATGAGTTCATCTAGTTATTCCTGGTGTGGGTCTAGCTGTTATGCTCAGCTTCTTCTTTCTGTAGCCCTTGGAAGTGAACCTGTTGTGCCCCTCTGGCAAGATGTTCTGCTCCTGATTTAGTTGGGTGGTTCTGGTCCCTAGTCTCTCTGCAGGGACTTCAGCTGCAGAGTTTCACACCAGGCCTCTATGCAAGGCCTGGACTGGTTCTGGAGTGGTCCAAGGGGTGCAGGAGTGTAGGGAAGTTCTCCCACATACTTGCCGGACCTGGGTCTGGGCTGGGTCTGGGGTGTCCCAAGAGTGTGGCAGAAGTTCTTACTCACTTGGCGTGTTGGGAGGGCTGTGGCTGGATAGAAGGGTCCTGAGTGCGTGGTGGACTGTCTCACTCACACGGCTAGCATCGGCTTGCTCTGGAGAGGTCCAATGGGTGCCGGCTAAAATTTTTCATTTGTAAAAGCAAGCCATTTTACCAAAGAATGCTATTCCCCTATAATATATATATAACATATGTGTATATATTATCAATTTTATGTTTTATAAATTTCAAAATTAGAATTTAAGCACTAATAATAGTAATGATGTACTTATAAGGAAGAGTTGTATTTTTATGCATTAAAAGTATGACCCTGTTATGTATATATTTCAGTTGAAAGAAATTCCGGTAATCATAAGATACTTGCTTTGTAAGATACCTATGAGATATATGGTAATATAAACCAAATATATGTGTGTTTATATATAAACACATAAAGCAACATATGTCCTTTATTTGTAATCTATAATTATATATTACTACATACATTAATATTTATATCTAATTATAGAGATGGTAAATATATAGTAACTTAAGAATCTGCTGTACTTCCAAATACAAAAGGGGATTATTACATTATTGAAAATAAAAGCTGAAAAGCATTTATAATTTTTTCTTGGGGTATGGGACACATTATACCTGAATTGTGAAATATTTCAAAGTTTTTTTCATGTTTTATCCCATTTCATAACACTTCAACTGAAGAATCAAGGATCTTCAGAATGTAAATAGATGCACTCCCATTCTGAAGAACTTAACCTAGATTGATTATTTATAGATGCCTAAAAACTTATCAATGATTAATATAGGAAAAAAGGTGAAAACACATAGAGTGGGCTTTTGAGGCTATATTCATCAAATAAGAGTTTTAGATATAATGTTTCCCTCCCTCAAACAGGCCAAACAAGAAAAAGGCGACAATGTGTTAGGGTTCACAAAGTACTGTGCATTCTTCTATCAGAAGTGGCATGCATTTAAAATGAGAGTAGGCACTTGGGGACCACACATGTCCATGTTAGACATAAGCATTCCACTCCTGCACTGTTTCTAGGCAACTGATTTCAATGATGAAATAAATATGTTTGAGAAGAGATCTACTTGCTATCTGTATTTTCATCAAAGCTTGAGTTTGAACCTATTCAATAGCTATAATAGAAGAAATTGGGACTATAGAACTAAGGAACAGTTATTCACCTTAAGGAGAAAAACTAAGATAAGTACAATAAAATATAGTTTAATAAGAGCATAGATGTCAACATGGAATATATGAACCCAGACCACAGAGTGGTCACAAGAACATCCATAGAAGAAAAAGGCATATTTCCACAATAGGTCATTCTTGACCAGAAGCTCAAATCCTGTGCATAGCTGTTCTCCCTAGCCTGCTTTACACCATAAGTCTGCCAGTGATGATTCTGTGTTATTGAGACCTGGTGAATCTCTTGCAGCTTAGCATATTTACTTAATCTGAGAGAGGTTCTCACTGTCAAACAGTCCTGCCCTAAGAACAGAAGACAACCACAAATACCTTGATACTATAAAAATACTGAAAAGTCTTAAAATGATCATTTTGAAAAAAATCAACCACATACATGGAATGAAAACCAAAAATGTGACAAGATTGGATATGTCTGTGGACAAGGAAATCACTTGGTATAAGCTTTCCCTTTTGCTAGATCATAAAGCAGGATGTAGCTGATGGGCTTCTACGTTGAAGCTCTGTAGTGAGGCACCAGAGAACAGGATAAAAATCAGCTATATGACACGACTTTAGCAATCAGAAACTGTGCTCTAGCCTAGTGCTCCTGAGGGAGCTACTGAAATACTTAGAGTAGGGTGTGGGGCAAGGTGGAGAGAAGATGGAAAGCCCCAGGATGAAATGTAATGATGAGAAGGTTTAGAATGAACATAAACCTTCAAGTAATATATTCTACAATTTCCTGATGATACTCTACAAAATAGGAAAAATACTTTCACAGGGATCACTTATTATGCTCGTGTTCCCTAGTGTCATCACCTTCAGGAGCTGTCATGGTACCAGCAGAGGACACAGGGTCAGGATTCTGTTAAAGGAACACAGAAATGGATGTCATAGTTTAGATATCCCCCAGCCCAGCTCAAATCATCCTGATTTCTCCAAAATGCTAGGTTTAATTACAAACAGAACCCAAACACCTTGCTGGCTTAATTCAATAAAATTAAACCAATCAGATCTAGACCAATCAGCTTAAACACTCTACTTATCTTAATAAGAACATTAAAGTGTAAAGGCCAATCAAGAGAAAAGTATTTTCTGCTTTACACTTTTTAAACCGTACTACAACATCATGATTAGGGCCTCCTACCACTTTTGGTTTGAGCTCTCCATGTTCCTCAAAAGTTATTATGGACATTCAACTTTTAAATTGTTTTCTAACTTGATCTAACTTTAATTTTGATACAGTTAACCTGGGTCAAACTTGCATTAAAAATCCATTTACACAGGCCAAAACAATTCAGGTTTGTCTTACTTTTCTCATTGCAGATAAAATACCCAACATGCAATGCTAAAGGAGGAAAGATTTACTTTAGCTCATAGTTCATAAAGAGACATCACAGTTCACCGAGGGACATCACAGAGAAATAGTAAAGTAGTGAACAACCAGCAAGGGACAGCATCAGCTCTCTTTCTACCCTTTGCATCCTACCCAGGCTAGCCACCCTTAGGGCAGGTACCATTGTCACACAGGGCAGACCATTCTTTTTTTTGTTTGTTTGTTTTTTTGGAACCGTGGATTGAACTCAGACCCTTGCACTTGCCAAGCAAGTGCTTATTATACTGAGCCATCTCCCAGGCTCTGGGCAGACCATTCTTAATCCTAGCATCACATTATAAATCAACTTCAGCATCACATCCTTGATTCTACCATGACCACACTCTTAGATCTAGTCACTTCTGAAAAGCCCCTCTTATGGCTGCATGAGGCTTTGGGAGAGACATCTAGATACAGGCCACAACAGGGTCTCTGTTAAAATGAAGATTCCTCTAATGTAATAAGATTGTATGAATGAACTTCTTAGATTAATGAGAAGAGAATCAGCCAGATGGGATGAGAACAGATGAAGTGAGCTGGTTGAAAAATCGGACAAAATAAGGACCCAGAAGAAGGAGCCTTTGGAGGGAGGACTGATAGATCAGCATGTAACATTCAAATACTGGTTCGTTTCCCAGGGGATCAGGAGGTCTCTGCTTTAGAAGGTGAGGATATCTTGGTAGAGGAAGGGAGGCTGACCAGTTGCAAACTGAACTGACCAAATGTAGACTTAGTCAGATATGTCTACTTAAGGCATACTTCTTTCCAAACTTCCCACCACCAGACACTTCAGTTTGGTACCCCACACCTGAAGAGACAGATGACAGAGGGGAAAGAGAGGTCACATATATCTGGCTGAGTCATCCTTATCATGATGTCTATGCCCTGCCCCCCAATATCCTAAGATTTTAGTAGCAGTGCAGAAGGAAGCTTTTGGTTAACAACAACCTGATAAAAGAAAAAAATGCTCACTATTAACATTAATAGCATCATGTACTTTGACTGTTGAAAAGGCACCTCAAATGCATGGAAGTGGGCCCACAGATTTTATCATACTCTATCCAAAAGCAAAATCTGATACATAAACTGAGATATGTTTTTCTTTCTTTGATGGAAAGAAGAGAGGGGAAAATATGAGGAGGATATTTCCTTTGAACAATTTGTGCTCTTATCTAATTTCAAACTTCAGCTTCAAAAACAGTGAGCTGCTTCATTTAATCAGGGATAAAGCATCCCCTGTAAAAAGTGGCTCCCTGAAGGGGAAGCGGCTTGAACACCGTTTCCATGGCTGCCTGCTGTAACAATATTTTTTTACTGAACTAAGCATTGCTAATTTTAGCAATGGATTATCTGGAAAGCAAGGGAAGTATAGATGAAAGGCCATTTTTACCTGAGCCACACTGAGCCCCTGAGGACTTTTACTAAGAAAGTTGCTACAAGAAAAGGCAACTGCATAACTCCAACACGATGGGGATATTTGTCAGCTGCTCAGCATCAGAACTTGGATACAGGAGGGAGGTACTGATTTTCTGATTTGGAAGGAAACATAAAATCAGAAGTGAAATGATTTGATTCAGATCATTACAGTCTATATATGAAAACTGAGCATCACCCCACCAACCTTAATTTTCACCCTGATCTCTAGTCCAGGCCTTTCCATTAATGGAACAATACTTGTTTTGAGAGTTAATGCTATTTCCAGTGTCAGTTTCAGATAGCTGCTTTTGTTCAGTGAAGGGAACTGAAATAATGATTTGCATGAAGCCAAGAAGTAATCTCTGTGACAAGTTCACTTTGATTCTCAGCAGGATATAAGGTACAAAATGGCAATAGACCCCTTTCCATTCCAAAAGAGAGATGCTCCTTAAATAAGTAACCTTAAATTACCTACAAAGGACTCTTAAGAAAGATAGATATATCCCTTAGACTCTTAGCTGTTTTATCCTTTATAAATTACAAATCCTTCAGATAACTAAGGATTACTCACACTGCATTTAGAGCTGTGAACTGGATATTTTCAAATGCAGTGTGAACAACTGATTGTTCCCATTTATTGTCAAAGCTGAAGAAAGCCTTACTTGTGCTCCCAACACAGAGGCAATGAGACCTTTGGAACAGGTCCCACCTGATAGCCAAATAAGGACCCTGTGACTGTGGTTTGACTGCTGCAGCTGGCAGTAAGGCAAAAGTACAGGAATAATCTTCATGGAGAAGGTATCCTGGTGGATACTCAAATCCTAGGCCAATCCTTCAGATTGGTGTCTGCATCACATAAGGGCCAGCCTTCAGCTGAATTGAGAATCCTGAATGATTCCTGAGAATCCTTTCCATTTCCTTCCTTCTCTGAGTCCTTCTCTGTACCCTTCATTCATATTAAGGCACAGAAACTAATAAAAACAGCATTACCCTGTAGGGAATTTGTATTTCTTACTAATCCAAGCTAGACACGTACTAGTAGTCACAGAAATAGGAGAAAAGAAATTCTTTAAAAATCTCCTAAGGGAGTGTGTGGGAGAGCTTCCTGCTATCTTGCGCTGGTGGGACCAAATACCGGTCCCAGCCCAGGCGCACTGTGGGCGAGACCCTCGCCCACCCCCTTAGGATGCCCCCACCACTCCGCGGCACCTCCCCCATCCCATTTGCCAGGTAGGAATATCTACCCCATTCCAGGAACCCCGAGACACAGTGCTAGCTCAGACCCAGTGAGTGTGTGGGAGAGCTTCCACTCCCCCCTAATCCACGTTGCCCCATCCAGGCACAGCTCAGGCCTGGCATACATGCCTGGGGTGTAACCCTACAACTGCAATCCGTGCAGAGAGTGTAGAGGATAGAACCACCCAGCTAGTCCAGAGGCAGAACATTTTGCAACAGGGGCACAACTGGTTCACCCTCAAGGCCAGCAGTGGGAAGGAGCTGAGCACAACAGCCAGACCCAAGCCAGGCACAGCTAAATGAATCAAGACTTTGTAGAGCTACACCTGAACTTCAGTACGTGCGAAGGTTATAACTACAGCAAAGATCTACAACAAAGGTCAGAAGACAGTGCTACACAAAATGACTGGAATAAACAAAATGCAAACTCAGAACCCAAACCCACCTGTAACAAGCACAGAGGACACTAATGCAGAACAAACTGGGAATCATACAGCTGAAAGCAATGAATCAGCGGCTTCTGAAATAAAGAAACAGCTGCAGAAAGGTATAGAGGAACTCAGATGGGAAATAAAAAAAGAAATCCCTGAATTAATAACATCTGCACTAAAGAATCAAATGCAGAAACATATGGAAGAAACCCAGTGCCCACCCAGAACAAGTGCGGAGAACACTAGCTCAGCTCAAATGCATGAATTAATAGTGTAGATAGTAAATAAACAACAGCAGAAAGATATAGAGGAAATCAGAGCGCAATTCTTTTCTGAAATAAAAAAAGAAATCTCAGAACTCACAGCATCTGAAGTAAAGAAGCAACTACAGAAACATAAGGAGAAAACCCAATCTGAAAAAAACACTGCAGTAAAAGAATTTATAACTGCTTCTAAAGAAGATATTGATAAAAAAAAAATAGAGGAGATTAGAAAAATGACGAATTCCCTGAATGAGCAATTCAGGAAAGAAATAGATCGCATGAAGCAGAGTCAAAGAGATATAGAGGAAAT
>NW_004524588.1:13527616-13539515 GCF_000260255.1 Octodon degus
ACTCATCCACATGGCTGACACTGACAAAGGTTCTACAGTCTGAGGTACAGGATCTCAGGATAAATCCTGAGGGGATTTCACTGACCTTCTCACACCCAAAAGCTACAACTCTCGTTGCATAGGTCCTGCTTTACCTTGGTCTTAACCATCCAGCAGAAAAGTATAAAAATGAAATATAAGAAGTAAAGCCATGCTGTTATGTTGGGCTGTGTGTGAATCAGGTCAACAATTTCTGACAATGCCAGTTAAACAGAAGACCCAATGCTATTATGGGCTACTGGACTCTTTTAGATTATTTTGCTGAGTTTACATACCTATAATATTCAAATAATGGAACTTAACAAAAAAAGGGTATACAGATGAATGTCCATTTTGTGTCTGTGTATTCAAAGTGGTTAGGATAGATATACAGTTACATTCTCTTAATGAATAGAATGATTTGTTCTAATGATGTTTGTAAGTAGGATCTCAAGTCCGCATCTTGTACAACAATTAACCACTAAGTAGAATGTATGCAGTGTGCTAATTATTGAAACTGTCCTACCAATTTGGTGTGAAACTGTCTCACTGCTATTTGTTTATCAATAAAATTATGGAAAAAAAAATCTCCTGAGGCATAGACTGGTTTCCACACCAGGAATCTGCCAGGCAAAAAAAAGAGAGAGAGAGAGAGAGAGAGAGAGAGAGAGAGAGAGAGAGAGAGAGAGAGAGAGAGAGAGATTTGAGGGGAAAAGGACTGTAACCAGTTGCCCAAACCATGATCTCTTCTGATCCTGGGAAATTCTGATCCAATACTCCCTCAGGATTCCATAAAATCACTCAAGAGTAGACTTAGGCTCTCTAAAGGTAATCTCCAAAATGACAGGCAAGTGTAATGCTTAGGGAAGTCTTGCCCCTATGGATTTATTCCAAATGTCTGAGCAAGTCCAAGCCTCCTCCTTCTCCAAAGGCGACCATAGGATCTAGATATCTGGCTCACTTAATTTAGTTCAGAGGATGGTAAAGACATGGAAGAAACTCTTCCTGGAGGAAGGCAGTTCTCAAGTGCAGTCTTAGAAATTAACAGAGGAGAAATGAGAAGAGGAAAAAAGAAGCATTCCTGGGAAGAGAACTAGAAAATCCCAGGGTGTCATAAATGGCTTGGTAGGGGTCCTTAAAGTTTTTCTTCATGTAACAACAGTTTCCAGAAACAAGGGGAGTTGGATCATGCTGCACCTTTTGTGTCCTGCAAAAGAGTGTGGATACTTTGATGACTCTCAACTAAAACTGAAAAAGAACTTGGATAACACAAAATGGAGCCACTGAGAGAAGTAAAGGAACAGCATGATTAAGCTATTCTCACGCTGTCTTAAGAGTTATTTTTGTTTCATTGCTTTCTTTACTCTGTTTTTATGTATTAGTTGTTGTCACATTAACATTAGAGTTAATAACGTGGGAAATGGTTATGTCATTAAAGGAAAAACTAGGATAAAAATAAATAAATAAACTACATGTAAAAGATTGGCGAGACAGGCAGGCGCAGGATACCGCGGTTCGATCCCTGACACCACAAGCCGCGCCAGCCTCGCCCTCAGGGTGGGCTGAGGCAGCCAAACAAAAACAAACAAAACAAAATAAAGAAACTCACATGCAGTTTGACCTCCACAAAGTATACAAATCGTAGATAGTGAAAAGAAATGTATTAAACTTCAATCAATGAATGAAACTTTCTTTAAAAATTTCCTAAATTTTCTTAAATTTTGCTATTTCCTAAATGTCCTTAATGTTATCTAAAAATAAGCAGAGTGGAGCTGGGGAGATAGCTTGGCAGTCTAAGTGCCTTCCTGGCAAGTGCAAATCCGTGGTTCAGTGCTCAGTGCTACATGCCGTGCTGCCCCGGGCACACCATGCTGCCCCGGGCACACCATGCTGCCCCGGGCACACCATGCCAGCCCTGAAAGCAGACATGGAGGTGCATGCCTGTAATTCCAGTGCTAGGGAGGCTGAGATAGTAGTAGGATCGCTACAAGTCTGAGCTGTGTAGTGATACCTTGTACCAAATAAATAAACAGATAAATAAATAATAAAAATAAATATCAAACAGTCGGATGAAAGGAGCTGTGTTTAAGAATATTCACTTTTCTCTCATTTCTAAATAACAAAATGGAAACAAATTAAATTTTAACAAGGAAAAGTCAAGAAGATTAAAGCAAATCTAAAATTTATGATAATATTTTATTGTAGAATAATAATGTAGAAATATGAAGGGAAGATAGATAAATTTTAAAAAAACTTTCCTAAGAATTGTAGAACATGACCTCCTTTTGGCATAGATAGCTAGATAGCTAGATAGCTAGATAGCTAGATAGCTAGATAGATAGATAGATAGATAGAGATGTAGATATAGATATAGATATAAATAGATACATATAGATATATATCTCTGTAAATGTGTGTGTTTAATGGGAGGTATTTATATATTGTTAAGCATTAAGAGCATAAGCTCAAGAGCTCAAGAGTCACACAGAGGAACTATATGGCCTTAAGGAAGTTTCTTAACCTGCTATGCCTCAGTAACTTCATTCATAAAGTGAGGATATTTGAAGCACCTCTTAATGAATTATTGTGAGGTGTGAAAGTGTATTATGTATGAAGTACTTACAGCAGTGCCTACTGCACTTTTTGTGTTAGGAATTATTAATTACTCAACAAGATGTTGTGGCATGCTAAACCATTTTTCAGTGTTCACTCTTCAGTTTTAAGAGATTTGTGTATGCTTTACTTTGTGTAATATATCAATGTTACATATTAATAATGAAGGGAGATAACTCTTACAAATTTGGAGAGAGCAAGAGCCAGACAAATGAGAGAAGAGAGAGGAAGAAATTAGGGAGAGAGAAAGGAAGAGGAAGAGGAAGAGAGAAAGGGAGGGGAAAGGTGAGGGCAGGGGACAGAGAGAGAGAGAGAGAGAGAGAGAGAGAGAGAGAGAGAGAGAGAGAGAGAATGAATTAAAAAAATGATTCTGATTATCACCCCAGACAATTTAATGAAAAGGACTGGCTATAAATACAGGATCTGGTTTGAAGTCCTACCTCTAAGGCTTTTCAGGAATATAAATTTGGAGCACTTATAGAACATCTGTGGGTTTTGTTCTTCTATTGGATATGAATAATTACATCTTTTCTAACTATCTTACAGCATTACTGGCTGATAAAAGAGTTCACTGTGAACCATAAAATCCCACACATATGTAATCAGTTTTTAATAAAGTAATTCCCTCCCTGACTGTTTCTCATTTCTCCACTTGAAAATTACAAACATGCTCAATGCAAGCGATTGTGCTTATTGATTAGGTAATTAATATGGAATTTACAGGATTTGGAAAGCAAGAGGCTCTTTAGGATGTACTGTAATTTTGCAAATCAGCAGCTCTTGATTACTCAGAGTCTGTTTTGTTTAGGATTATCTGTGCCATTTGTGTCTCTCTTCTTTTGTCCTTTTTTGCTTATTTTATTATTTATTAGCAACTGACTGTGAGATAAAGAGGAAAATGTAAAATGGAATTAAATACAAGCCATGAAATAGTTACCTTTTTCATGAAAAAGGCATCAATCTTAGTTTCTTTTTTCATTATTGAGAAAATAGCTGATGCTCCAGGTTCAGGCAGGAAAGGTTCATTTGGCCCACAGTTTGCAGAAGCTTTAGTCCACCCTGGCATGCATGCAAGCACCACAATGCATAAACAGTGCATGGAGGGCAGAAGAAATCCAAGCAAGCAGTGGATCCGAACATCTTCTTTCTGGCTTTTTTATGCTGTGTCTAGGCTGGTTGGGATTAGGGAAGTGCCAAACCAATAAGTGGATTGATTTATCACACACACACACACACACACACACACACACACACACACTCCCAGCATCACACACTCTAGATCCTGCCAGCTCTGAAAAAAAATCCCACTTATGCCTGCTTCCAGGAGTATATCTTAACACAAACCATAATAGCATCAATGAGAGAAGACTTTGGGATTTATTTTGTTTTCAGAAGGAAGTAAAGCTAACCTATGATAATCTTAATATAACAACTAAGCAAAGAACTTGTGTGCTTCTCACCCTTTTAGACATGTGGCCTTGTTTAAAGTTCATGAGAACCATTAATGTTCAGAATGGGGCCTACGTTTTCAAGTATATATACAATCATTTCTGTGCTTTTGGTTGAAAGACATTATTTATAGAAGATTGAAAATATCCCCAATATATGCAGTAAGCCTGAGCCTCCTAACGCCCTGTTCTGGCTTGCCTTAGATGTCCCCTCGCCAGCACCTTGTGCAATCACAAGCTTCTCAGAGGTGGCTAGATCTAGAATATGACACTAGGAATGACTCATGGTGCAGTGCTAGGATTAAAGTCACTCAAATTAAGGGTGTCATTACTACCCATGCTAAGTATCCTAGACAAGATATAAGGGATAGGAAGAGTTGCTGTCCTCCCTCATTGCTTTGGTATCTTCTCCATGCAATGAACTGTTTCTCCTCTGTGATGCCTGTCTGTTACACCACCTTGCCTTAGAGCAAGCCAATTATGGACTGAAACCTCTACAAACTATGAGCTAAATAAACTTTTCCTCTTTAATTGTGCAAGCCAGATGTTTCATATCAAAGGTGAGAAAAGTAACTAAGACACCCTCCCTTGACAGAAAGCTCTTTACATCCAGCTCCAATGTTGTGAGTCTGAGTGTAGAATCACATTTCCAACTTCTACCTGGATGTGAAAAAAAATCTGATTCTCCATGGTAATTCCTTTTAGGGGTTATGGAATTTGAGGTACTTGTCTCAGAGGAGTCTCAATCACATGGAGATTTTGGTTGTTTGGGCCATGAATAGTCTAGATAGTTTTGGTCCAAACCTGGTTTGTTACCATTAGAGATTTTTTTCCAAAAAATATTCCATAGCCCAGTTTTTGTTATTAAAACTAGACACATTGGTGCCTTGCTTGACAAACTTAATTTGTTCCATAATTTTGGAACAGATGGCCATGCCCCTGTTCATTTGGAAAAGATGGCCTCAGTCATATTAGTTACCTGATAAAGAGTTTGCAAACAAAACCAAAATTTTATTAATTGCTTTTGTAAGCCAAATTGTTTGCAAACAAAAGCATTCATGAACCAAGGTAACACTTACTGAATAATTGATTTAAAAAAAGGATTTCTCTATCCATGGTTAGCAGGCTAGAAGATCCAAAGACAAGGAGCTGCATAGGTTAAGGCTTTCTTGCTGGTAAGGATTCTCTCGAAAGTCCTGAGGCAACTACTGTTCCACGTAGAGACAAAGGCTCATATAAGAGACAGTGCCAAACTGGGTTTTATGGCAAACTAACTCTTGGGAAAACCCCCATTAATCCATAAATTCTAGGTCTTACCTGGTCCTACCTTTCAATATCTCACAGCATGGATTAAATTCTACTGTGAGTATTGATGGAAACATTAAATCACCTCATCAAGTATATGGCATCAGAGTATTGCAAAATGATAACAGTCTAGGCTATGTTATTCAAAACTCTAGTTTCAAGTAACAAAAAGCCAGCTGATATTCACTTAAGGAAAATATAGAGGAAGACAACAGGAAGCCCAGGGTCTTGTCCACACTCTCTTCCATGGATAGCACTTGTATTCTATTCCTTTAGGCTGACCGTACGCACAAGCAATAGTACTTCCTTATGGAAATAGATATCATAAGGCTTTTATTCTTAAAATTTCACAAGAGAAGAGCATTTCTACTTCTGTGAAGAGTTAGCTCTTTTTTTGGAGGGACATCTGTGAGTCAGGTTGATTGTTAGAGAATTATGACTTTATCTTGTAGTCTAATTTTCCATGAATTTCCTGCATATATAATACATATGTAATGCACATACTAATACGTACATGTAGATGACTTAATAACATTTTATGAAAATACCAAGAGGAGAGACTTTAGCATTACCTGTCTGAGAAAATTTTTCTACAGAATTCTATCTCTACAGTTCCCTAGTAACAGAAGAATGACAGTTAATTCCAGAATCATACTGAAGTTATATTTGATGGTTATTTACAAATGTTTCATATAGGTACTAAAACTTAACCATTTTAGAAATAATTCTTTCATAGTACCATACCACTAATTAATTGTGATATTGAATGCATAAAGGTATCAATTAAATAAAAAGGCACCTGAACGAGGTGACTGCACCTATTTGTACCCCTAGAATACAATTGGAATGATACCAGGGGCTGTGCAGCCTTGTGTTTATTGGGAAAGCAGGGCGGGCTGCAAAAGTAGAACTGCAAGTTGCCTGTCCAATATCCATTCTCTTCTTCCTTACCAAAGAGTGCTGGTTTCACTCTGTGCTCAGCTAAAAAGACACATTTGCCTGATGGCTTGATGCCAGTAGAATAAAATAAATTGGAAGTGCATCAGGGAAAATTCCTTTGCCTTTCTCTTCCTCTTTTTCTTTTTTTTTATGAGCAGAATATATTTACTGGGGGGAAAGAAAGTTCCTGTCCAAAAGATAAATGGGGGAACCTGAGTGGGTTGTCTCCCAAATTTTAATGTATTTAGTACAGGGTCTCACTACACAGATTGGACTCATAGTGATCCTCTTATTTTCAGCTTCCCAAGGGCTGGAACTACAGGTGCGTGCCACCACACCCAGTCTCCTTTTTCTTTTCTTTTCTTTTCTTTTCTTTTCTTTTCTTTTCTTTCTTTCTTTCTTTCTTCCTTTATTTATTTTTAAAATAGTTTTATCAAGAAACAAGTATGATGGCTCCAGCTCCAGCAGCCAATCTAGAAGACTAAGAAATATATGAAAAATGGAAGAGAAAGACACCATGCAATAGAATGATCGTGTCTGCCCTGGACTGTCAAACTCCACAATTTTTATATGTATTTTTAATTTTTAGTGAAGTACATGTTCTATGTACATTTTCTCATTTATTCAGCCAGTTAGGGATCACACTCTTTACAGTGGATTTGAGGTTTCTGTGGTGAACTGTCACATGTCCTTCACTAGGGAAGTCATGGGGATAGCAGAGATAGATTGTGTGGATCCTGAGCCACTGCTTTCTCCCTAAACAATTTCTCTACACAGGCATAACACGAAGGTAACCTTTAAACCAAAAAAGTACTCTAGGACCTCTCAGTCACCCCTTGGCCTAAAAATCACACAGTGTGTGTTACAAGGCAGTAAGAAAAAAAAATTATTTGCTTGTAGCCAGATACATCTGCATAACTCAGGTCTTGATTCCAAGTAACAAACTTTCACTCTTCTGTTCACTAGCTGTGTGGCTTTAGTCCCTACGGGACACTTTATATATCTGAAAATGGACATAAAAACATTTTTGAGGGGAGAAGGGGTAGTTTTAAAGGATTAAAAGTCCTCTATCTTATCAGAGTCTAGACCACTGCGAAGGTGTAAGTGCAGCAACTGATGCCCACTGCTCTGTTATTGTTAAGTACACAATCTGAGGAGTAAGTCAGTGAGAAGTTAAAAGCCCGAGATTCTGAACTCACTTTGTATACAACTGTAAACACATAAACTCAGAAAAATCTACACTAGTGGCTGCCAAGCTACACCACAAATAAGACAGAATATTATCCTCCAATGTACAACAGTCAATAAGAGAACATAAAGCAAAGACTGAAGCTGCCCACAATCCTGAGAACTCAAGAGGTCAAACTTTTATTTTATAAGCTGAGGTAGAAAGGCAAGGAGAGCTAGACAGTAATTTTCCCTACATCTGAGTTTTGGGTTGAAATAAGAATTTAGATGATATGAACAAAGATATTTTCTATGTGTCCAATTATTCTTATAAGAAACTTAGAAATCCTTATTTTTTTTCTTTCTGTATTTTAGGGAAGGGTCTACAGGGTGTTCAGTGTCTCACTACTAGATAGGACTCATAGTTATCCAGCTATTTACAGCCTCCCAAGTGCTTGGTATTACAGGCATGCACCACCATACCCAGTCTCAATTGTCATCTCAGGGTGCACCTGGGGCAGGGCCAGCACAGCAGGCCTGGGGATTGAACTCCTGGCCCCTGTACCTGCTTGCAGGAGCTTTAATCCACTGAGCTATCTGGTCGGCCCTTAGAAATCCTAAAAGGCAGTTTTATTTAACTGAAGCAAACTGAACAAACCACCACAGATCATTGTCCTCTGGGTTCTGCTCCTCTTTGAGCAACTACCATCCAGGCACTAAGCACCTGCCCTTCCATATCCTCAATTCATCTTGAAAGTGGAACAGAGGTGAGGGAGATGTAGAAGGATGCGAGAGTGGTGAGAAGAACGTGAAGGCTCCATGCTGGCCGTTTCCCAGTTCATTCCTTAATCTCCTATGTGAATACTCCTGGTTCAGAGAGAAAAAAAGCAGGTAAACCCATTGGTACACTTTCATCTTACATCTTATATTAGAAAGAAAAGCACTCAGAGAGAAAGAGAAAAATGCTTAAATAAAATTCCTAGCCAAGAAGATTTACACAGAAGCTTGAAAATAGAACTGACAGCTAACGATGTATTCAGGGACATAGCAGAAGTCCAGGGTATAAATATGTCCATTTCATTCCCTAGTATCTTCATAGACACATCAAGGGCTTGGAGCATACATTTGCAAGTTCGGATGGAATAAAAGTTGTATAACCAGATAGGATATGAAACTGATATTTACCCTCCCTCCCTAAGAGAGGATGTCTAAATATTTCAGTTTTATAATGAGAATAATATCAAAGTATTTGGAGAACAAAGTAGTCCTGAATATCTAAACTAAACCAATGAATATATTTTTGATAATAAGTACTCTAAATTCAACCTAATTACAAGAACAAATCAACAAAACACAGTATAGGCAGCTTTGGGTGAGAACATCATAAAATTAATACAATATGAAATATAAATACAAAGATATAATGTATTGGGCCAGGGAGTTAGCTCAGTAGAATTAGTGTTTGTCTGGCAAGCACAAGGTCCTGAGTTCAATCCCTGGTACAGCAAGAAAAAAAAAAAAAGATACTTTGTATGTTGTTTGGTTTCTGTTTTATAGTCACAGACATTTTATGAGTACATATTTATCATACACAACAATCACGATTGCAGTAGGACTTAATACATGCACATAACACATCCCAATTGTTTTTCTTTCTTCTCTTTTTTTCCATCTGACACTCTGCATCTCCCCCCCTGCCCTTTCTAATTTTGGTTCCCTTCCAATCTTCATTCTAATCACTATTTTACTTATTCTCCCCTTCAATACTTTTTGTCTACCCCTTTTCTTCCCCTTCATTCCTGCCTTGTTCCCCATCCATTTGAAAAATCTCCCTACTTCCAATTTATTGATCTTCTATTTTGTGATCACCCCATCCTTTTCTATTCTCATATTAGAGAAACCAGGTGACATTTAATCCTGTGTATCTGGCTTATTTCGCTTAATAGTATGATCTTAAATTGCAGAGGAAGCAGAAACAATCCCAGGAACACTTACCAGTTGGATATTTGATAAAAGGACCAAAAACATATACTGGAGGAAAGATAACCTCTTTAATAAATGGTGCTGGGAAAATTGGATATCTACATGCAGAAGATTGGGTCTAGACCCATAAATATCTCCATGTACTAAACTAAAATCAAAATGAATCAAAGAACTAAATGTTAAAATGTAAAGATTTAATGTGCTAGGATATGAAATAGGGAAAACTTTTGAAGACATAGGCATAAACAAGGACTTTCTGAACAGAACCCTAATTACACAATGAATAATATCAAAAATCAAGAAATGGGATTATATCAAATCAAAAAGCTTCTGCACATCTAAGGAAACAAACAAAAAATGGAAAAAAATCTTTCTAGCTATTTCTCAGACAGGGGACTAATATAGAGAATATGTAAAGAACTCCAGGGCCAGGGAGATAGCTCAGTGGCTTAAGTGCCTACCTGGCAAGTATAAGCTCCTGAGTTCAATCCCCAGTACAAAAACAAACAAAAAAACCTTCAAAACATCAAATCCCTCCAAATTCAAGCAATCAATCCGAAACTGGGCATCTGAAATGAACAGGCACTTTTCACATGAAGAACTACAAACAGAAAATAAACATATGAAAAAAAAATGTTCAGTATTGATGGCTACTTGAAAAATGCAAATTAAAATAATACTGAGACACAGTTGACTCCTGAAAGAGTGACTGTCAAAAAGCACCAAATCCAATTTGCCAGAGCTATTTCCCTTCAAGCTATCTGCCCCAAAGAAACAAAGTCATCCTATTACAGGGACACACGCATGCTCATAGAAGCACAATTCGTAACAGTTAATTCTTGGAAATGGTCTATAAGCCCATCAACAAATGAACTGGTAAAGAAAATATGGTATTTTAAAACAATGGAGTACTATTCTGCCATAAAGAAAGACAAAATTAAGGCATTTATAGATAATTGGTTTGTATTCTATCTGGAACAAAAGGACAGCCCTTTATTTAACATTCTCAAAATACTTATTTAGTGCCTACAGCTGACTAAATACTATGAAAAATAATAGGGACACCCCATCTTGTCTAGCCCGTTTTATTCATTGGCAACTACAGAGGAAACAGCCCTGTGCAGGTTTCTGAGGTGGCACAGGCACAAGGGATCAGGTTGTGTTATGTGGCTCTCATGAATATCCTGATAGGTTCTGGGCCAGAATGAGTAAGTGAGGGCCCTTCTGGACAGTAGAGGGGAAGTGCTGCGCACCCGAGAGCACCCGCCAGCGGGCTTGCGGGGATAGAGGTCTCTGGGCTTGAATTCCAGTTCTCAGTAATTGTAATTCTTATATAGATGAAGGTGTTTTAATTCCAGATTTGAAATTTATAAACAGTCTTAGCAAGAAGGTGACTTTGAATAGTATGGGAGGTAGTTAGCTCTGTGTGTGTGTGTGTGTGTGTGTGTGTGTGTGTGTGTGTCTTTTTGAGACAGGATCTCATTATGCAGTTCAGATGGGCCTTGAGCTCACTTTTTAGCCCAGGCTGGTTTCAAACTGGCAGCAATCCTCCTGCCTCAGTCTCCCAAGTACTGGGATTACAGGCATGCACCATCATGCCCTGCTAGTTAGCTGTTATGATAGCAGCCTCCAGGTTTTCTCTCTGTCTCTCTTCCATCTGTCTCTGTCTCTCTCTCTCTGTCTGTCTGTCCGTCTCTCTCTCTGTCTCTCTGTCTGTCTGTCTTTCTCTCTGTCTGTCTGTCTCTCTCTGTCTGTTTCTCTCTGTCTCTGTCTCTCTGTCTTTCTGTCTCTGTCTGTCTGTCTGTCTGTCTGTCTGTCTATCTCTGTTACAGTTTATGTCTAGCTGACTCTCCCAAAACTCCCGCAATCATTGGGGCAGGCTTCTCAAGTTTGTGATTAGTTCATGGTCCAGTGCTGGAATTATGGGTGTGAGTGCTGCACTTGCGGATAGCCTGAAAACAATACGGGGAAGGGAGAGAGGCTTGCTAGCTGCCGCAGCAACTGCTTCTCCTTCTGTTTCTACTATTCTCCACTGCCACGAACAGCTGCTCTCTTCCATCTGCCGCGCTGCCTTAGAGCCAGCCAAGTATAGACTGAAACCTCCACTAACTGTGAGCTAAATAAACCTTTTCTTCCTTAATTTGGGGGTGGGTATTTTGTCCCAGCAATGAGAGAAAAGAAACTGAGCCTGCCTGCCTCTCTCTCTCTCTGTCTCTCTCTCTCTCTCCCCTCCCTCCCTCCCTCCATCCTTCCCTCCCTCTCTGCCTCTATCTCTGTCTGTCTCTCTGCCTCTGTCTGTCTCTGTCTGTCTCTCCCTCCCTCCCTCTCTGCCTCTGCCTATCTCTCTGCCTGTCTGTCTGCCTGTCTCTCTCTCTCTTTCTCTCTCTCCCTCCCTCCCTCTCCTTCTCCTTCTCCTTCTCCTTCTC
>NW_004524588.1:13539615-13540164 GCF_000260255.1 Octodon degus
TAGAGAAAAGAAGCAGATCACATTCAAAGGAAAACCCATCAGAATTACAGCTGACTTTTCTTCACAAATCATGCAGGCAAGAAGAGCATGGAGCAGAGTACTTCAGGTCCTCTATGAAAACAAAGTCCAGCGCAGACTACTATACCCTGCAAAACTCTCTTTCAAGTTTGATGGAGAAGTGAAATACTTCCATGACAAAGAATAGCTAAAGAATTTTGCGATGACAAAGCCATCCTTACACAGGCTACTGAAAGATGTTGTAGAGAAGGACTAAAATGATCAGAACTCCATGAATGAGATCAGAGGCAACCAACTAAATAGGGTAAGCAATTAAACACAGGAGAAAAAGGAGTAAACGACAATAGGTAAATAACATGTCAATTGTAAGTGAATACATCTCAAATAGAAGCATCAATGTAAATGGACTCAATTCACCAATTAAGAGAAACAGACTGACAGTGGATTAGGAAACAAAATCCAACAATATGCTGTATACAAGAAACACATTTAACTCATAAAGACATTCATATGCTGAAAGTCAAAGGATGG
>NW_004524588.1:13545063-13559442 GCF_000260255.1 Octodon degus
CCTTCTCCTTCTCCTTCTCCTTCTCCTTCTCCTTCTCCTTCTCCTTCTCCTTCTCCTTCTCCTTCTCCTTCTCCTTCTCCTTCTCCTTCTCCTTCTCCTCCTTCTCCTGGGTTTCAACTTCACTACTGTATTTCTCTCTGTGCCTCTCCTTCAAAGTCCTATCTTGTGTCATTTATCATCTACTTAAAATGCATTTGTTTCTTGAATCACTGTTTTGAAAATTAAAAAAGATTAAGTGAAATTTCTCAAACTTCTCTAAAAAAAAAATGGAGTTGTCACCTAGGCAACACCTGGCTGTTTGCACATTTGCACATACATGAGCACACACACACACATGTGTGTGTGTGTGTGTGTGTGTGTAATGAGGAAGGGTAGGTAAAGGTCAAAACTTGAAAACTTATTCTTTTTCTGTTTAAAAACAATTGATATCTTAACTTTCCATTTTAGCCCCAGTAAGAAATAGGAAGGTGAAGAAAGATCACAGTTATTCTGCAGCGAGCAGCATTTTATATATAAATTAAAATTCTATAAGAATTTCTAAATTAATTCTATAAGAATTGGTTTGAACATTTTTGTCACTCTTTCTACAGAGGGAGAAAAATAACTGTCTTCTCAGCTTTATGATTCCTAGCAGCTTTCAGGTTTTCTGAAACACTTGTTAATTGGTGGATACTACACATTTAAAAAAGATATTATGGTATTATTCAAGTTCACTTGCTCTTTCAATATTTAAAAATAAACATAAGGCTGACTAGAAGGGTGTGAACATAGATTACCAGCAAGAGTCTTTTGTCCCTATTCAGAATATTTACTGTAAAGCCTTAGTGAACTACAACCTAAACTGCATTTTAATTAGACTTTCATGTTTTCTTTCTGAGGATGGCATCTGGAGAACAATCTGGATGCATTTACCACAGTAAAGCACCTGTAATGGCTTCATATTTCAAAACCTACCTCATAATCATTAGCAGCAATAGAGAAGTTACTGGCAGGCAAATAACATGCGGTCAGTTGAAGGCGTTATCTTTAGGGAACTATCCATAGCAGTGAAAAGATGAGTGTA
Organism: Octodon degus; assembly: GCF_000260255.1. Taxonomy (NCBI): domain Eukaryota; kingdom Metazoa; phylum Chordata; class Mammalia; order Rodentia; family Octodontidae; genus Octodon; species Octodon degus. The sequence goes on from NW_004524588.1 coordinate 13,546,127, forward strand.
TGTCTTTGGTATGAATAGAGCTCTTCCAGCCCACTTTGGCAGGCTTCTCTGCCCCGCATAACTTGACATCACTAGTTGTCAGGGACCAGCAAGCAGAGTGCACCAGATGAAGCATCCAACACCAGAAAGCTGCACGCTTACATCATACACTGCTTCCCTCTCTGAAAACTCTTCAAGGCATCCCCAGGGCACTAGGGTAGAGAACAAACTTCTTACCCATAAGATCTGGGCCCTGACCAGCTTCTCTTCTTACTTCACAGCTTCTCAGGCCTCGTTTTAAAGTGACTGTATATGTTGTGCACTCTCAATCATGCCCTGTGTCCAACTACGCTAATTCCTCCTTGTGTAGCCCCTCATTAACCTTCTCCCACTTGTCGACTGTGGACTTAACCTCTAGTGTCAATAGGAACAAGGCTCCTGAGTCTGACACCCAAGGTATGGGTCAGTTTTTCCCTTAAATTATTTCTTGGCATCCACCACTTCTATTACTTGTTAATGCTATGGGAACTGCCTATTTCCTTGTCTGCCTCCTCCACTAAAACAGAAGCCCTATGACAATGTCCTAACTCAAACACCATTGTGTCTCAGCTGTTTGAAAGTTACTCAAGTGAGTAGTTCTGGAAATTAAAAAAAATAAGATTATATAAGATGGTATTACTAACAAGGAATTAGATAAATTGACAGGTGCTGTAACAAGGAAGACAGAGTGAGAGGTCAACTACAATACATAGAAAATATTACATAGATATGTTAGTTGTGCTGGGTATAAACTACAAACTGCTGTGCCAAGTAAAGCCTGAATTCAGGGACTGGCTCTGGATTTCTAAGAGCTGTTACGAGATTAATATTTAGATCCCTGAGCCTTGTTTTTAGGAGGGCTGCCCAACACAGAAGACAAATTCAGTCAAAAAATTTACTGGGAACCAGCTATGGGGGCTATACCCATAATTCTAGCACTTCAGGAGGTAGAAACACGAGGGTTACATGTTAGAAGTCAGTCCTGACAACTTACTGACTCACCAAGACCTTGTCTCAAAACAAATAGGCTCTGAGTTTAATCACCAGTACAAAATCAAAAACAAAAACAAAAACCTTGTTAAGATAAAAATACTAAATTGGGGGCTGGGAAGATAGCTCAATAGAGTAAGTGCTTGCCTGGCAAGCACAAGCACAAGGGCCTGAGTTCAATCCCTGGTTCCACCAAAAAAAAAAAAAAAAAAAAAAAAGACTAAATTGGTGACTGAATTCCTGGAATTGGTGTCTACTGCAAGGTCTGAACATCAAGTACCCCTGAAAATGCTGCTGTTGTATATGCAGCTCTTGAGCAAAACAGGTGATATAAAACCTAGAAATTTGGGGATTTCTTCTATACTAAAAAATCATGTAGCGCTAGAGCCCAGAGAAAAGCTGGGTCTGCAGATGGAAACTTGAGGGTGGTGATTATGATAATTGGAAGGATGTAAGAACAAAACCCAAGGAAGTCATTATTTTTGTAAGACAATTCAATCAGTTAGAAGGCCAGACAGATTTGACTATCTGGTATGCTCTGGAAGATAATGTGCATAGACTGTCCTTATGTGCAATCCATATGAAATCTGGACTTGCAAAGCAGGAACAGATCCCCACATCTGAAGTTTATATGTGTTTAGCGTTTGCTCAGAGCATTCCCTACTTACCCTAAGACCTAGGTATTTATTTGCAAAGAATGTTCTCCTTCTGAAGCCTATACCATGGGGCTCCTGCTCAATAACATTAAGACATTTTCCATGTATCATTCTGTCTGACCTCCCTTCTATTACTGGAGCCACTCCATGGCCCAAGAATCTTAGAAAAGCTTGTTGATGATTCATTAATTTACCAGATATAAATCTGGCATCTATTATTTATCCCACCCTTCAAGCCACAACCTCCATGCTAAACATTTCTAGATAAGCCAAAACGGAAGTTTTGTGTGACCAGTCTAACTAGAAAAGATGTCAGGCTTAAATCAAACTAGGTTACGAGGCCAGAAATACAGGGAAAACTGTAACAATTAGGAAATTCATCACAGCAATCTCATAGAGGCTTTTGTTCAGGAATCAGTACATCTTCACCTTGGATATACATGCAAGGATCCAACTCAAAATTTGCTAACTTTCCTTAATATTCACATAGTTTTCATTGAGAAGAGATGATAAGGAGCCACCCTCTCAATAGAGCATGCTAGTGTATTCTGAGAGCTTGGGAAAGTAAAAGAGCTACCTCAACCCAAAATTCCAGAAAGAATTTCTGCAAGATATTTGACAACTGAATGTAAGCCACAGTTGTGTTGAATGTTGATGTTCTGTCACTTTATCAGCAGCTGTGAAAAGAAGCAGAAGTTTGGTAAAAAGGAAAGAGGAAAATGCTATATAGAGAAAGGTCAGTGATTTTTTTTTTTGTCATTGTTATGCTTGCTGATAGATATTCAAATATCTATCCATCTCAGTAAATCACGAGGTTTCTGAGAGGAAAATCTATGTTTTGCTCACTTGTTTAACCCAGAGAGCAGATCTAGGACATGCTATCAAACAGCTGAAGAAATGAGTGGCAAATCTATGTGCACATGCCAATTCCCCTAGAAAAATGGGAAAGAAAGCCATTTTTCTCCCTCTTGAGGGATGAAGAAATGATAAGAATGAGATGATTTATCTCAGTCAGGCTGAGCGTAGAGGTACCCAGAAACAGTTCCCAAAGACATGCTTGGGTCGGAGCAGACTAGACAGGAGTTGACAGGCAAAGGTAGAAGAACATCTCCATGAAACCTGCCCTGATGCCCTGGTCTTCACTTTTTACTGCCCTACAATGTTCCTCTAACCTTTCCTCATTTGGAGAGTTAAATGCTTCAAGCCATTAGAAAAGGGAAAGAAATGACAGAGAACTATAAGATGGACAGAGAACTTTGTAAGATGGAGCATGCATCCAGCACACTACTTTATGAAAGAAGTTTAATTGAAAGGTAAAGTGAATGTATGGATTAGAAAACATTTAACAAGATACACATGTTGTTACATCCCTGTAATCCCAGCAATGGGAGGCTGAGGCAGGAGATCATTATGAGTTCAAGACCAGCCTGAGCTGCATAGTGAGACCTGTCTCACAAAGACAAAAAAAAAAAAGCATTTAATATTAAAAGCCATGTGGCCATTAACCCTCTTGAAAATCCTCCTCCTCATTTCAAACACATTTATTACATGGTTCTTGCCACCTTCTGAAGCAGTTCTGGAGCTCCTGTTTTGTGAATGCTTTTAGTTGTGCTATTGTGGCTGCCCCTATGTCCTAAACCTACTCAAATAATTTATCTGTCATAGTATTTTGACTTTAGGGATGAGCTAGAAGCTGCATGGTGCTGGATACAATGAAAAAGGTGGATGGGGACACAATGTGATGCTTTTATTTTGCAGAAATTGCTGTAAAAGATTTTTAATTTTTTTATGTATTTAGTATAGGGTCTACTGGGTCTCACTACACAGATCAGACTCCTAGTGATCCTCCTGTTTTCAGCCTCCCAAGCACTGGGATTATAGGTACACGCCACCACACCCAACACTATCTCAAGTCACTGCGGAGGTGAGACCAGCACAGCAGGCCAAGGATTGAACCTCAGTCCCTGAGTCTGCCTAAGCTGGAGCTTTAATACACTGAGCTTTCTGGCCAGCCCTTCTTAAAAGCTTTGAGTCAGTGCAGTACATCAAGGTCACCATGAAAAGACTCTCTCCTGGTTAAAAAAGAAAAAATAAGTGGTAAAAATGGTAAGTATCTTCAAAGCAAAGATAAGCATTTTGGGGAGGATTCACGGCACTGCGTCTTTCACTGTAACAAATATTTGTTATGTTTAGCTTAAACACTCACTGTATTTGTAATTACACTTTATAGATTGCTTCTCAATCAGCAGTTAGGTCTGAGCAATCATATTAAGAGGTGAGGCCTCTGAGGGGAGTAGGGTGAGTACTCCATCTTTGTAAATTGATTAATGGCCACGTGAAAGATCTTGACTATAAGAGTTCACTCTTTTTTGCCCTTTTACTTTCTGAGAGCCAACATACAGGTTTCCTCCCCTCTCGAGCAACCACATTTAAGACATCATGTTGGAGGCTGACTGGCCTCTCACCGGTCACTGAACCTGCCAGCACCTTGATTTCAGACTTCCAGGTGCCAGAATTGTGAGAAATAAATTTCTATGTTTTACAAATTACACAGTCTCTGGTATTCTTTTAATATTATTGGTTAACAACCTCATTAATCCTTAAGCAACCAGAGAAATAAAAACAGGTGTTATTACTTTGGGGCAGACAGGGGAATCTGGTTGTAGAGAGGTTAGGTAACTTGTCCATAGTTTATACAGCTAATCAGTAGTACTTCTATTTCTGGACTCCTCAGCTTTACCTAGACAATCTTATTCCTCTTCACAAGCTTCCATTATCTCTGCAGAATCTTCACATCATCATTTGGGAGCCAGAGGAGAAGGAAAATATGTTCTGCATAGATGGTACTTTGGACAACAAGCTCTAAACATCTTTGAATCCTCTGATAACTCCAGATGTGTAAATGCAAATACACTGGGCAGACCTAGGACCGATGAGCATCAGCCAGTGACCGCAAAGCATTTCCAGGGAGCCTCAGCTAATCCACAGGCCTGCTGGAGGGTGGCAGAGCTAAGTACGAAGGACGCCTTTGCTCTTTCACCTTGGTCCTCTCCAGTGTCACAGACCTCCTTTCAGGCAGTCATTTCTAACTTTAGCGTCTTCTTACTTGTCACAAGGTCCCTGTTCCTCTCAGGATAACGAGCAATTTGCTTTAAACCATGAATAGAAATTGGAATTTAATTCATTTTGGTGGCATTTCAGGAAGAGAGATGTTTAAACAAGCTACTTGGTGTCCTCCACATAACTATTGAAGGTTAATCACTATCCAGTATGCATACTTGAGCTCCAAACTATGTTCTTGAGAAAATGGAATAATTAAACCACAAGTGGCAATTACTTGTGTTTTAGTAGGGCTTCTTCTACAGCAACGTTAATAAGTAATATCTTTTCCAAGTTGGCAACCAGCTCTCAAATTTCTGTTTTCCATTGTGTGTTAGTGTTACCTATTAATTTATGTTAATTCTGTACAATATTGAGAAGAGAAAGAGATCATTATTAGGCTGAAGTCTGAAGTTGGTATTTTGCAATATAGCTTATTCTTTCCATGTTCTTCTTTGTTTCAGAAATTTGCCTGTGCTTGACAATATTCTAAATATATAAACACTGCCTTATTGAAAATATTTTTTTAAATTCAGAAATACAGTTTTGAAACAGGCAGAAAAATCCTTCACTATCACAGCTCTGCTCTTCAAAAAATATTTACTGACATGATAAAATGCTCATGATGAGAGTGAAGAAGATGTCTCCAATCTAATATAAAGTAGAAGCATCACTTTAGAAATCTAATTTTATTTATGCACAGACATACACCTAGGAGAATTTTTGGGAAAACCACATGTACAGATAGTGGACATTTAATTGATTTTTAATTATATTTCTGTTCCTTCCACTTGTTATAATACATGCATCACTTTCATACTTCTTTATGTTTATTAATATTTTGTAGAATATAAGGAGAGTGTTACTTAAAACTCTAACGTCTTCTGGGTGCCTGTAATCCTAGAAGTCAGGAAGACTGACACAGAAAGATAAGTCTGAGCCCAGTCTGGGCAGATCAGTGACTTTATGAGATTCTCCCTCAAAATAAAACTAAATAAATAAACAAACAAAAGGGAATGTAGCTCAAAGAAAAGGCTCTGAGTAAACCAAACTCCAAAGCTCCAAAAATAACTAATCAAATAAATAAATCAGCGTTAAAGTAGAACTGAAATATGCCTTAAACACTATACCTTACTATTTTGACCCACAGGCAAGAAGCATGGTTATTAATTCTGATGGGTAGCCAGGCATCTACAGGGCAGCACTGTAGACATTTTGAGAAGGATAGTTTTCCTTCTGTTTGTTTGTCAGCTATATGTGAGGGGAGTATTTTGTGCATTATTGAATGTTTCATAGTACTATCCCTGGTCTCCTTGCTCTGCATGTCAATGGCAACCACCTCTCAGTTGCTACAAATAAAATACCTCCAGATATTGCTTAGATATCCTAGTAGGAGGAAAGGAGTGAAAAAATCCCTCCTCCTGTTTTAGAAAAGCTAACGTCTAGTTTTTAGGTCTTTTTTTTTTTCCTGATTGCTACACAAGTACAGTGTGCTCACATAGAAATGTGTGATAAAAATAAGTGATATTGTTTTGTATCTACCTACAACTTGCTTTTACTTAATATTATGCCTTAGTGTTCTTTATAAGTTAATAGACACAGAGCTCATGTACTTCATATTAACATTAGAAATAGAAACAATATAACAAAAACTTACAAAGAAGAAATGTGTATCATAATGATACAGACAGAGACCTTTAGGAAAACATTACTCAGTGTGAATATAGTGCAGAAGATAATTCTCAGCATGTCCCACCCCTTTATATAAGAACACCCTGAAAGTCACTGTGGCTGAGAATCAATTTTTTTTTCAAAAAGAGAATAAATTAAATTCCCATTTATGCAAACTGTGGAAGAAAGAAAATCTGTGAGCATCATATTTGAGGGGCAGGAGGATTATCAACTTGGCCGAACATAACTGTGACTTGGTCTCATGACTCTAGATATTCTGTTTTATGAGTAAACAAACTATCTTGAAGCACTGCATTTTTATGATACTGTATTTAGATTTCTCAAAGGTTAGATGTGACAATGATCTGATATATATATATATTTCTGTTCATGAGTCCTGAAAAATATATGTGCAACTTTCTCCAGAATAATATGCAGCTACAAGTGGAATACCCATGTTGAAGAATCTGCATCTGACTCAGTGTTGCAAGAACACTAAAGCAAGCTCACATTGTCACTCTCACATTACAATGTCTATGTGGCTCTTCTAATACCATGCAATGGGATATAGACACCCATAAGTAACACAAAGTCTAAAGTTCTCTGAACTGAACAGGGATTAGGTAATATTACCTGAATGAAATCCTCCCCACCCTTGGGTGAAATGAAGTCAGTGCTTGACAAACTTTCCATCTTCAAACTGATAGTGGAAAACTGGGGTGAAGAGAGAAGGGTGGGACTACCAATAGGCGACTCTGGAAAATGCTAGGGTGTGGGTCAGGGAACACTGCAAATACATAGTAACTGAATCCAAAAGTTTAGCTAAAAGCAATGCTGGAAATACCAAATAAAATTATCAAACCAAGTAGATAAAAATGAGCAGAAAACAAAAATCTGGTCATAAGCCAAGAAAAAAAGAGAAAGAGAACTGAGTCAAAGTGGCACTCATCCAACTTCTTGCCTGCCCACATCTGTTCTTCCAACAGTGTTCCCCACTTCAACAAATGATGCTATCATCTACCCCACAGTCCAGAGCAGAAAGAGAATATTTTAATGGAATTTTACCCCTCCTTCACTACCAACGTTTTCTCAATTACAGTGGTACCCATTCTACTGTCTGTATTGTGCCTTTCAGTCTATTTATTCTTTCAGGTTCTTATCCTAGGGAGCCAATTATTTTCAAACTCTTTTAAAAATAAATTAAAAATAAAAAGGAAAAATTATTAAGGCTTAGTGAAAGAAAGAGTTAATGTTTCAATCTTGCATACCCATATCTGGTAATCTGAACAACAAATTTGATAACAATACGTAGTATAACAACTATTGTCAATTTTCTATTCTTGCTCTGAAAGTCTGTACCATTTTTCTTGCTTTATGTTGCTTTGTTTTTGTCTTTGTTCTTATTTTTGGTTTTTTTCCTGTTTCAAATAAAAAAGATAAAAAGTAATTACAGTAGTACCTTATTGCATTCCATAATTCTGCAAAAGACGCTCCCAGTCATGCTCATCACCTGATGCAGCATTCACAACAACAACAAAATCTTGCCAAGCTCTGTCTCTGGACCTAATTGTTTGCAAACAAAAGTGTTCATAAACCAAGGGCCTATACCACATTCTATGTCTCTCTGTTCCCATCTCCAACAGATGCATAATGCCTTAGCCCAGCACACTCGCACTGGTGAGCCTGGGCACCCAACAGCTTTCTCCCTGGTCTCTTTGAATCCACCGAATTTCAAGCCCCAAATGAAAGATCTGGCCTACTTCTATTCCTCTATCTACCTAGCACAATGCCTGATGCTGTATTTAGCTAGTAAACAAATCAATGGTCTCTTGGCCATTCTTTAAGACGATGGTCTCAAACACTATCCTGACTACGTTGCTGGGAACCTTGCAGCAAGCAGGTTATCCGTCCTTGGTCTCTGTTTCTTTGCATTTCTCTTCAGATCAAATGTCTTACCTCACAACTCTGGTCAGGAATGCATTCTGATAAACACGAGAAATAATTTTTCTTCTCCCTTCCACCAAATCTGCTGCTAAATACTATCCATAATTCATATAGACAATGACCAGGTCTAATATTTACTTTAAAAATAATATTGAAGCCCCAAAATAATACGTGCAGTGTGTGTCATTTGTAGGTCTGACTTTTTTAGACAGCACAGAGTAGCATCACAACGGTGCCCACCAAAGGGTGGGGTCTTTGGGGAAGCTTATTTAATTACCGAGAGAAAATACCCACCTAAAACACCTGTCATCCTGGACAGGAAGAAACTGTAAGTGGTGCTTTGCTTCCTTGCTTCTTCATCTCTATTTCTCTAACTCTGTCTCTGTCTCTGTCTCTGTCTCGTCTCTGTCTCTGTCCTGTCTCTGTCTCTTTCTCTGTGTCTGCGTCTCTGTCTGTGTCTGCGCCGGTGTCTGTCTCTGTCTCTCGTTCTTGCACTCACTCTTTTGCTCTTTTATCCTCTTTTCTTCATTCGCCACTTTCAACTTTTTGTGAGTAGCAAAACCAAATTATGAAGTGTTAATTTGGTCAGCAAAAGCAAAATAAATCCCATAGCACTTTTTTTCTTTTTTTTTTTTTTGGTGGATGACTCAGCCCACCTTGGGGGCAGGCTGGTGCAGCCTGTGGTGCTGGGGATCAAACCGTGGTCCCTGAGCACTTGCCTAAGCAGGTGCTTTAGACCACTGAGTTCTCTCTCCGGCCCCTCCCATGGCATGTTTGTCTACTCTCCTTTTCCCCTTTTGTTGATTCCTTTTCCCTTTCCCTCCTTCTCTTTCTTCTTCCTCTCTTTCTTCTTCTCCTCTTCCTCTTCCTTCTCCCCATTTTCCTCCTCCTCCTCCTTTTTTCTTGACTTGTTTTAAATATTATAAAGTGGAATCGTGCATCTTGAAACTCTGACACTGTAACAAACAGAATCTTTTTTAACTTCTACAAAGTGTGGAAGAGAAGAGGCTATTAATTTTCTTGCTTGGGTATGTAGGCCCTTTAGAGGCTGAATTGTGGGAGCAGTTAGTGAAGGCGCTACGCCGTCTTTCCTGCAGACCCTCATCCCCAGCCTCTGTTCCCTTCAGTGCCTCGGCCCTAACTTTCTATTCCCTGCTCTGCTCTCTCCACTTGCATTTCCCTGTGGGAAGTTGTGATTATTCCAACCTAAAGGGCTTTTAGATAACAATGAAAATTACTAATTCTTTTGAATTAGTCAGTATGAAAACAGTATACATTGATCAAAAATATCTTAGGAAACAGTTCAAATTGCAGAGTTGAAATACTTTTCAAGACATAATGACTGGGGGTGTTAGGAAATCAGGAATGCTTTTCAAAAGATGATTAAAAGGAAGCAAAGGCCCTTGAATTGTTCCCCTCATTTTACTCAATCTGCTAGCTCAGTAAATAGTACAGATTTATAAAACTGGATTTGATAGAGTTGGCACCATTTTATGGTTACTTCCTTGTGGAGTTATTATATTGTAACATATCCTTCTTTTGATGAAAACTCAAAGGTCACCTGTGTATGTTCAAGTATATACAACATCAGAACCAAAGCATACATTCATTTGTCTTCAGCCTGGGAGCAAAAAGGATTTAGTATGAATTTGGTACTGTACGTTTTCCACAACACTGCTTTCCCTCGAGCCTCTTAGATACAGTTTCTTAATAACCTCAACAAAACGAGGATTAGGTAGTGCAAAGAAAGCAGGATAATAGGACAGCAATTTGCTATTGTATACAGTCCACTTCTCCCCAGGATGATTTTTAAATCCTATTCAGGAGTTTATCCTAACAGAAAAAGATATTTCATCCAAATGCATGAAGTTTTCAGGATTGGATTAATTTTCCCCCAAAATAATGCTTAAACTGAAAAACAATTGCACCAAGTTTAGTCGTGCCTATATCTTCATGAATTTACAAACAGTAGCAATGACCAAATTTTAAAAAGTAATGTTTCCATTTCTGTTGCCTCATTGGTAAAATGAAACTATTCATAGTTAACATTTATTGAAAGGTCACTCTGTGCCATGTGCCATGGTAAAGTTTTTTTTTTAACTGCATTATCTCATTTAATACTTAACCAGGTTTCTGATACAGATTTCTGTGGCTATCCCTGGCTTACAAGACAATGTTAACAAACTTTATATAGCATATGCCAGGTCATGTGACATTGGAAAGGACTGATGCTCAGAGCAAACTATCCAGTTGAAAGCTATGCCCATTCTCAGCACAAAAATTAAGCTACAAATTTCTAGATTCAGAACATCAGTGTTTCAATTTCAGCTCTAGACTTTCTAGTTCAAAATTTGTTTGAGGTCATTTCTTAATCTTTCTGTGACTACAACATTTTGTATAAAGGAGATGATGTACCACCAGACCTATCATATAAAGTTATGAAGAAATGAAATAAAATGTATGTCATTTAAAAAATATTGCTCTTAGTGTTCACTGCATAATACTTATTATCTTCCATTGTCCTCATTTTCTTGCCGCCTACCTCTCCTAAGACAAAAAACAAAAAACAAAACTAATCTCAGGTCTTGGTTTAGGTTCATCTTTCTTCTTGCACAGTGTGATAATGACCATCTTCAGAGAAAGCTTCATTGAGACAGGAGGCCCAAACAGAAGTCCAATAAGAGCAGACGAATTACTCACAGGCTTTCCTAGCAATACTTTGATGTTAGACCATTGGCTGAGGGAACCTGATTGAAGTGGACCAGAACCATTTGGTGTCTTCATGCTGTGCTCTGGGTGGACTACCTGGCCATGACCATCACCAGTCCTGATGCTGGTGGATCCTTGCTGCATGGAGGGTGTTGACTGGGGCATAAGTGTGCAAAGAAGGAGTAGAGGGACGAGAGGTAAGATATGCCAAGGAAGGGATACCAAGGGGAAGCACTAAGGTTACACAAGAAACTGTTTACTTGACGAGTAATATCATCTATCTCTTTTCTTTCTTCCTGCCAGCCTTCTTTCCCTTTCTCCCTACTTCATTCCCTCTCTCTTTCACTCCTCTTTCCTCCCCATTGCTTTTCTTTCTCCTTCCTTCCCTCCTTGTTCTCTGTCTTCTCTTTATATTATTTGAGCCTCTACTTTTAAATATGCCCATGATGCTGTTGGAGAACTAGAGTTTGGAAGGTTAATAACTTGCTCAAGGCCACACAGTATGTATGGGATGGAGGGTTTTTAAAAACTAATTATCACTGAGAATATACTTAAGGTGTGGAACATGATATTTTAAAATGCACACACAGTAAACTAGTTACTCCAGTCAAGCACATTAACCTATCCATTAGCTCACAGGTACCTTCCCCTCTGTCCTTGGTAACAGCACTTAAAATTACTCTATTAGCAAAACTTCTAAATGAAATATTATTAATTATGGGCCTCATAACATACATGTGAAAGAAATTTGTACCAGATTCTCTTTGGTTCACAAGCCTTCCTCCACTATATTCATCAGCCTAAGAGGATGGTGGGCATCCAGAAGAGGGGGGTATCTACCTGGAAAGATAGGGGATTACCAGAAGATTTTTCCTCATTGCTAACCTGCAAAAAATTGCTGTACTTTGCTGGATTTGCAAATTGTAAAGACAGGAACACGCTCCTTGGGAACTGATTAAATTTTTCAAAAATCTGCATATTTTATTATTAACTCTCAATCAGGCAAAAAGGAGAGTTTTCTTTAACTAAATACTGCTCTGGGCTTGCTAGGTCAAAATAAACTGCTAAACTAATAACGTCTTTTAGGAATCTTCCTTTATACGGTTTAGCGAGGAGAGATACCAATGTTAGTTAAAATGTATAGAAGATTCTGGGTCAGCCTGATAGCTCAGCAGACTAAAGCACCTGCTTAGGCAGGCACAGGGACCATGATTTAATCCCTGGCATGCAGTTCTGGCCCTGACCCCGGGGTGCTCTTTGATTGCGATTGAGACTGGGCATGGTGGCACAGGCCTGTAATCCCAGTGCTTGGGAGGCTGAAAACAGGAGGATCACTATGAGATCAATCTATGTAGTGAGAACATGTAGACCCTGTACTAAATACATAAAAATAAAGGAAGAAGATTCTGTCTTTTGCTGGTGAGATGTTTCATAAAGCCCTATACTTCTCTTATCAGACCTTAAACTCAATTTGCCTTCTCAGTTTTCCAAGGATAACAAAATTACTTGTCAAATGAGAATCACCACATTTCCCTGAAAATATAGCCCAGCTTGGAAAAAAAAATTGGCCTTGAAAAGTAGAGATCAACAATGCTGGTCAACATTTCTGTCTTGCTTGGTGTCTACTCTCTGAGGCAGGAAAAACAAGGACAAGCTGATTTGGCCTGACATTTTTGATCTCTAGTTTTCAAGGCTGATTATTTTCTGGCTATTTCCTATTTTCAGGGAATGAGGACATTTACCATTCTTTAGTGCTCTTTCCTTCTGTCTAGTGATATTGGTAATTTTCTGCAGTCATGTTTAAGATGCTGAATATTTTCATAATTTGATAAATAAAATATTGGCAAACAGCTCATGGATATATTCACAAAAACAGTGAGTAAGATCATTACAGATGATCAATCAGTGATGTATATACAAAGATTTCAAGTACATGCATGAATCATGAAATAAATACTTAGCAGTCATGGCAGGAATCGCTAGGTTGGAATGCTCGCTTTCCTCTTGGTATGCAAAGGCATTAATAGCCGTCCTGAACACCAAAAGAGGAAGCATATCTTAGTGATGGCCAAGAAAAGGAACATTTATGCAGCAGTTTCTCCTGATTGATGATTCAAAGCAGTGAGGTGTTTCTGATTTTAAATAGAAGAAGAAGAAGAAGAAGAAGAAGAAGAAGAAGAAGAAGAAGAAGAAGAAGAAGAAGAAGAAGAAGAAGAAGAAGAAGAAGAA
>NW_004524588.1:13559542-13581406 GCF_000260255.1 Octodon degus
AAGAAGAAGAAGAAGAAGAAGAAGAAGAAGAAGAAGAAGAAGAAGAAGAAGAAGAAGAAGAAGAAGAAGAAGAAGAAGAAGAAGAAGAAGAAAAAAAGAAGAAGAAGCAAGCAAGCGATTTGTCAGTACAATATTGGAAGGAACTCAATTTCTCATTTGATTTCATTGATTCAACACATCCTGGGAATAACGAGTACCCTGCTAGTCCCCAAACATGGAAAAGGGAGAGATGCATGCAGAATAACTGCTTAACAGCAGAGCTGTCATTTGTTAAAAGAAATGTCTGCTTGCATTTCCTCGGGCTCTTTAGGAGTGGGAATAAACCAAGCACAACACCATTTGTTTCTGTAAGCACAACCACAGTGCCATAAACAACCATGGTAGAAGTAAATATGTTTCTGATTTTCAACAAAACGCATTCCATTTTACCTCCCTGTTTACAAATATACTTCCCTAGGCTGGGTTTCTTAGGACCATCTTTGCATTTTCTCTTAATCAAAAAGGCAGGAGCAAAGAACCCATCCTGTGAGTCTAAACACCGCTGCAAGGCTGCCTTGACCCTGGAGCAGAAGTGGCTGATTGCTTGACTTAATTCATACTAAGTGGTCATGAATATTCATATCATTCTGGTTTTTTTTTCTCCAGGCTCTGAATAAGACCTTCATTTACTAGAGATACTTATGTTATCTCACAGAATTCCAAAGTCATCTGTAAAAGAATCCAAGTTTAGGGGCTACATGAAAGAGAGGTAGGGAAAGTGTTTCAAAAGGTTAACGACATTTCTCAACACTGGGAACAAGAAAGAATTTTCAGAGTTGATTTTAAAACATATTTTGCATGAACTAAACCAGAATCTTTAGAGGTGGGGGCCATGAAACGTTTTTTGAGGGCCAAACTGATAGCTCAGCAGAGCTGAGTGCCTGCTTAGCAGCTAGGGTTCGATACCTGGAGTGCCGTGCCTGCCCCGACCGGGGGCACTCTGAGAGGGTGATGGAGACTGGGCTTGGTGGCGCACACCTGTAATCCCAGCACTTGGGAGTCTGAAAAAGAGGAGAATCATTAGGAGTCTGATCTATGTAGACCCTGTAGGATCCTGTCCTACATACAGCCGAAAAAAATGTGTTTTGAAACTCATTAGATGAGTTTAACATGCAACCAGAGTCACTGTTCTATATGTTTATACTGCTAAATGTGATCTGCAATCTGTATGAGAGAAGTGGGAAAGACATCTAGAGAAATACATAGTTCAGTAAAGGATAGGTACCAAAAACAAATAGATTTCTTTTTTTTACAAAAATACATGGATGTTTAAAAAATTCCAAACAGTAACCACTGAAATGCAAAGCAAGACAGCGGCGGAACACCACTTTTGCCTATTGTCTTGCTAAGGCTTTAAGACTGACAGCATCACATGAGCTACTAAGTACACAGCAACTTCTGACCCCAGTTACGCACCTTTGCGACGGCGGGCTGCAGTTTGCTCTTCCCGCTGCTTCTGCGAGGACAGGACGGCCAGGCTCTCCTGGCTGAGTTCCAGGGTCTCCTTAGCCTAACGTTTAGTGATCCTACTCTAAATTGGTCACTGAGAAGGATTTTTCTTAAGTGCTTTTGTATTGTATCCTTTTCCCCCATTTACAAGACGTCGCTAGTAGCTGTCTTAAGCAGAGTCAGACTGAGAATGAGACTAATCCAGGTAGAAGTGGGAAGCTGTGACTTCATGTATGTGAGCCGATAAATCTCTTTCTGTTTCAATGGGTGAACCAGGTTTGCTAAATTGTTATTATTGTCGAATAAGACTGATGGCATCATCTAATAAAGCTGTGATAGCCCTTCCCACGAACAAACTGAGCTCTTGGAACTTACAAAGGAAATTGGAAACAACCTTTCCAGAGGCCAGTCAGCAATACTGTATATATTAGAAACATTAAAAATAATTACATATTTTACTCTATAATCCTCCTTCTAGGAGTTCATCCTGTACAGAGAATCACAGATAGCCAAAGATTTGTTTAAAGAGATATCCATAACAGAGTTATTTTAATAACTAGAAATTTGTAATAGCCAAAATGTTCACTTGAATAATTTCACTTAAGCAGAACTGGTCACGTTCATGTGGAGCGCTCATTACAGCCGTGCCTTTAACAATATTTAGAAATGATCATGAATGAGCAAATGTGTACATCTGATGGGAAATATGACCTAATATAAAATAATTATTCTGGCTGGTGTGATTACAGGCAACTTCCATTTCTCTCTGTGGATCTTCATGCTTTCTAAATTCTCCATAATGAGTTTATATTAGTTTTAAAATAAAAAAAAAACTGATTCTTAGCAGTGGAATGACTATATCTCCCCACAATCCTCTGTCTCCTCCAACTGTGCCAGAGGACATACTGCTTTGCAAAAAATCCCCTCCTTTTCCACTCCAGGCGTAGAGAAAGCACACTGCCTTTCCTTTTCTAAGAATCCTGTTGTTACCCACCAACATGATGCAAACACTGTTTGCAGCAGTCTTCTATGTCAGGCTATTGGGAGCCAGCAGTCCTAGCTCAGCCTCCTTCCTGGCCTTGTACTCAAATGTGTGGTGGAAGGGAAGGACACAGGGCTCTAGGGAGCTCCCTCCGCTCCTCCTTCTCCTCCCCTGCTGTAGGAGCAGCTGCCAGCCACAGCAGGCTTGGAAGACCTGTGAGTGACCTACTGTAATTGACTGACTGTGTCTTGGGGATGCTTGACATCCTGTTTTCATCAACTCCATACAACATGTAAGCAGCATGAATAAAAAATTATTTGAAATCTCTATTAGTCAAAATTATTGCCCCAGTGCCCTTCTCTTACTACATGGAGGGAATAAGTTCCCCTTCTCTGACTTTCTTTTCTCTCTAAATATAAAACTTGATTACATGCCTGGAATACCAGCACTGGGAAGGCTGAGACAGGAGGATCACTATGAGTCCAAGATGCATAGCAAAATCCTGTACCAAATAAATAAATAAATAGATTTTTTTAAAAAAACAAAATATTATTATTATTTTGTGATTAAATGCTTGGCAACTTTTTTTTTTCATTTTAACTATATTTTATTAGTACATGTTTGCCATGCATATTGACCACATTCATCTGTATGTAACATATCTTAATTCTTTTTTCCAACTTTCCTTCTCTATATTCAACCTGCCGTCCCCTTCCATTTACAAAAGCTTTGTTTCCATTTTTTCTTCTTCCATTTTTTTTTCTTATTCCCTGGTCCCTTGTTCCTCTAAACCCTTGAATCTGTTCTTTCTACTCCCTAATATCTGTCTTCCATTATGCTCCTTAACTCTTTGGATTATTCAAAGAGAAACAATATAGTGTTTAAACTTGTGCTCCAATTCATTTCACTTAAGATTTTGGTCTCGAGGTGCAAGCATTTTCCTACAAATGACTTATTTATCCTTCATGGCAGAGGAGCAGCCCATTATATGTAAATACCACAATTTCTTTATCTATTCATCATAAGATGGACATCTTGACTGTGCCCAAGATTTAGCTGTTACAAATTAGGCTGCATTGAACATGGATAGGCATATGTCACTGTGGTAAAGAATGCTTTTGACTCTTTCAGGAAGATATATAGAAGGAAATAGCTGGGTCAAATGAAATTTTTAGTTTTAGCTTTTTTAGGAAACTTTATGCTGATTTCCACTGTGATTGTACCAGTTTGCACTTCCACAAACAACGGATTAGGGCTCTATTTTCCCCATAGCCTCATAAGCATGTCTTATTTGTTGATTTCTTGATGAGAGTCACTTAGTCATTGTTTTTGAAGCAAAATAGAATTTTGTTTTAATTTACATTTCTCACATGACCAATGATCCTAAGAATTTGTTCATATATTTATTTTCCACTTGTGCTTCTTCATTTGAGAAGTTTAAGATGCTCATTTTTTGATTTGGTAATTAAATTTAGAGGAGTCTGAATTTTTGAGTTCTTTATATATTTTAGATATTACTCCTTCATCTGAGGAGTATCTGATAATTTTTTCCCATTATGTGTGTTGCCTCTGCACTTTGTTGGTGATTTCTTGCTGTGCAGAAGCTTTTTAATTTGTTGTGATCCCAGGTGTTGATTCTTTGTAATATTTCCTGTATGATTAGGATTTTCTTCATAAGATCTTTTCCTACTCCTATATCTTCTAGAGTTTTATCTATTCTATCTTCAGTAGATTGAGTGTTTCTGTTTCTGTACTTAGATCTTTGATCTACTTTGATTTAGTTTAGTGCATTGTGAGTGAGTTGAGAGAAGAAGGCAAATTGAGAGGTTGCTATTTACTGAGATCCTTCTGTGCTCATGTACTGCACTGTAGATATTTCACATCTTACCTAATTTATTGCTCACAATAACTTTTTGGGGCAAGAAGATCTAAAAAATTTAAAAATGCACAAGAAGATAGGTAACTTTGTAAGCTTTCCCATATTCAAAATACTAAAACTAGATCCAGATTCAAATGTCTCATGCTTTTCCTTTATATTGTAGCAGGTTATCTCAGAAAGAACTTGCCTTCCCCACAAGTTGCCTCCCTTGGATCTGGCATTCCCATTATTTGAATCACTGCTTAATGGTCCTTTGGTAACAAGTATTTTTTTTGTGTGTGTGGATTGTGAGGAGTTCCAAGTGTACAATCTTCTATCCTGTAGCACACAAGTGAATAAATAAGAGGGGCTTCAAGGTAGGGAGATACAAACACCAGCAGGGGTAGGTGAAATGTGAACATGAAGAAAAGATTTCTGACAAAAGGGAAGCTGAGCATCAGGAGAGGAAACTGGGCCATGCTGAGGTTAGAAGACATCCTCAGATTGGAAATTAGCATCCAGAGGAGACAAAGGAGGAAGCTAAGAACTTGTGCACATCTAGCCCACCCCACCTAATTTTTCCTAGTCAAGCCACGTTTATTTTTCTGACCCACATCTTAGAGCTTCTCTGCTCTCTGGAGCTCTAGGACTCACTCATGCTAGTAGGTACGCAGGCCATTTTGGAGATCCTGAAAAAGCAGAAGAATCAAAACCAAAGGAATCAAGGGGAACTCCAACTCTTGCAAACTTATAATCACAGCACAAAAGATGCCAAGGTTGGCTCCATCACCTCTAACATGCAATGTCTGCATTGGACTAGAGGAAACTGGTCTTCTCTAAACATAAGAGACCACATGCATCTGAAGTTTGATGTGGAGACAAACTGTCAAGAAAATCAGCTGCCTCATCTTCCGTCTGTTGTGTATTTTCTGGCCCCTGCTCCTTCTGTGGCTGGCAGGTCATAGTCCCTACCTTAAGAAGCATCTTGCCTCTTAGCAATCAGTATTTCATTTGTATTTAAGAACTCTAAGTAGTTTTCTACTGCTTGTCACCAAGAAATTCCTGATGAAGCTAGCCACA
Organism: Octodon degus; assembly: GCF_000260255.1. Lineage (NCBI taxonomy): Eukaryota > Metazoa > Chordata > Mammalia > Rodentia > Octodontidae > Octodon > Octodon degus. The sequence continues at coordinate 13,564,951 of NW_004524588.1, forward strand.
ATCTTGTTTACCCACATTTAGCCTGTGTATATTTTTTCTGCTTTCTTGTTCTGTTTTTCACACAGAAAAAGGCATCTTCCCATGTAAAACTCACATGGATGGTTCTAGTCACCTGCTGCTCATTGGGAGATGCTTCCCTGAAAATGGTCTTTTTGTTTCAATATTCCATTGCTCTAGTAGCCAGTACACTTAGCTGTTCGATGTTAATCAAATCCTTTGCCTACAAATTCAGTTCTGTCCCATAAAACTGCTCTCAGTTAACAATACTGTACTTGAATTGTTAACCATATATTTAGTGTAAATATATTTCAGTTAAAAGGAGAATTTATAAGAAGGCGTTTTGAGAATTCAAACTATGCAACCTCCCAGCACTAACTTCAACCCACTAAATCTGACTAACTTACCTTCCTTTCATTGTAATCATTAATGTAATAATGAAATAGGAAATATGTAAGAAAACTAGTAATTTAATTTAAAAGAAAAATGTATGGCAGCATTGTAATTAAGTTTCCTCACATCCCCAGTACAACAATTTACATTTGACCTTGCATAATGTATATTTTAAATGAAGCTTATGTGCACAATAAGCAATTCAGAATTCCACTCAAGTCTCAATGTGCTGGGGATGTTTATACTGATCACATTCCTCAGACTCATTCCAAAGAGCACCTTTTGCTTAGCTAGTGCCTGGACACTCCAAACTTTTAAGGGGACAGAAGTACATCATCACATACAGAGGTCCTATATTCTAGCTCAACACACCAGCAATGTGTATATGCCTATTTTCACTAAGAGTGCTTGACTTTCATTTTCAGTGCAAACTTCACGACCCACACACAACACCTCAAGGAGGTTATCACACTTTCAAATCTATACAATCCTGTGCTCATTAACTCTGTCATTGGGCAACATTTAAGAACTTAGCTTTATTTCAAAATACAGAAATATTCAGGTTTTTTTCCCAAGGGCTCTACAACTCTTTTGAATCAGGCAGTCTTTAAATAACCAAACAGATATAACTACATCTTATGGTTCTATATCATCCAATACTAAGCTAATACTGTCTAAACAAATAGAAGTGATTAAAACTCTCAGATAATCCCGGCAAGCTCAGAAATTTAAAAATACATACAAAAATGACAATAACTAAGTTTTGTATGACTTTTAAGGATTTTCAAAGAATTCATGCAACATTTCAGTTTTTAGTATTCCTCCTAAGTACTATATCATTATATTCATTTTTTTCCTGTATTTTAGGGAAGGGTCTACAGTGTGTTTAGGGTCTCACTACTGGATCGGACTCATAGTGATCCGCCTGTTTACAGCTTCCCAAGAGCTGGTATTACAGGCGCGCACCATCATGCCCAGTGTCAATTGCTGTCTCGGTGTGTCCCAGGGGCGGAGCCAGCATGGCCAGCCTGGGGATAGAACCCCCAGTCCCTGCACCTGCTTGCAGGTACTTTAATCTGCTGAGCTATTTGTCTGGCCCTTAATTTTATTATTTACTAGATAAATTACCCAGGCTTTTGCCATTCATGGAAAACTATATATATATATATTAAACTGCATACCATTGTTCTTTGGCACTGGCAGGGTATCCTTTGTGATTTAAACAAGCCTGAGATAAAGTAAAATGTCTTCTGACTGGACACCATAGACACTGGGTTCTAGTCTTGGTCCTGTTTTGTAATTTAAGTTATGTCAAAATGTGCACAATGAAATCCTCCTCAAAGTTACTGTCAGCCCTATACATTGTGATACTTTCAGTAATAATAAAGTAAATGTGAAGTCTTAAATAAGTAAAATTTCACAATTGGCCACTAAGTTTATGTCATTATTAAGCTGAAAATATTTTCTAGGAGTAAAACCAATTAGCAATATCTCTATCATATCTTGGCTTTTGTTGTCAACTTTTGGAATCAAGATTTTTTATAATGTGGTACATTTCAATGAAAGCTCTTCTGATTATTATCTTGGTTAAATTGTAAACAAAATGCTTTGGAAATGATTCAACTTCTAGCAGTACTTAGTCTTATACAGGTAAGCACAAAGATATACATGCACACATTTATTCTTCTACTCTGGGTATATAGTTTCTAATAAAGATAATGGAGTTACACAGATTGTGGGAACACAGTATATTTTAAAAGTATCTAAAAATAAGCAGGCAAAAGAACCAACACTATACCCTCTATCATCAACTAAGTTTTCTTTTTAAAATTTTAAATGTAATTTAAAAAATGACAGTTTCAAAACAAGAGAATGGGAAATTGACAAAGGCTATTATGTTGCATATTGTCATCTTCAAAGTAGTTGCTCAATGATCAGATACAGGCATGTAAGACTGATCAAACAACTTAAACAGTGTTCCTTTCCATGAACTAATAGAAATTAGTAGTTCAATTATTTTAGCTAGAGAGAGAGAGAGAGAGAGAGAGAGAGAGAGAGAGAGAGAGAGAGAGAGAGAGAGAGAGAGAGAGAGAGAATATGTATTCTTTCCTTTGGTTCTCCTTTCCCTTCCCCATTCCAGTTGTACTTACTGGTTGAAAGAGTTATCTAACTTCACTGTCTCCAGTTCCTCTGCTCTCCTCCGCTCTTGAACACAAGTTATTCATAGACATTCTTCCCCTTCACACCCCACTTAAAGCTGTTCAACAAAGACACCAGTGATTACCATTTGTTGAGTACAATGATTGATTCTCTAGTTATTCATTCATCTTGATCTATGACGGCATAAGTGACTGCTCTCCCTTCTTGTGCTTGGTTTCCAGCATGTCACATATCCTTGGGTTTCCTTCTACCTCACTGATTTTTATTTCTCAGACTCATTCACTGGTTTTTTCTGATAAATCACAGCCTTTATATGGTTGAGCACCTTAGGATTTTGCTTTCTATTTAAATTTGCTTTATTCATGAACTCTCCTAGTCTTATACTTTAGATACAACTACAAGCCAATAGCCCAGGATTTACAATTGCAGTGTGCATTTTCCTCCTCATTTGTAGTCTCATGTGTCTGACTGCTATCCAGCACTTCAATCTGAATATCCAGTGACTACCACAAATACAACAATTCCAAAATTTGATTTTTCCCCAGAACAGGCTTCTCTTAGATCTTTCCTCATCTCAATGAATAGCAAGCAGTAGCTCAGATTTAAAAAATTGAGTCATTGTTTATTTCCTACATCTTAACTACCATATATCCAACCCATAAGAAAATTCTGCTGACTTTATCTTTACACTATATTCAGAGTCTTATCTCTTCTCATTACTACCTTCTACTGCTGCCACTTTAATCCAAGACAAATCATTTCTTACTTGGATTTTGGAAAACATCTCCTAACTATTGTCCCTGATGCTGTCTGTTTCGCTAGAGAGCACATTCAATAAAACAACTTGAGTTATCCCACTGAAATGTAAGGCAGACCATATTTTAAACTTCTAATTATTCCCAGTTAGGCTCAGAGTAAAATCTAACTCACAAAAGTAAATCTCTACAGAATGGCCCCTAATTAGCTTGCTAATTGCATGTCTTACTTTCTCATTGCTGGAACAAAATACCCAGCCCCCACAAGTTAATGGAGGAAATGCTTATTTTAGCTCATAGTTTGTAGAGGTTTCAGACTGTAGTTGGATGATTCCAAGGCAGGAAGACATGGCGGGGGTGGGGGGGATGGGAGCAAGAAATAGTCCATGTCAGGGCGGGCAGGAAATAGCAAAGCTTCCCTTCCTTTTTTTTTTTTTTTTTTTTCTCCTCTTTTAATTCCATCCATGCTACCAGCCTACTGGTAGGTAGCACCCACACCCCATCCATACCCAAAACTATACCAAACCAATCAGTAGACTAATCCAGTATTATATACTTATAACCCAATCACTTTCCTAAAGCTTCACCTATGAGCACATAAGGGGTGTGTGTGTGTGCGTAAGTGTGTATGTGTGTGTGTGTGATCTAGATATAAACTATAACACTGCACGTCTTCTGCCTTGTTTACTCCATTCTAGCCACACTGGCTTCCTTGCTCCTTAATTTAGCCAAAGATTCTGTCACCTCAGGGCATTTGCATATGCTGTCTACACATCCTGACATTTTCTTCTTCCGGATATTCATATTATTTGTGTTAGTTTTTTGGGTGGCAGTAAACAGACAGGAAAGATGAAAGAGGCCTTTATAGCAGGCACAGAGAAGACCACAGGAAAGGAGAGAGATAGAGCTTCTGAGACCCTGGCCAGGGGAACAAAGACTGTATAGGTCCAGGATGGAGGTGGGACTTAAGGGGCAGTCTGCATGATGTGGCAGATAGTGACTGGGCAGGAGTCAGGAAGGAAAACAGGATATTGTGAAAAGGAAATAGGAAGTTGTAATTTGAGCAGGGAAGAGGAAGGCAGAGCATAGCACGTAGCCTCCAGTGGTCATGCCGTACTGGCTTGACACCATGATGACTTACTGGAATTTTTTATTAATGCAGAGTAAACTCATCATTCCTGTGTTTGCGTTATAGGGTGTGACAACTTCCTGCTTCCTGCTGCATAGGGGTGCCATCATGGTAGGGGGCAAGTGGTCAATGGGCATTGCCTATGTGGAAGCAGGTGTTGGGGGTTTCTGCTAGTACAATGAGTTTGTTGGCAGTGATCACATGGAGCCCATCCTCTGGTGGACACAGCAGTCACATTTCCAGTGACCCTTAAGCTTACAGATGGGACCAGGTACTAGTAGTGGCTGCCGTTTGAGGTAGGTTCATACCTGATAGGTCAGGATTAAGAGTTTCCCAGGCACCCTCCCCCTAACATTCTCCATCTTGATTTCCCAGGCACTCTACCCCCAAACTCTCTCCCCCTTGGCTCCATGCAGAGCCAAGCCCAAAACCACAGAACAAGTCCACCTGACTTTGACCTGGGCAAGCAACCACAGAAACTCTCCTTTGTTTGCGAGCAACCACAGAAACTCTCCTTTGTTAACAGCGAAGGTCCTCCATAGACCAAGTAGCCCTGCCAAGATTAGCTCTGCCTCAGCTGTTCCAGCTCAAAAACACCTTTCCTACTCCTTAAAAACCCTGTGCCTTGCCTTATCTACTAGACTGTTGGTCTACTAGACAGTCAGCCTGCTTGCTATCCCCAATAAATCTTCTTGCATCAGAATGCATGGTGTGGTTGATTGTGTTGGTTCAACAGTCTGAGAGAGTTGTCACACCCTATAACCAAAAGATGGGAATGACTGGCTTTCTTGCATTAAATAAAAAATTCCACTAAGTCATCATGGTGGCAAGCCAGTAGGGCATGGCCACTGGAGGCCACGTACTCTGCTCCGCCTTCCTCCTCCCTGATCAAATTTCAACTTCCTACTTCCTTGTCACAATATCCTGTTTCCTCTTTCCTACCTCTTGCCCAATCACTATATGCCATGTCATGCAGACTGCCCCCTAAATCCTACCTCCATCTTGGCCCTATACAGCCTTCATTTCCCTGGCCAGGCCCATGAGAGCTCCACATTTCGCCTTTCCTGTGGTCTTTTCCATGCCCACAATAAAGGCCTCTTTAATTTTTCTTACGTCTTTATTGCATGGAAAACCTAAAAGCTTGCCCTCTCATCTCTTTCATGTTTCAGTTTGATTGCCCTTTGTTGAGGGAGGCCTTACTAATTCACATATTTGTAAGTTGTTTATTCCTTATTCCTTGTATACTTTGCCTACATTTTAGTTTTCTTCCTAACATTCTCACTTCCTAAAATATTACATAATTTGCTTACTTTTGATTTCCTCCCACTGTAACATGAGTTTCAGAAGGACCATGTTTGTCTATTTTATTCACTGCTAGAGCTTTAGATCTGTATTAAGTATGTGGCACAGAGTAGGTGCTCAATAAATTTGTTTAGTAAGTGATCAATTATGTAGAGATTTTGTCTACTAGTACACAAGGAGTCACATTTTAGCATCATGTTTCTGAACATCTCAAATGTAGAGCTAGTCTGTTTTCTTGTTGAGATATTTAGAATCACATATAATAGCAGAGATGGGGTCATGTTCTGAAGGAGCATCCCATGATGATTGCCACAGAATTCCAGGTCATTTCACAGTAACTCCTCCAAGTAACAAGTCATTTTTTAAAATTAGATCATATTGTTGCCTCCTTCTCCAATCACTGAAGGTCAAAAGCTTCCAAATTTATTTTAGCTTTGGGCACCTTAAATTAGTGGTCTTGTCTCCTGGGGCATATTTGCTTTCAGTAGCTGAAAAAGAGCAAGTGTAAGTAGGTTTGTTCCACTTACTCATCTTTAAGATTTGGCTCCAATCCTACCTCTTCTCTGAAGATTTTTTGCAAAGAATGCATCTCTCCAACCACAAATCATGTGGAATTATTTCCTTTATTTTTGCCATCCTAATAATACTCCTCTCGTGGCAATTAATATATATTGCACATATTATTGTATTGTACAATTACAGTAATATGTATTATTATTGTACTTGTCTGTCTCTTCAATTATAATGTAAGTCTTTAAGTTCAGGCCTTTTTTGTCTTTGTAAGACTGATGCCTAAATAATATCTGACACATAGTAGAGTCTCAGGAAAGAAATATTTAAGAAAATTGTATTATAGAGGGGAGAGTGTAAAGCAACCTAAAACGTAGCATTTAGACATATGTTGACTCTGGTAGATTCTCTTTTTCTACAAATATGTCTCTCTGTGCTGTGTGCTCACACATATTACATAGATACATACATATGTATATATGTACATACATATGTATATTTGTACATACTTATTCTCTAAAATTTATGATCCAGTATATCCTTATAACTTAAATATACTTACTAACCTAACCTACTGTATATGATAGGTGAACAACATAGTAAAATGTACAATTTTGGCTGTTTTATCCTCATGGTCACCTAATTTAATGGAGAACTACGGTTTCTTGCTCTGTCAAGCATCACATAAAAAGCATTTTGTTGCACATTGGTCCCCTGAGAATAGATAAAAATTCCAGAATGTACCTTCTACTACAAACATTTGGAAGTCACTGCTGTTACTATAAATGACAAAACTTAGCATCTCTGATAGGAGGACAACACGACATCATGTGCCTCCTGGTAAAATGCAAGAAATCACTTGAGTGATACATTTGACAAAAATTCTTAGCCTGGATCTCAGCTTCCTATATAGGAAAAGCTATTAGATAAACTGACACTGTGAGACAGCTATCCTGGATTGCCCAACAACGTCAGGGTCATATAACAGAGCATTTGGGGCTACTATAGATTAAAGGAGACTAAAATCATATTAAGTTTCTTAGCCTAAAATATTTTTCCCTTTGTGGAAATGAATTCAAGAGACACAGACACAAAGAGATCATATAGGCAAGCGCAGTGCCACAAACCACACACCCACCCTGCAATACGTTCAAATTGTTAATGATCAAATGTCAGGATGTCCTCAACTCAATTTGAAATGATTGAGGGAAAAATGGGTACATACATTTGGATAGATAAAGCAAATGTGCCAGAGTTTTGACGATCTCTGAATTTAGGTGACCGGTAGTAGGATCAGAAAGTTGGGCCCCTCATAAAATGTTGAACCTCATGGCCAAAGAGATGGTCTTAAGAGATGGTGCCTTGGGAACCTGATCAGATTGGGGGCTCAGACCCCTTGGATGGGATCAAAGATTTAAGAAAGATGCTCTAGACAGTTGTCTTATCTCTTTTATCATGGAGGACACATAGAGGTGTAACCTGTGGGTCAGAAACCAGACCTTCCCCACAAACGGATTCTGCTGGCATCTTGTCATGGAACTGTTAGCCTCCAGGACTTTAAAAAATAAATTTCTGTTGCTTATAAGCCAATCAAAAAAAGTAATATTGGTCAAAAGGATGAACATGCATGCAAAGAAAAATGGTCAGTGATGAACTGTTTAGGTGTTGCATACCAGGCGTATAGTTATGGTGAGAAAACCAGTAAAGTCAGCTGGTCAGGTAGCTGTAGTAAGTATTATCATGATATGTTGCCAGATACAAAGATATTATCAGTCAATTAAGGGAGAGAAGGGGGGAAGAGGAAGGAGGTGAAAACAATGAGTTGTGTTATGTACATGTACTAATTCTCTACAAGGGACATAATCATTATGTACTGAAAACATATGCTAATAAGAATTAAAAAGGTAAATAATAATAAATGGGAGCATAAGATAAACATTTCAGAAGTTGGATAAGCAAAAAAGCGGGAGTGATTCAGACAGGGGTGATGAAAGAGAACTTTGTGGAAAATATAATCAAATTATAACTTCAAAGACAAAATAGCCCAGTTGCTTGTACAAAGGAGGGAGTGTACATGAAGCAGGTCTGACCTCGGGAAATCCTAAGGGATACAGACTATGTATGCTGACTCTCTGAGTCATATAAGAAAATCACTGATATTGGGAAGATTTTTATTTGACAAAAATTCCTGATTTTTAAAGAATGTGAATTATTGGCTCAGACAAAATAAGTGATAGGTGAGAGAAAGATGTGGACAGTAAGTTCTAGTTCAAGGTCTTCCACATTTGAGATTTTATTTTGCAGAATGTTCCTATTTGAACAGCTTTGTTGTCTGAGAATAGGCCAGAGATCCCCTTATAAAGATATGAATGTGTATGATAAGTAGAAAGATTATATGAATATAAAGACTTTAAAATTTGTATGTGCTGGCCAGCCAAATAGCCCAGTGGATTAAAGCACCCGCAAGTAGGTGCAGGGGCTGGGGGTTCGATTTCCAGGCCTGCAGTGCCAGCCCCACCCTGGGACATACTGAGATGGCAATGGATACTGGGTGTGGTGGCACACACTTGTAATCTCTGCTCTTGTGAGGCTGTACAGAGGTGGATCACTACGAGTCAGCTCTAGTAGTGAGACCTTGAACACCCTGTAGACCTTTCCCTAAAATAAAAAATAAATAAATAATTTTAAAAAACCTGTATGTGCAATTATTTACCAGAAGAGGACTTTTTTTTTTCTCCAGAATTAGATAAGATTACAAAGTAAAGACAGTTGTTATCAACAACTGGTTATTTGACTTCCATTTTCTTTGGGAGGCACTGCATGACTCACGTGGTAATCACCCGGAGGAGCACTGCTGAAGCACCACCAGGATGACACAGTATGGCGAAGATTTTCAGGCTATTTATTGCATGCAAGGTTTATAAGCACTTCGCATGAGTTAGTCCATTTTATCTTCACATGTCTATTATTATTGTCCCTGTTTTACAGATGAGTAAGCTGAGGGTTCAAAAGGCCCTAAACCTATCTTCTTAATAAAATGGTTAATTGTCCCAAAAAGATATAACACGGTATTTTAAAATTGTCATTTCTAATAAAAGGAATAGTGCCTTTAACTCAAAGAAGGTAGCCAAAGGATTAACTTTTCTGCTGGTTTAAATATCACAAAACAAAATATTATAGTTTTAAACAGCACACAGAATTTTTACAGTTAAAAAAGACGTAAAATCAAAATCCAAACCAAATGTAAGTCATAGCGTCTCCTCCTCTATGATCCAAAATGTTAGCACAACACTATAGCATATAAATAATTATGCTCATACTGTTCTCCCATTGAAGTGCTTTTGCACATTTGTCAAAAAATTATTGATCATATTTACACAGATCCTTTGGGGGTTGATTATTCTCTTCCACTGAGCCATATGTCAATTTTTCAGTCAACGCTACATATCCTTTTTTCAAATTTTTATTTATGTATTTGGTACAAGGTCTCGCTATGCAGCTCAGATTCATATTGAGCCTCCTGTGTCAGCCTCCCAAGCACTGAGATTACAGGTGTGCAACATCACACCTGTAATCTCAGCTTGGCACCCCCAGGGTTCCAGGGCTGGCACGGCATGCAGTACTGGGGATCAAACTCAGGTTCTTGAGCTTGCCAGGCAGGCACTTAGACTGCAGAGCTATATCTACCCAGAACCGCCCCCATATTCTTGGTTATTGACATTATGTAGTAAATCATTTTCTTAATTTTAAAGAGAGAAAAATAAAAAATAACCATAAAACAGTTCCAAAACACATTAGTAGAAGGGTTTTAATAATACATTGTGTATTGTTATTTTTGTAGTATTTATTCAGAGTACAAGACATAGGCATGCTATTGTGTCCAAAGAATGTTAACATAAACCTTTTTCATAATGATCTAAAAGAAACTAGCTGTATAACTCTCTGAACTATCTTGTGTATATTTTTTTTTCTTTTTCCCTTTCTTCCTTTCTCATTCCACTACTACAGTGTCTTTTCTTTTGAACAATTTCTTCCCAGTTCACAATATATATTGTACATTTTGGATCTTATATACTCATTGACTTTATCACACTAGTGAGACTTTGTGATGTTTACACACATTGGACTGATTTACTTCACTGATGAGTTAGGTCTCAGGTTTAGAGTAAATCTCTATATTGGGTAGCTTAACCTTTCATTATTCTTCTTCACAGTAATTTTAGCTATTCTACTCCCTCTGCATTTCCATGTAAATTTTAGAATTCTCTTTTCTGTACATGCCAAACTCTCACTGGAAATGAAGAACACTAAAATGGAGGAACCACAAGTGTTCTTTTGATTTCTAATCTCGTTCAGTTATGATGGGAAACTTTTCATCAGATTCCTCCCCAGGAGCCTAAAAAGGTGATCTCCTGAGATTTATCACATCTTAATGACATTTCCCTCTTCACTTTAAAAAAAAAAAAATGAAATCCAGGTTTTAGCCTGTTACTAGTAAGTACATGGCAAAGCATGATCGGTATAAGCATTTTTTTTAATCACATGTGCTTTAATAAATATATTTTGTAGCATTGTTTTACATTTTGTAACACTGTTTTACTCCTGTGATGGGTTCTCTCTGTGCAACTTGCTGCTTCCTCTTGCCAGGAAAGAACAGAATTGCTGTGCCCACTGAAATACTTTCTAAGATGCAATCAACTTACCGGTAGACCTTTCCACCACAGCCAACCATATTTTTTCAGGGAGGTGATGAATTAGAGGGCCTTGTGCTTCCTCTTTCAGGAACACACATCCCATTTGGGGGAAAAATATTATGCCACAGAATGGGGAAAATACCAGTACACAGAGATGTTTTGAAAATTAAAAAATAAAACACACAAGTCTCACAAAGAGCTGAAGCTTAGCATTGTCCGATATTTATTGTGCATGACTATTTTTGATAGTGACATCTAAAAGCAAAACGAAGCACTGCGATTTACTTCTATGTGTTTCAGTCCCTCCCAAGACTCGCTTCTCCTCTGCTCACAGACCCTGTCCCAAAATGGAATCAACTTTTATGGCAAATATATCTGAAATGTCATTATACTTACTATGTGAGAAAGAAGATAAGAATTATGGTCATCATTTAGGTGACAATCAAAAGTACAAGCAATCTTGTACACAGTTTGAACATTTAAAGCTTTAGCTGTTAGATAATAAAAATTAAAGAATCATATTTTATTAGAACACCTAAAGCAGTGTGTGGACAGATGGCAAAAGAGAAGGCAAGAAGTAAGAAGGAATACTGTATTATTAAAATAATTCAGGCAGATGAGAAAAGTGTCACGTTGTAGCCTACAGAGAGGGTTTTCATTTAAGACACTGTCATTTTTCATCTCCCACCCTGATGGCAGTTGGACAGGGCCATTCCCCTCCAGGTCAGGAAGTTTAGCATTCTCTCCACGAGTGCCGCAAGCAAAGGCAATAGACTCCTAACGACCTAAGGAATATTTCTGACTTTAAAGTGAGAAGTAATTAAATCAGGAACATAGACTGGTGATGTGAGCATCGTCTTGGTGGCTTCTAGAGGTTTCTCCGAACACTCCTGTTTCTGTGCTACATGGACACCTTGAATTGTACATGGTTGTCATCACTGGAGAAAGCATCAGAGGCATGTTCTCTGCTAGTGATATGACAAAGGACCCTTGCCCTGACTTGGCTGTTTTATGGTTTCTATGAACCTGGAAGGCCGCCTCTCCAGACGGCATCTGGTCACTTACTCATTAGCTTAAAAGCAAATCGCTTGAAAGAGGAGAGTTAGGCTTGGTATTTAGGAAGCAGAAAAGATGAAGAATTAGCAGTTGTCACTGTGACATGGGCTATTATCCAAAGTGAGTGTGAAATGACAGGGAGTAGTGATTACAGTCATCACTCAGAGCACAGAAAGGTCTAGGGAAGGCCAACACTGGCTCACACTTGGTTTGAAAGCTTCTTGTCCTTTGTCAAATTCAGAACCATGGTTTGGATGTAAAGAACGTCTTATAACAAAAGTGGATGATTCATGGCATTGAAAATGACAAATGCCAAGCATATTTGTGTGCCTAGGTGTGTGTGTGAGAGCAGACGTGCACACATACATAAAGTGATTGAATAATGTATGGCAAAACATTAATAATCAGTGTTAAAAGAAAGGAGAGCTATTGTTAGTGAAAGACAGAACAGATTTGGGAGACAGTTTAGAACATGAAATTAGTCATTGGCTGTCAACGTGCACAGAAGTAAAGGCAAATCTGACCCAGGTTCTGTCATTTGTGTAAGTGTTTAGGTAATGGTGCTTTAATGAAATGGAAGCTAAAGGAAGAGGACATGTTTGGGGGATTAGCCAGTAAGCTTAGTTTTATATGCATTAAGGGGAATGTTTGAAAGAGAATTTCTAACAGGAGATTTAAATAAATGGCATCATCTTAATCTGTGTCACATGTGGCTATTGAAAATGAAAATGGTTAAACTTAAAACAAAAAATTCAATTCATCATAGTACCCACACTTGAAGAATTTAGGAGGCTTGAGAGGTCAAGCAGATATAGAGGCCCCATCTAGTCACATATGCCTGGTAACTACTGTGTTGGACAGTGAAAAACAAAACAAAGACCAAAAAAAAAAATCTATGTTATCACTGTAGAAAGGTGTACAAACTAGACCTCAGGAAAGAGGAGAGAGAAAAGTACCACAGATACAAACTTGGGGTCATTTGGGCATTTGGAAGATGATAATTTAATTAATAAGGATTAAACATTTTATGAAGACTTTGTGAGAAAAAAAAAAAAAAAAAGAACATCTAGAGTACCAGTCTGAGCAACTACCCTAGTCAGGAATAGATAAAAAAGAATTCAAAGAATAAGTAGAGCCGGAAAGTATCTGTGCCCTAAGGTAGAATAGGAGAGAGTGGCAGGAAAGAAGACAGAAGGCTTGAGAGGTCAGGTAGGGAGGACCAAGGAGAGGTCAGCGTGTTTAGCAGGATCACTGGGATGAATGTAGAATATTTTCAACAGGAAGATAGGGATGCAGCCAAACTTCCATGACAGGAAAATGGTTGGGACACTGTACACCATATGAAGCATTCTTTTACAGTCAAGAAGGAAGGGGAATGTGGGCAGAAGAAAAAGGTGAATTCAAATGAGAAATTTTTTCTTATGAGAGAGACTTAAATATATTTCTAAAATGAAGAGAAGAAGGCTCTGGAAGAAGAGAAGTTAAAAGCATCAGTGAGATAAATGATAGAAGACTGTCTGAGGAGGAGCCAAGACCTGGGACTCCAAGATCACTTGAAGGAGGTCAACCTTGCAGAGGGAAAAAAAATAGTTTTTATTTTCATTTTTGAGAAAAAAGCCCACTACATAATTCAGGCTGGTCTTGAGTTCATGAAGATCCTCCTGCCTCAGCCTCCTGAGTACTGTGGTTAAAGGCAGGTGTATGCTTTGAGATCTGAGATGTGACAAGCTTGAAGGTGGGGGAAAGGCGTTCCCAATGGAGATGGGTTGAATTTTTACTACATTTATGGAATATAAAGCCACGAAGGCTGTTATTTATACAGGGCTGAAAAATGTCTTTGGCAGTCCATTCAAGCCACATCTGGCAGTCCAGCAGGGAGCCATCAGCGCTCTTAACAATGGGCATTAATTCAGAGGCCACGTTTTTAACACCTGAAAGCCACTGATTTCTCTGTCCACCAGCAAAGACGCGTGACCTTGTTGACACTGCGCAGCTTCTGCTATCAAGGATTCAAGGAGCACAGACCAGAGCAAAAGTCTTATCTTCATATCCAAAAGAGGACCAAAAAATAAATAAATAAGTGAAACCAAACAGTCAATTAGAGACGCTGAAGCATGTGGATTGGGGCTATCAAGAGAACCTCCAGCTGCTACAGCTGCTTGATTACAAATGATGAGCGTAACTAGCTCTTCTTAATGTGTAGAGAGGTTAAATAAGGAAGCTGAAATTACAAAATTGCCCATAAGAAATTAGTCAGGCAGGAAGTGCTGACCTCCTTAGCCAGTAACCCCAAGTCCATTCTGGAAATCTACATCATTATCTCCTTCACCGCCTGAAATCTGGTTACTACCCTTCTCACTGAAATGTACTACAGTTCCAAAGGTCACCAAATGACCTCCTGGTGCTCTAATTCAGTAGTCTTCCCCATTTCTCAACATTGGCAACAGTTTTTGCAACTGTAAACACTGCTAAGTGCTTGCTCTGTTTTGGAATCTGTCTATGGGTTCCTATTACTTTGCTTGATAGTTCTTTTTCCTTTCTTGTAATTGTGAAACTTTCCAAGGACAGGCATAATTTTCCCTGAAACTCACATCTAAAGTGTGGGATAGGAGCAGGGAGTGAAGGGCTGGCTTAATATTGACAGAACATAGGAAAAGCCCCAACATGGGGCCCCAGGAAGTGATCTGACAAACCATTTGAGGATCAGCTTACTTCTCCCTTTGCCCAAAGACCATATACTAAGTAATTTAGGCCCCACAGTCCAGTTTGTGTTCGCTGCTCAACTGTGCACAGTAATATAAACATAGCTATAGACATAAATAAATGGGCATGGTTGGCATTTAATAAATGTTTATTGAGAAAAACAGGCAGCAATTGGGCAAATTTCTGAATTCTGTACACACTACATAAGCAGGAAATTTTAAATCAGAATCATAAACCTGACAAGCAGGGACTAATAGTATCAGAAGGTGAATAGTGTATAGAAACAGAGATTGTCTGGAAACTCTGAAATAGCTAGGCCTGAAACCACTTCTATAGGTGGAAACGGAGCCAAGAGATGTCCCCAGTTGGCTAAGGTGTCTCAGAAATGCGTCTATCCAAACATCTTCAGCGTTGGGTAACACAGGGCCTGTGCTGCCTGGTGCAGTGGTCAGAGCTCTGAATATGGAGTCAGCGTGGGCTGTTGCCCAGCTCTCGTGGAACTGGGCATGAATTGACTCAGTCGCCTAAGCTTCACTTACCTAACACATAATGAAGACTTCCTGAAAGGGGCTTGACAGGAGATGAGGTAAGCCGATGCCACAAAAGTTCTACTATGGAGCCTAGAGTTCAATACTTACTTCTAAATGCTGCTTTCTTTCAATTTTGTAAAGTCCATTTGTACACAAAAGCAAGCAAACAAAACCAGTTTAAGAAATCATTTTGGAAACTGAAAAGCAGCATACAGATACCAGGAGCTATTCTGAAATCTGTTTGCTAAGCAGAAATGTCTAATCTCAGCTCCAGGACTTATGACATCAGAACAGCTCTATGCCTCCTATCACCGCAATCCATCTTTTAAAATCCTTGCATTGATTTTCATCCCCATAAAATGTTCTTAGATAATATCTGTTTAAGAGACCAGATGACTGTTACTAACCTGTCAAAAGTCTGTAAAGACCTTCAAATGCTGTGGCTATCAGGACAGGCCAGATAGCTCAGCAGACTAAAGCATCTGCTTAGGAAGACACTGGGACAGGAGTTTGATTCCAGCCCCACCCTCGGGGCAAGCTGAGACATTGATTGATACTGGGCATGGCGGTGCACACCTGTAATCCTAGGGCTCGGGAGGCTGAAAACAGGAGAATCACTATGAGTCTGATGTATGTAGTGAGGCCCTGTAGACCCTGTACTACATTTAAAAAAAATTGTGGCTATCATTCAGTGCTCCAAAAATTGGGAGCTTATTCTAGATGAAACCGAAATTGGAAGTTTGGGGCTGGACTGTCCTGTTAATTCTGAGATTTTCTTCTTTCCTTTCCAAGACCCAACCTTGCTCCTCTTAACTGCTCTCAGGCCACACCTGAAAGTATGCTTTCCCCATACAACAGGAACATGTGTTCCTGCAGCCCTTCCTTCCTCCGATTTCAGTTTACTAAATCCTTGTTCTGAGCTCAAGCTCTGCAGTAATTTGACCGATGTTAAACCCAAACCTTGTCACTTATGACCTGGGTTGTTCAAGCATTTTCCTTAGCTTTTGCATGCCTCAGCTCGCTCATCTACTAAATGAATATAAATGACAGTAGATTTGCTATGAAGATGAAGTGAGATCATTTAGGAAAAATGCTCAGAAGCAAATCTAACATACGGTAAGCACCATTTGCTATCGTGTTAAGTCAAAGGAAGTTATCTTTTGTTCTGATTTCTTTTGTTATTATAGCAGAAATAGAAGAAAAATTAAGAGAAAATCCTACAAAAAT
>NW_004524588.1:13581506-13619194 GCF_000260255.1 Octodon degus
TTGTTAGTCCTAAACTTAAAAAATGGGGATCAAACTTAGGACCTTGCACTTAACTAGGCAGGACCTTATGCCACTGAGCTATCGCCCCAGGCCTAAAATATATATATTTACTAATAATTTTGTGTCCTTTCTGGTTTTTTGGTATTCATATGCATACCTTTTGAGACACTGCTCCTTCCTGAAAACCTACTCTTTATTACTCTTTCTCAGAGAATTTCTTCAAAACTGTAATTTTTAAAATATATCATTATATTCCTTGGTATTAATTGATCATATTATATTTTTGCCATTCTACTACAACCTAATTGTGAAAGTTATACTATTATAATTCTACCTATTGCCTTGATCATAAATTATGGCTTAGTTGAAAGCGCACCAAACAGTAAAAATACACAGTACTTCTATTTTCCTGCAAGCAGTAAGTTCTTTGTCATTACAATTATTTTTAAGCCTGTGGTCAAAGCTGTGACAAAACAATAAGAACCAAACTGCCTTTATGTGTCTCTTCTCCCCTCCGCTGCCCACTCACTCTGAAGTTTCAGCCTTCCTCTGACAGTCGTTATGCAAGCACAGTTAAGCTCAGAGTCCAGAGCCCTGGGTGGTGTGTGCTCTAAACAAAAATGTCAAATCTCTCCGTGGCATATCTTTGTTATCAACGCAGCTATGACAAAAATCCATGGAGAGTGACTTCCGTTTAACTGCAAATATTCCTCGTAAACAGTTTCAAACTATCACAACCCTTCAGTTTTAAACTTGCTAATGATTTAGGGAACATTCTGCTCCCTCATTTTCTCTCTTCTCCAAAACCTCTTTTGAGGTTCAGAAAATAGGCAAGTCCATTTAATTGGTAAAACCTATTAGATTTCATTTCATTCTATTTTAATAAATATTGTTGAGTACCTCCTACTTACTCAAAACTTGCTCAGTGCTAGGACGAGGAAGAAAAAAAATAAAAAATATAAATGGAACAGGTCTCTGTGTCCCTGAAGAATTTAAGACCTTCTAGAAAGTAATAAGACATGTGAACAAATAACTCCAGTGTAAGTCAAAATGAAATAAGGCTAAACAAAGGAACATACATAGTACCGAGTAACTGCAAAAGAAAAAGAAAAATATTTAACCAAGAAGAAGTCATATTTGAGCTAAGCTTTGGAGGATGTCTAGTATTTTAATAAGGAGAAATGAAAGAAAAATGAAGCAAAAGCATAACTGAGTTCCTGCTGGGTATTTCATCCTCTGAATCAGGGATGACACCAAAGGATTTTGTGCATTTTACTTTAATCCTAAAAAAAAAAAAAAAAAAAAAAACATTGCATGAGGTATCAATGTCAGTGTTTTATTGATGAAGAATATGCATAATCTAGTTAAGATCCTGCCTATGAATAATAGAAATGAGACAGGACCTAAAATTGTGATTGAAGCCTGCCTCAAGACTTTTTGGCCTGAGAAGTCAACATAAGAATGAGCACACAAAATATAAACATGGATGGTGGACTCAGAGAATTGCTTTCGTATAGTTAGCTTGTGCAGTAAATTGTATCTTAAAAATAACAAAGACAAAAAATCTTTAGTATCTGCAGCATTTCTTATCCCCCTCCCCCAAGAAGAAAGACACATGTATTTCAGGTTAGAAACAAATAGATCTCCAGATCCCAGGGTGATATGTAAAAGTTTAAAGACTTACATTTTGCTCATGAAGGGCCACTGCAAGCCCAGTGGGTTTACAAGGAAGGGCCCTGCTAATTAGAGATACAGGGCACTTGGCTACAGGTTAATAAAGCTATACCAAGAAGAGCAGCTATGGATGGAAATAGGCAAGAGATCTTTCTAGGAATCCTACTATTGATCAGAGACACTGAGGATGCCAACATAAGGATGTGCATGGCTCAAATATCCAGTTTAATGTAATTCTCTCCACCTTCACTGAACAGATAGACAAGGTTTGGCATTTTGAAAGCACTAGCTAGAGGGTAGCTAAGATGACTGGCTCAGGATTCAGGGCGAGGTGGACAGAAAGAAAGCAAGTACAGATGGAGGACACTAATAAATCAAGGTATTCTATATGACAAACTCAAAACATAAATAAATTATAGAGCAAAAAATAATAGTAAGCAGGAAGCTAGGTTTTTTTTTTCATTTTATGTATTTGGTACAGCCTTGCACTATGCAGCTTGGACTGGTAGTCATCCTCCTGCTTTCAGCCTCCCTAGCACTAGGATTGCAGACATGTGCCACCATGCCCAGACTTGGTTGCTGGCTCACACTAGAGGCAGGGCTTGTGTGTCATGTGGGACCTGGAATAAAACCCTGGTCCCTTCTCTTGCCAAAGTAGGCACTTAGTCCGCTGAGCTATCTTGCTGGCCCTGGGAGCTACATGTTTTGTAAAAGAGAAGAAGACTAAAAGATGAAGGGGTAAAGGAAGGAGATTTTTTTTTTTAAGAATTAAAATGTATTATATAATGTACCAACTCCTGATAATGAGTGTAACCATTATGTACTACAAATGTGTGCTAATAAATAAACAAAACAAGCTAAACAAAAGTAAAAGTTATCTGGGGTATTGAAGTTAAAAAACATGCCTAATACAGTAAATGTGCAAGATGAAGGCAGAGATTTATGTTTAGGAAATAAGAAACCATAATTTGGGGTATCAAAAGATGAATATCCATGGTGGTAGTAAAGCTCAAGGAGGATGTAAACATTAATAACATTTCTAGAAAAGAAGAAAGTTGGTATAGAGAACTGAAAGTAGATATGGATAACTCCAAAAAATTCCTAACCATCTAACTATAGATATCTGACTACAGCATAACAGATATAGTTGAAGACAAACTGCCCAAGGCTTTTTGGGGGATATGAGGCAAATGGCAACTTGGAAAAGGTGGTACAGGCAGAGGGAAAGAACCAAAAGACTGACTGAATCAGAGAATGTTTTAGAAAGCTCACAGCGGACTGTTGCTTGTTGGGAGGAGCTCCAATCTTCACCTGGGCTGTGCATGTCTGTGTCCAGGATTCCAGCAGAGACTCTCCAGCCTTCTGGCATAGGACCTTCAGCTTCAAGATATGCATTCACAGTGGGCTGGAAGTGAGCTCAGATATTCCACTGTGGATCAGATCGTCCACTGTGAGACTTGTTTTCTTCTCCAGCCCTGATTACGTAGGCAGTCAGGATCCAATTTTCCCAATCTTTAAGAATTCAGCCAAGGACTTCAAAAACCACCAGAGTGGTGTGTGCCAGCAACTTAGCGTCTCCAGGACACAGTGCCTAAAGTCCACAAAGCAGTAGCTTAGAGAGTCCTGGAAGTGCTGGAGGAAACTCACAGAAGAGAAGAAAATAGGATTTAGTGATACAGAAGAAATGGAGCACACCACAGAGGAGAAGCAGCATAACGTCACAGACAGCAGCCAGGTAGTCCAAGCTGGAGGCAAGGTGAAACTGACAACTTTTCTGCTGGGACCATGGAGAGTCCACTGGGACCAGGAGACTCAGCAGGAAGAACGGGAGACATGGATTCCTGAGCCGCCGCTCAGAACCAACAGTTGTGAGTGACTGAGGAACAAGTGCCCAAGGACACAGCCACTCAGAGCAGTAGGGAAGCACTGGAGGAGAGCACTAGGTGCTTGAATCTAGGTCCCAAAGACTTTGGGACCTTTGGCTGGTTTGCGCTGAGGGAAGGACAGTCAGATACCTAACACACTGATTGCACATTAACTGGATGGCTGTGATGCTTGTACGATAGCTATGGTTTTCTTCTCTAGGTTACAGGGAGACCCCAAATGGGTCTTATGGTACATTATTTCCAACTAACCTTGATCAATATCACTTCAACAGATTATCCTGCTACTGCTGTAGTTGAATTGATTGCACAGGAGTAAATCCTACCTCTGTAGACAATTTAGTATCAGTGAACTTGTCTGCCAAATCTACCACCATGCCCAGGTAGAAGGACCACATGAGTTCCTAACCCAAGAACTCAGACTCAGTTAGACTCTGTAAGAATGCCTGCAGGCTGGCAGAAAGAGGTCCAGAGTCTGAATAAACTGCATCTCTTTACTTCAAACCCTGAAGAAAATATTATTAACATATTTGTTTATTCTTTTCCCAAACACACAAACACCTCCTCTCAAGTTTCTTAACACCATACTTAACCCCCTCACCCCACACAGGCACTCTTATCTTCACTAACATGGTTCCTTGATCCTTCCCCTTCCTAAACCTTTGGATCTTTTGTATCTTACCTATCTTATTGTTCTCCCTATGAGCAAGTTTGGATAACCATATACTTTGCTCAATTTCCAAGTGAATCCCCTTTTCTCCTATATCTCACCCTATGTTCCACAAATTATCCTTGGAAAATTCAATAATAAACCTTCAATTTAACTAAAAGTACTCCAGTAATACTGAATATCAATCTTTTCTTCTCATCTCTCACCATCCTCCCCTTCAACATTTCCCGAGTCCCTGACATGGCTCATCCAACCACCTCCTATTCTCTGCCACCCACCTCACCTATCTACCTCACTGAAGAGCAACCACAAATAATAAACAGTCGTGGTGTTTAGAGAATATAGAGCAAAAAGAATGTAGACCAAGGGAGGGAAAATAACTACAAGGACTATCATATAGAAGTTCTGTAAGATTTAATTTTGCATTGATATAAACAGAAGCATTTCTTTTCCAAAAAAATAGAGACAGAGTTGCAATTATTTGAGGTGCATAGCAAAAGGAGTAAATACTAACAATGAGCACAGGAAGCCAAAAATTTTTCACAGGGAGGCAACATCCTACTAAAATCTCGAAAATCTCAATATAAACCATATGCTCTTCTTACTTTTCTAGGCCTCAACATGTAATAAACCCCCAAAAAATAAAGAAAAAGAGGCATCCATATATAATTTTAAATATATATGTACAAATAGAATACATACACACACAAATAAACACAGATACACATACACATGGGGAAGCCAAGAAATAGAGGTTCTCTGAACTCCCTGCAACTCTCCCAAGGTACAGCAATGGGCCATGAAGGGAGAAGAACACAAATACCAGATAGCAGAATTTGTGGGAAGTTCTTTAAAGGGATGGAAAAAATAGATGGACCCAAAGAACAAATACATCAAAAGTTCCCATTAATTACACTCAATATGCCTATGATGAATTTCAGGGAAATAAATGTAAAATCAGATTTGCTAAGCAAACCAGTTCAAAATTTAGATGAAAGATTCAATAAGAATATGGAATCCTCAAAAAAGATGCCAGACAGAAATACCTGAGACAAACTGTATAGAATCCATGCTTCATAGAAACGACCAATGTGAAGACAAAGTGTTTGATTCTTAGGACAAAATGGTAAATTATGATAAGGAGCTCAAAGAAGCCTAAAAGAAAATAAGACAACTAGACAAGACTATCCAACAGCTACTAGAGGACAATAAGACCAATCTAAGTCTTATAAGAGAAAAAACTAGAAGCTAGCACAGGTAGATTTACTATCATACTTATAAAAGTTGTGGAAGAAAATCTCCTAACTTAAGAGTTCAAAATACAAGTAAGTGACAGTTATAAAACACTAAATAATTATGAATAAAGGAGAAGTTCACCAAGGCATATCTTTATTAAATTCACAGATATTCAGCAAAAAATAAAAATAAATTTTAAAGGCAGTCTAAGAAAAACAAAAATTCACAAAGAAAGGTCAACTAATTTTGAAAACTGACTTTTCAGAACAAACTATGAAGGCTAGAGGAGCTTAGAGTGAAGTATTTCAAGCCCTAAGAGTAAATAATTGTCAACCTAAACTAATTTACCTAGCAAAGCTAGCCCTAAAAATAGATGTAGAAATAAAGTGTTTTCCACAGAAAAAACCAGCTCAGAAGAGAGTCAAGTGTGAACTCAACTCTTGAAAAATTCTGAAGTATATTCTTGACCAAAACAACCAAATGGATGCAACTAAAAACACAGAATTAATTAGCAAAGTCAATGTATAGTAAGCACACAAAAAAGTTCTGGTGACACGTTTCCCTATAGTTAGAATGTGAACAAGCAGATCTGGGCTAATCTAGATCACACAGTAACTGGGCACTCTATTGGTGCAGCCCAGGGTCTGCACCCGAGGAGAATGCTAGGGCATAGAGGCTGCTGACTCACCTTTGGGTCACAGGTTTTTGAAACTAAGCAATGCAAAGGCTTTTAATGCCTTGGGAAGGTTGCTATGTGGTCTGGGTTCATCTTTCCAAGAGCTCTCTTTCTGAAATCTGGGGAGAACTAGCTGTCTCCTCTCGTAGTCTCTAATAAGAAAAATGGTACGAAGAATGACCCCTTGAAGGCTTCATCCAGCAAACCCAGGCAGAAGGATAGGTGGGGATGAAGTGGGCCGGCTACTGGCACTGACTGAAGTGAGACAGAGGGATGGGCCGGAGTACATCAATGGCAGGGAAATCAGAGGATCCCAATAGATGGTTAAAAATAAACAGAAACACAAAACCTGATATCATAGAGGTTGCCAGGTCCTCTTTTCTTTCCATGACAATTGGCTGTCTGTGTGATGATGAGCCATACAGACAGTTGGTACCACACTGTACAGGAGAACAAGGGTGGCAGCTTCTTTGTCCCTGCAGGCTGCTCACTGCCATGGGCTAAGCATTGCCCTCAGGCAGCCACTGGCAAGCCCAAGGCAGTAGACACAGAAACAGGGAGAAGGTGCTAGAAGAGAAAGAAATACAGCATGGAGAGGAAAGGAGAGAGAAAGCACACATAAAAATAAAATAAATGTAGGAGAAAAGAAATGTTATAAACTACTTCTGGCGTTCTGGATCTATGATTTATCACAAGGCCCAGGAGAACTACAACTGACTACAGGAGCACATTGCACTCTTAGAGAGCTGAAAGTATCACATTGATAGACTGCTGGTGAAGAAAATATTTCTAGAAAAGCAAGATTTCAAGTGGGAAGCGATGGAAGAATGCACACAAAAAAGAGGAGGCCCATTCCCAGGGCTTCTGCTGTAGTTGAGCATTATATGCACTGCACAAAAGTACCGTCACACATTGGGCTGTCAAGGAACAGAGACAGTGATAATGATGCACATGATGCTCCTCAGAACATTAGAAGCAAGGGGGCATGACAGTAAAGGTGAAAAAGTCAACATTATATCCACATGTCATCAGGCTTTGGTCTCATTCATGCTGGGGTGGGACTCTGAAGTACAAGTTGTACAAGTGTGTGACCACTTCAAGCATAGGCTTTTTGAAAATCCATATCTGGCTTTTAAAAAACACATTATCACACATTGACTGTGAGATTCTTTGGAGATAGGTACCTGGCCTCCGATACCAGTGGCTCCCAGCAATGGAGTGCAACTCTCAAGAGAACAGGTAGCTGTGACCTTTGGCAGTTATTATAGTTTTATGTTCTGAGTAAGTTATAGACCAGTTATTCAACCAGAGAATAGCTTTGGGCCAACTTGGAGGGAGGCATGCCTACCAAGAGTAAGGTATGAGCTTTCTTCTGAGTCATGTGCTCAACAGAAGTCACCTTAAAGGGTGTGAGAGGCCCCCCATTAAAATTTGTCTGCCAAGCATAAGGACACTTGCCCCTTGAAACTTTAACCTAAAGCAGTATTCATTTGTCAGCTGCTTACTTTGTATTATAAACCTAAAGAGGAAAAGTCCATGACATCCCAGTTTCTTTAAAACGTTAGGAAAAAGGATAAATGCTTTCTGTTCCTCAACCTATTTTCTTTCTGGTGATGAATTTAAATAGATGCCACCATATATAATGTAAAACAATATGGCTTTTATCCTCTGGAGATTTAACAAAGAAAGTTTGAAGCTGAAAAGTTGAATGTGTTATGAGGGTACATTTTCTGGTGGTATCACTGTCAAACCAGAAAACAGCCAAATATCATGTGGTATTATATACAGTGGAAAGCAAGTACAAGAAATATATTCCCTCCCTCTGAACTCCTATCAACATTCACCCAAAATTCAAGTGTTCGTAAGATAAAGGGCACACAATCTGTATAAAGGGAAAGGGCAGGAAAAATGAAGGAGAGAAAAAAGAAAAAATATATAAGCAGGAAAGGTCTTCATCCTGTGTATCAAAACAAAAATGCTATCATTTCTTCTATTGGCAAAGGAAATATATTTGAAAGGTCAAATGTTTGAGAAGGGAAAAAGAAAAAAATCATACTTAATTTTAATGTCTGAGGGTCAGAAAAGCAGAACAGTGAAGAAATAGAGAGCTCTGGGCAAAAATATAGTAAACATAGGAACCCAGGAAACTCAAAGTTTTAAGTTTATTATTAACATGAAACCAAAAGAATTTAGAAGCTTGTTGTCCTATATTCAATGTGTCCAGTGTTAAGGAAACTGAGTGATCATGTACTATGCTTATCATCCTGAATTAGGATCAGGGATGAGACTATTGATGAAAAACAAAGAGGCTGGATTTCCAACCAAGCCCACTTAGAGGTGAGTAGCATTCTCCAGGAAAATATATTCTTTGACTATGTACATAGCACAACCTATTATTTGTGCTTTATTGTATAGAACATATTCCCTTGTCAAAACTGCACAACTTAGCCATCCAACCAGGAATATATGGAAGACATTCCACATGTAATTATAAAATAGAGAGAGCACAAACTCTGCTCTCACTTAGCAGATAACAAGGGTAAGTGATCTTCAAGGAATAATGGCTGGAGAGAGTCCAGAGAATTGAAAAATTATAAGCAATTTTACCTGAGATAAAATTACTAAGTGTTGACCTAACAGTTAAACAAGGACAGTGTTGTCTCTAGTTGATGTCAGAGAGTTTGACATTGGAAGAGACAATCAGCCTGTCTTCTAAAGTTCCCCTGATGTCTCCTTCAAAGATATTTGGCCTAACCTTCATTTTCATATTTTTAGTGGGCCAAAATCTCAAAGACATCCATTACAGTAACACGTAGTCACTAAAATTTCGGACAATTAATTTTGAATTTCCAGTTTTAACTTTCTGTCAACATCCATGATAATAACTCATCTTTCATGGACTTAGGAATTGTTATCAAATTTTGCATTATAAGCAGGTCATAAAGATGAGAAAAATCTCATGTTAATCACTGCTGCAATGAAATACTGGGATGACATTTAGTTTAGAAACCTATAATGTAATTTAAATCTATAATCTCTTGGTTGTTGGGCTCAATGACTTATTCACCAAATGGGATAAGGAGGATTTAAGGCTTCATAAAATAATTAAGATTAGAAACCATATTCAGATATGCCTAAAATGCACTGATATTTTAAAGACTGAAATTTATTTGTGCTGGTTTCCCTCTCCACATTCTCTCTTCACAAATATCCTTTGAAATGCAGAGTAAATATTTCTCCTCCTTTTTTGTTTATGGTATAGATAAAAAAATTCAACAGCAAGTCAGATGATAATCTGTCTTGTATACCCTTATAAATTTTGTATCTTCATTGTCAGCTGAACAATGTCCTCAACTTTGAAATAGAAAGCAATCCAGGGAGAAATTCTAATTCTTTTACATTAGCTACCCTATTAAAATGATCTGAAAATCACCTTGACTCTGTGTCTTCTTTATTAGTGGCTTAAACTCAAAAATAAAGATGACACTAAATTTTTGAATTTTAACATGTCATTGTAATTTAATAGATGAGCATGCAAGTCCTCGTTAACATTCTGAATGCATAACTGCTCTAATAAGCAATTTAGATACTGCTGAGGCAGATAGGAAAGGGGAAAAAAGACCTTAATACTGTATATTGGAGCTCTGAGATGAACAGATTAGCCAACGAGTTCAAATTTGTACATAATAAGCTTATTGAGCTATTTGAAAAGTGTTCATCCTTAGAATTCATTCATGGAACCAAACACTGGGGGAATTCTCATGACACTATGTATATGGGTTACAAAACAAAAACAAACAATATTCCACAGCTGGGAAGCCAGGGATAAGAGAAAGAGCCAGCAACATAATAGACTAGTCAGCACTTAGCCAAGAAAGATACAAACTAAGTTTCTAGAGGTCAAGAACAGACAATATTTAAGAAGACTGTCTAGTGACTTTAATCTTATTGCTGAGACAAAATAGTTGACCCACAAAATTAAGGAAGGAAAGTTTTATTTATCTCATGGTTTATGGAAGTTTCTGATGGCTCCAAGGCAGGGTAGAATGGCACAAGGGCGACAGTTTAAGCAGCAGAAGACAGAAGTGGAAAGAACACAAGGAAAAGAGCAAGCCTCCTTGCCTCCCTAATACTGTGAGCAAGTTACTGCTCACCCCCTCAGGTGAGTGTAGCACTCACAACCATCTCCAAGTGCTTCTGTTGCACAGAATGAGGATATTTACAAAGTGAGGACCGTGATCCCCTGCTGAGTTAATTCCTTAAACTTCTAAACGTCTCCAGTTGACACAATGTATTAAACATTACAAAGACTGTATAAAAGATAGCTGATATTCTGGTAAAAGGTTGAATATGAATTAATATCAGGTGTAACATCAAGGAGACAATAGAAATTTTGACAAGAATAGGATCAGCAGACAAGAGGGAAAGCCTAAAAGGACTGAGTTCAAGAAGGCTGAAGAATCATTAGACTAGGCAAGTACAAGTGAATGTTTGCTATGAAAAAGAACAAAGAAGTAAGGTAGTAAGTGAGAAACAGAAATTGTAATCAAGAAAGCTTTACTTCAAATATGAAAAACAATAACCAATTTGTAAACTAAGGCTATAATGAAGTAGAGAAAGGAAAACTGATATGCATGCAAAAAGATGGAATTACCATGAATACTCCCAGGAGTAAGAGAGAGGATATACACTAGTAGAAGTATTGGCTTTATTTATTTTTTTAACTTTCATTTACCTATTTATTTGGTACAGGGTATTGCTACAAAGTGATCCTCCTGTCTTCAGCCTCCCCAGTCCTGGGATTACAGGTATGCACTACAACACCCAGTCTCTGTGGCTGGTTCAGCACACTCAGGAGTGAGGCCAGCACAATATGTGCTGCCAGGGATCGACCCTGGTCCCCGAGCTTTTCTAAGCAGGCATTTAGTCCACTGATCTATCTTGCTGGCCTGAAGTATTGGCTTTAAGCAGAAATGTCAGTTCACCTACATGAATAGGAAAATGATACAACAAATCAGAACAAATGTAGGTATGTTACTAGTCATGGTGATGAGGTTTCCTTCAATTTTCTCTGTGAACTAAGTAGCAAGGCCATCAGCTGTAACTGAAGAGAGTGAAGATGTTAAAACATAAGAATATGGGATAGCTGAGCTGGTTCTACCCCCAGGCTTGCTGAGCCTGCAACTGAGTCCCAGTGTGGTGGTGCATTGCAATATGAATTATGGACTTGGTGACTGGGATGGGGGAACAAGATTATTGTAGGTAAAATGGGTCAGGTATAATATTCTAGGATAATGGGAGGACTATCTTCATAGAAACTGACATCCTTATTGAATCGTGTTGGATAGTCTTGGAAAGAGTCAGTGATCAAGTAGCCAAAATGTAAATGTTGACTTAGATTTTCTAGGGGGAGGTGTCAGGAAATGGCTACAAGTTTGAATAGTCTAATAATGCACTGGGGATGGACAATAATTCCAGCTGGGAAATGGTAATGCAAGAAATCACTAAAGAATGTGGAAATCAGGACCCCTCCAAACCCAGTCTAAGCCAAGGCCTGGGGAGTGTGTAGGAAAGCTTCTGCACTCCTCTGTTCCTGCTGGACCCCTCTGGACCCCTCTGGACTCAGCTTAGGCCCACCATGGGAGTGAGACTTTCAGCCCTGCTCTTGGGACCTCTCCAAACCCCACTAGAACCAGCACAGGCCCAGGCACGCATGTGAGTGAGAATTTCCAATGCACTCTCAGGACCCTTTAAGACCCACCCAAGGTGAGGACGAGTAAGTGTGTGGGAGAGTTTCCATGCTCCCCTTCATCCGCTGGACCACTCTAGACACAGCCCAAGCCTGGCATGTGAGTGAGAATTTCCACCATGCTCTCCAGACTCCTACAGACTGAACACAAGCCCAGACCCTGCGAGTGAGTAAAGTGCTTTCCCACTCCCCTTTGCCTCTTGGATCCCTCTGGACACACTCCAGGACCACTTGTGAATGAGTCCTTCTGTCCTGCTCTCT
The DNA here is from genome assembly GCF_000260255.1 of Octodon degus. NCBI lineage: Eukaryota > Metazoa > Chordata > Mammalia > Rodentia > Octodontidae > Octodon > Octodon degus. The sequence continues at coordinate 13,593,656 of NW_004524588.1, forward strand.
AGATCCCTCCCAGACCCAGCCCAGGCTGGGCATACAGGCCTAGGGTAAAATTTGCAACAGAAATCCTTGCAGCTGAAGTCCCTGCAGAGAGGCTAGGGGCAGAACCACCCAGTTAATCTAGGAGCAGAACATTTTGCCAGAGGGGCACAAAAGGTTGAATTCCAAGGGCTGCAGTACGAAGAAGCTGAACACAGCAGCCAGAGCCAAGCCAGGCACAGCTGGATAAATTCAAACTTCCTAGATCTGAATTTCAGTGTGTGCTAAGGTTATAACTGCACTAAAGCTCTACATCAAAGATCAGAGGACAGTGCTATACAAATGACAAAAAGGAACAAAATGCAATCTCAGGTCTTGAACCTAACCAGAAAAAGTGCAGAAGACACTAGCACAGAAGAAATTGGGAATCACACATCTGAAATGTATGAATTAATATTGTCTGAACTGAACAAAAAACAGCAGAACAGTATAGAGGAACTCAGATCAGAAAAAACCTCTGGAAAACAAAACTCTGAATTAATAGCATCTGAAGTAAAGAATCAAATGCAGAAACATATAAAGGAAATCAGATCAGAAACAAAGTCTGAGGTAAAAAGAAAAGAACTATAATGAAAGAATTAACTGCTTCTCAAGAAGACAATGATAAAAGAGAGAGAGAGATGAGAAAAACAATGGAATCCTTCAAAGAGTGACATAAAAAAGAAATAGATCTCAAGAAGCAAAGTCCAAGAGATATACAGGAACTTAAAATGTCAACCACAAGGTTGCACAACCATTTGAGTGAATGTGAAGATAAAGTTTCAGATCATGAAGACGCTGGTGCAGCTAGTGGAAAGGTAAAACAAACAAACAAAAAAAAAAACCTCTTAAAAATAACCAGGATGCAGAAAAAGTAATTCACCTCCTGAAAAATGATGCAAAGATGAACAACATGGGACTAATAGGCATCAATGATAAAGAAGGAGTTAATACAAATGATATAAAAAGAATATGGGCAGAAGTAATGGCAGAAAACTTCCTGAATATGAAGAAATAATCTGACATTCAGTAACTGAAGCATACAGAACTTCAAACAACATCAACTGAATTAAAAACACACTGAGACATGTAATAGTCAAGATCCAAGAAATCCAGCACAAGAAAAATATACTGAAAGTTGCTAGAGAGAAGAAACACATTCAAAGGAAAACCCATCAGAATTAAGGCAGACTTCTCTTCACAAACCATGAAGGCAAGACAGCATGGAGCAGAGTACTTCAAGTCTTCTATGAAAACAAATTCCAGCCCAGACTGCTATAACCTGCAAAACTCTCAAGTTTGAAGGAGAAGTGAAATATTTCCATGACAAAGAACAACCAAAGAATTTCATGATGACAAAGCCAACCTTACATAGACTACTGAAAGATGTTCAACAGAGGTACCATAATGTCAGAACTCCACGAATGAGAAGAGAAGGAACCCACTATATATGGCAAACAAACACAGGAGAAAAAGGAATAAACAACAGCAGGTAAATAACATGGAGATCGTAAGTCCATACATCTCAATTAAAATCATCAATGTAAATGGATTGAATTCACCAACTAAAAGAAATAGACTGGCACAGTGGATTATGAAACAAAATCCAACAATGTACTGTATACAGGAAACACGGTTAACTCATAAAGAAATTCATAGGCTGAAAGTCAAAGGATGGAAAATAATGCTACATTCCCTTGCACCTCAGAAGAAAGGAGGGGTAACAATTCTCCTTTCAGACAGTCTAAACTTCAAACCAAGAATGATCAAACGAGATAAAGAAGGCCACTATATACTTGTTAGGAGAAAAATTCAAGAGGAAGAGGTAAGACTCATAAATATGTACACATCAAACACAGGAGCACCCAACTATATAAGACAAGTCTTAATGGACATGAAAAATCTAATATCCAATACCACAATCTTAACAGAAGATCTTAAAGCACACTTATCCTAAAAAGATAGGTCAAGCAGACAAAAAATTAGCAAAGAACTAGCACAACTGAACAAGAGCTTGGAACAAATGAACTTAGTGGACATGTACAGAGTATTCTACCCAACCACAGCTGAAAACACATTTTTCTTGGCTGCACATGGGTTATTTTCTAAAATAGACCACATACTAGCCCATAGGTCATGCTTAAGTATGTATAAGAAAACAAATTATTCCCTGCACATTATCTGACCACAGTGCAATGAACCTGGAAATAAATGACAAAAGAAACTAGAAAAACTCCATAAATAAATGGAAATTAAACAACACCCTACTAAAGAAACAAAGGGTCACAGATGAAATTAAGCAAGAAATTGAACAATATCAACAATTCAATGAAAATTCAGACAAAACTTATCGGAATTTATGGGATGCAATGAGAGCAGTTCTTAGAGAGAATTTTATAGATGGGATCTCACACATTAAGGAAAGAGAACAAGAACATATAAACATTCTAAACCTGCACCTCCAACATGTAGAAAAGGAAGAAAAAACCAAACCCAAATTCCATAAATGGGAATAAATCATAAAAGTTAGAGCAGAAATTAATACGAGAAGAAGAAAATCACTCAAAGAAGTAATAAATGAAAATACTGGTTCTTTTAAAGATTAAATAAAATTGAGAATCCCCTAGCTGACCTCATCAAAAAGAGGAAAGAAAAAGTTCAAATACAAGCATTAAGGAATGAAAAGGGTATAATTACCACAGACCCAGTGGAAATTCAGAAGATTATCAATAGCTACTTTGAGAATTTTTACTCTCACAGAAGAGAAGATGCAGAAGAAATGGTAGATTCCTAGAAAGGTACAAATTACCAAAACTGAATCAAGAAGATACAACTCTCAATAACCCAATCAGAGCCAAAGAAATACAAAATGTAATAAAAAAAAAAACCTACTGACAAAGAAAAGTCCAGGTCCTGATGGATTCACAGTTGAATTCCACAAGAAATTTAAGAAGATATAATCCCTATATTCCTCAAACTCTTCTATGAAATTGAAAAGGAAGCAATCCTCACAAAATCAATCCTGGAGACCAGAATTACACTGATACCAAAACCAGAGAAAGATACAACTATAAAGGAGAACTACAGGGCATTCTCCCTCATGAACATAGATGCAAATATACTGAATTAAGTCTTATCAAATACAATACATCAAATCATTAACAAGATTATACACCATGACCAGGTAGGTTTCATCCCAGGATGCAAGGATGGCTCAATATAGGCCAACTTATACTGAAGTCAAATGTATCACACTATATCAATAGAGCCAAATCAAAAAACCACATGATCGTGTCAATTGCAGAAAAGGCTTGTGACAAAGTCCAACACTCATTCATGTTCAAAGTCCTATAAAACATTGGAATATATGGCCTCTACTTCAATCTGATAAAAGCCATCTATGAAAACCGAATGGCTAATATAATTCTAAATGGGGAAAAACTGAAATATTTTACTCTCAGATCTAGTACAAGACAAAGATGTCCTCAGTCTCTACTCCTTTTCAATATAGTTGTGGAATCATTAGCTAGAGCCTTTGGACAAGACAGAGAAAAAAAGGAATAAAAATAGGTAAAGAAGATGTTAAACTATCATTTGCAGATGACATGATAGTCTACTTGGAAGTTCTAAAAACCTCCACCACGAAGCTGCTAGCATTAATACACAAATTCAGTATCATATTAGGATACAAAGCCAATATACAAATAGAATTTCTCTACACAGATAACAAACACACTGAGAGGAAAACTAGAAAAACAATAGCATCATGGAATTAATCAAAGTAAAGAAGTCAAAGGTACACTGAATAAAAATTACAGTACTCTACCAAAAGAGATTGTAGGGTGGAAAAAATATATCTGTATATACAAAATAGCATAGATATACAGCTACTTTCTATTAGTTCGATGAGAAGAAAGTTTTGAACTAATAGTGTTTAAACAAGATATCATGTCTGCATCTTGTACTCTGAATAGCTACTATGAAGACAACAATATGCAATGTATTAATTATTGTAACTGTCATATTATTCTGTTTTTAAACTGTCTCATGCTACTTCTTTCTCAATAAAATAAATATAAAAAATTTAAAAAAAAGAGATTGTAGGGGATTTCAGAAAATGCGAAGATATTCCCTGCTCCTGTATAGGAAGTCAAAATCTTGAAGATGGCCATACTCCCAAAATTTCTCTATAGATTTAATGCAAAACCTATCAAACTTCCACCAACATACCTCACAGACCTAAAGAAATCGTTCCTAAAATTTATTTGGAACAAGAGAAGACCTAGAGTAGCACAGGCAATCCTGGACAACAAAGACAAGGCAGGAGGTATTACAATTCCTGCCTTGAAATTATATTATGAAACTACTGTGATAAAATCAGCATGGTATTAGCAACAAAATAGACCAGAGAATCAATGGAATAGATTAGAAGTTGCAGAAGCCTCTAAAAATAAACTCAGCCACCTTATCTTTGACAAAGTGGCCAAACATGCTTACTGGAAGAAAGATAGACACTTTAACGAATGATGCCAGAAAAACTGGCTCTTTACATGCCAAAAACTAAAACTTCACCCAGGTCTATCACCATGCACTAAGCTAAAGTAAAAATAGATTAAATATCTAAACATTAAAGCAGAAACACTAAATCTCCTGGAAGACAAAGTAGGACGAAATCTTGAGGACATAGGGGTAGGCAAAGAGTTAATGAACAAAAATCAAATTGCAAGGGGAATATTTGAAATAATTAATAACTGGGATCTCCTCTTATTGAGAAGTTTTTGCATGTCAAAAGAAATTACCAACAAAGTGAAAAGACAACCCACAAATTTCGAAAAAATATGACTAATAAGCACTCAGACAAATGTCTGCACTCTAGAATTTATAAAGAACTAAAAACCACTAGGGCCCCAAAATTTAAAGACCCAATCAAGATATGGGCATCTTAGATGACCACACTCTTCTCAGAGGACAAAATTATAGAAGCGAATAAATATATGAAAAAATGCTCCACCTCAATAGCCATCCATGAAATGCAAATTGAAATTACACTGACATGCCATCTCACCCCAGAAAGAATCATAAAGAAATCAACCAACAACAAATGTTGGAGAGGCTATGGGGAAAAAGGAACCCTTCTCCACTGCTGGTGGGAATGTAGACTGGTGCAACCTTTATGGAAATCATTGTGGAAACTCCTTAAAAAACTAGGACTGGAAATCTCATTCAAACCAGCTATCCCCCTACTGAGAAATTTCCCTGAGGAACTGAAAACATCTTATCATAGAGATATCTGTGCACTTATGATTATAGCAGCACAATTTCTGATAGCCAAATCTTGGAAACAGCCAAGATGCCTGTCACCTGAGGAATAAATGTAAAAGATGTGGTATTTTTATACAATGGAGTATTACTCAGCTATAAAGAATGATAAACTCAAAGCCTTTATATTTAAGTGGATGCCACTTGAAGATGTACTAATAAGTGAAATAAACCAGACCCCCATATGTAAATATCATGTACTTTCCATAGTGTAAGGACTCAAAAGAAGAAATAAAAATAGAAAGGTATAACACAATTAAAAGGAAAGTGAGAACTGAAAGATTAAACAACTAAGAAAATGCAAGGATGAAAGCTAGGAAACACGACAAGGACAAAGCCATACGTTTATATAAACAAGATAATTAAGGCAATGATCCTTAGAATCTTCAGCAGATTTTTGAAACTAGCAGCTAATTGACAGGATGCTCACCCCAACTAACTATGTATGCTGATACTTGTGAACTAAGCAACTGCACTGAAGATAGCAATGTGTAATGGTAGGGTCATGCTTGGATGCCTGCCATTCTGTCTTCCAAATATGTACTGCTTGTCATGTCATATCAATTACTGCCATGCTGTCCTTCAAGTAAATGTTTGTTTAAAAAATTGGTAATAAGTGAAAACAAGAGACAAGAAAAAATATCTTAGGACTATCCTGCTACAATGCTGTATATGGTTCTATTTCTAAATTTCTGTGTAAAAATATGTAAATTTTTATTCCTATTTTTTAAAGGATTTTTTTCTTTTTTTACTTCACATTCTGTAAGTATTTAAAGTTTAAACATATCAATATTTCCTGGAAAATACCTTTTCCATGTTATGTCTAAGATGTTTGATAGATAGATAGCGAGATTAATCTCAACTGCCTATGTTATAGGGTAATAACATCATTAAGCTTCTCATCTGGAGGGTTAACAACTTAAATTTTCAGACCAAAAATTAGAGAGAAAAAAAGGCTGCTAGGACAACCACCATTTTGGCCCTAGCCTTTCAAGTTCAGTGAGGACTCAGGATACAAAGGAACTTGTACTGTAACATCCTACAACTCAGTTGTATCAGAAATTTTTAGATGAAGGAGATTATCAGGCCATAGAGGAAAGTGATTGATGATGTAGAGTGTGCCAAAGCAGAGTCACATGGAGAGAAAACTTCATTTAGGCTTTCTCAGAGAGCAAATGGCCATGACTCATCCATATGGCTGATACTGGCAAAGCATCTACAAACTGTGGTATAGGGTTTCAGGGTAAGTCCTGAAGGGATTTGACTGACCTTGTCAAATGCAAAAGCTACATTTCTTGTCATAAAGGTCTTGCTTTATATTGGTCTTAACCATCAAGCAGAAAAGTATAAAAACCAGGTATAAAAAGTAAAGCCATATTAATATGATGCACTGTAAAAGGCTCAAGTCAACAACTTCTGACATTGCCAGTCCTATGGATAATCCACTACCATTATGGACTACTGGACTATATTGTATTATTTTACTGAATCCATGCACCTACAATATTTAAATGGCAATGGAATACCCATCTCTGAGAAAACTAAACAAAAAAAGGGATACAAATGAAGGACCATTTTGTATCTGTATATACAAAATAGGACAGATATCCAGCTACTTTCTCATATTTCAGTGAGAAGAAAAAATTGTACTAATAGTGTTTGGACAGTATATCATGTCTTCAACTTGTACTATGAATAACCACTATAAAGATAACAATATTTCAATGTATTAATTATTCTAAAGTGTCCTACTGACTTGTTTTGAAACTGTTTCATTGCTATTTGTTTCTCAATAAAATTAAGTTAAAAATTATACGTGGAATAAGAGAGAAAAAATGTACCACTTGAGAGATTTGTAAGGAAATAGAAACCTCAGGAGATGGTCAGTTTTACATGTATTTGAATAGTATGATTAAAAAGGAAAGATTTTTTTCTGGAGGAGACAATAAATGCTAGAGAGCCTGATGGAACTGTTTCAGAGAGAGAAGAGTTGATTTTTAAGGTGTTGGAGATGATGAGTCACGGTAAGCCATAAGGAGGTGTGATTTTAGGAAATAAGAGGAAAAATGCCTGGATGATTTAGATTTCTTATGGTTAGTCATTAACTCCATTAAAAGAATAAACAGCATAGTGAGATTAGCAGTATTAATAATGAACACTGTTGGATGGAAGGGATGGTAAGAACTATGCAGGTTTCTAGGTCACTGTGCACTCCAGTCAACTGAAGTATATAGGTGAAGGATCTGAAACTTTATTGAGAATCCCTAAAGTATGAGAACTCATTTTTATTCTGGAAATGTCAATAGTTCTACAGTATGTATTTCATCCTTAGTTATATGCTGTCTATTTTTGGCTCCTCTCATGAGATACCATGTTTTACTTCTACCTTGCTGACAATTCCCTGTGAGCCTCTCTTGTCAGTGCCATTTCTTCTGATTTAGCTCTACATATTGGAGAACTCTGCCATTGTCTCTCTTCTATTCCCCATCTATGTCATCTTCAGAAGGAAATTAACTGTTTCCATTATTTTAAATATTATGTACAGCAGCAGTCTCCAACTTTTTTTTAGCACCCAGGACCAGTTAAATAGAAGACAGATTTTCCATGGACCACAGTGAAAGGGTTGTTTTCAGGATGATACAAACATTTGTTTTGCATTTCATTTCTAGTATTATTACATTATAATATATAACAAAATAATTCTGCAGCTCATCATAATGTAGAGTCATTATAGGGAGCCTTGAGTCTTGCTACAACTTGATAGTCCCATCTGGAATCATGGGAGACAAAGTGTGTTGTTTTTGTCCAATCTGTTCCATAATTGATTTTTGGTTGCTGTGACTACAGAAAACCTGCTTTACAAAATAAATTGTTGGAAAAGAAAGCAGGATATTCAGTGTTTTGGTGGTAGCCTCGGGATAGTCTACTTGACTCTAATCCAGAACATATGGAGATTTGAAGTTGTTGCAAATGTACTTTTAAAGCCACCATCATTTGGGATATCATGAAGTTGATTCTCTTCTAGCACAAAGTTTGTTACTTAATTTATTCACAAATGGTCAATCCATTTACAATTCAAGTATCGATCTTCCGCAGTTAAGAAGTGATTCCAAAACTTGTAAAAATTGAGATAGCACTTGGATCAGTTTCTTTCAAAATCTCTGGTAATGTTTAAAACATGTCAAAAATCCCAATATTTAACCATTGCCTTCATAATTCCAGTTTGGCTTTGAATGTAGCCACTTTATCTGCTGACTTGAACACATGTTTCTTTCTCCTCTAAAATGACTGAGCTCCCTGCAGGTTGAGTATGTCAAGGAGTAAACAAGATTTGTAACTTATTTTGTGTCATTGAAATGTGCTGCCAGCAGTGACTGCTTTTTGTAAATATAATCTCTGGAATAGCTCTTATAAGTCAAAGACTCTGGGTAGTGATAGAGCTTCAGAAAGCTATCTGACTTATGTATGTAACAGAAGATGTGTATGTTTTGTGTGTGTCTCCTCATAGAGCTCCATGAACAGACATGAGTTAAGCGCATGTACTTTAATGTAATTGGTATATTTAATCTCATCTTGCCAAATGTTAAGTTCAGGTAACGATTTTCAGCTAGCCAGCATGAATGATGCCAGCTATGGATGACTCAGTGCACAGACTCACAGAGATGATCTCTTTGGATAATTAGTAACCCCAGAAAAGTATCATTCTATCCATGCATATATCAACACAAAAGGAGCTATTCAATTATCCTGACACCTAATCATTCAAAGCTTAATAATTGTACAGCTGTGGTGTTGCCCTGCAACACATATGCATATGACATATCCTTATGCACATCCTCCTAGAAATATACTGCACAAAAGCAACTATAGTCAATTTGTTAATGCTGCTAGACTCATCAACCCAGATTGCATAGCACAGTGCTAACAATTAGTCCTCTGTAATAATTGTGTATCAATCAATTCTGCTATTCTATCAATTTGCACAGCTCAGGAGTTGACAAAAAGAGAGACACATACCACCTTCTGAACTGCAGCCTCTGCTAAAAATTCACAACAATGTCCTCAGTGACAGGCAGGAGCAACTCTTCAATAGTAGTAAAGGGCCTTTTAGCTTTGGCAATGCAGTTTGCCGATAAGAATGATGATCTCATTACAGACATATTTGATGAAGTAGAGGCTTTTAGTACTTGCTTCTAGTCTTTATTTTCATATATTTTCTTTTGAAAACTCCAAAGACTTGTCTTTTAATGCACGGTGCATGGTTTCCATGTGGCAAAGCAGTTCTGAAGGTTTCACAGTTTTTTTGGGTTAGCTGGTTGTCATATATTGCACAAAGTGATCTTGGATAATATGAATTACCTGTTGGAATTAACCCATAATATAAGCAGGACTCTGTTTTCTTCGCAAAAACAGCATAAGTGGAGCAATCTTAGCACCTTATGCTACCTGGTATTAGGTCTTGCCCTTCAACGAAGCTCTCCGGTGTCTTTTTAAAACTTATTTTGACTAGGGTTAGCATGTGGGTTTTGCAAAACGGATATGAGGTGGGGATAGAAGTGGTAAATAAAATAATAGGCTGCCCCCTCACAAAGTGAGTGCTGGATTCTAACTTAAAGCCTGCCATACGACCCATTTGGATGACTGAACTACATCAACACACTTGCAACTATGAAGCCTTCCATCAGCTGTAACTTGATCATCCCTTGTTACTCACTGACAGGATTTTCATAAATGCCTGCAAGCTATGTATTTTCTATAGTTTCTGTGCAACTAATCCCCTGTCCTATTGTAAATCTGTATTTGCAGCTGCTCCCTCATGCTAACAACACCACACCTCAGCTCTACCTCAGACAATAAACTATTAGACTCCCATTGAGCTCACAACCTAGATCTCTCCCATGTGCAGCTCATTGTAGGGTCAGAGGCCTTATGAGAATCTGCGGCACTGCTGATCTGACAGGAGTCACAGTTCAGGTGATAGGAGAGCAAAGAGTGGAGTAAACACAACGCTTCTCTAGTTTGCCAGGTCCTGAAGTCTGCTATGTAGATGGTTCCTAACAGGATACTGCTGTAAGGATCTATGGTCTGGGTGTTAGGGATCTTTCACATACAAAATCATGACTTTTAATTCTTTATAAATAATTTAGACTTATTTTCTGAGCTATATTTTTATATCAGTTTACTTTCTTGTTGCCTTCGCTTGGATATCTAGTTATGCCAAATGTAAAGATTTTAGAACAAAGTTTTGTATATTAAGTTTTCTTCTCCTGAAACTATGCAGACTTCCTAATTTCATGAGGTCATTTAGGTTAACAAAATAAAGGCCATCCTTTATTCTTTTTTCCAATAGTCAGATGAAAATTTCCAGGAAGCACAATTAGTTCTATCTTTAATGTATACTTTAAATTCAGCTACCTCTCACCATCTCTTCACTAACACAATAGGATTCAATCAAAGATGATCCACTAGAATGTATGTGTGTATGTGTGTGAATGTTTACATGTGTGAGTATGCATGTGTATGTGTGAGTGAGCGTATGAATGTATGTATACGTGTATATAAGTGTGTGTAAGTGTGCATGATCTACTGTAAGGATTTGAGAGGGAGCTAGTTTAAGGGTCTCTTCAAGCTATTGTCCGTGCATCTGCAACAGCAGCTTAGAGCTTACAGGATGGGTTGCAGGCTGCAAGGGAACATGGGTACAAAGTGCATGAGAATGGGAAGTCCACAAAGATGAGTTATGACCCATGTCTGTTCCTCTGCCCCCCACGGTCAGGTACCCTAGGAAAGAAGCTGGGGCACTATAGCACAGGTGAGGGGAGTGAAAAACAAAGTTTGTACAAGGGCAAGGAGTTGTTGTAGACCTGATTTCTACCCCACTTCAACTAGATGACTCAGCAAATAAGCAATAGGTGCAAAATCATCTCCCTCAAGCCGCAGAGTATGAAAAAGCAAAATGACTATGATGTCACCTCCAAATCTCACACTAATAAAATATCTCTGTGACTCACCCTAACTAAGAACATACAAAGAATAAAATTCTAGGCAGCTCAGTTCAGCCCAGGCAAGTTGACTCATTTCAATGATGCCACAGCACACACCTTACCAATTCGGTACTTAAACAAAGCACTTCAAAACCTAACTGTACTCATTTCCAAATAAAGAAATGGCAACATGATCACACGTCTGCTTAATATAAGCCATATGCCAATGGAAATATGCTCATTCTTTTCCTCCCCAAAGATGCTAAGTCTCCTTGTTCACTCTTCTAGCTGTTCCTGTATCTGTAACTTAAATCTCAAGTATAAAGTTAATTATTATTAGCATATTAGATGGTAGATAGGGAGAGAAGAAGAAAACAAAAAATATTTGTTATATATATGTATCAAACAAAGGAAAACAGTCAAATATTACATAGGTACAACTATTTATAGCTTTCTGTATAGATACCTTTTTCTACCTCACATTCCATATTCCCCCTAATAACATTTCAATATATCCTGGTTGCTTGTCTGTATTGTAGAACTATTGTAGCATAGTAAAATCATCCCAAAGCCCAATAAGTATTTATCTCATTTTCTGCAACTCAGAAATCTGACTGTACTTAGCTGAATGATTGTACATCAGGATTTCAGGAAGTTGCAGCCAAAACATCTGCCAGTGTTGCAGTAATCTAAAGGCTTGTCTCCAAAATATCTTATTAACATGACTTTCACTGAAACCTGTTTCTTGCACAGTGTTGGACAGAAACTTCATTTCTTCATCATACGGGATTCCCTAAAAGATTTTTTTGCATCCTATGTTTCTGATGGGGTTTTTTCAGAGATTGAGCAATAGGGAAGATGGATTTTTTTTATGACTTAATCTCAAAAGTCACACAGTCACTTCCATTTTATTAATGAGAGCCGAGTTATTGAATCTGGCTCAAAGTCAAGAGATGGGGAATTACATCCCACCTCTTGAAAGCATATCAAAGCATTTCAAGATATATTTTAAAAGTATTGTGGTCATCATGATTAGCTCTTTTGAATTATTTTAGTGGCTTCCTTATTGTTCTTTCTGATTCTTGTGAAATCAACTATAATTCATTCTCTACTCAACAGCTAAAGTGATCATTTAAAATGTAAATCAGATCATTTAGCTGCACTAGTTGAAGCTTATAATGGCTTCTCATTCCAAACAGAATGAAAGCCAAGCATTGTGAATGCCAACACGCTCTTAGGAGGTGGTCTCCACCAACCTCTATGACTTCAATTTTTCCTCCTTCTCCTTCTACTTCATCTCCTTCCTTCTCCTTCTTTTCTTCTCCTCTTCTTTTCCTTCTCCTTTTCCTTCTTCTCCTCTATCAGGAATCAAACTGAGGTCCCCATGCTTGCCAGGCAGGTGCTGTGGCACAGAGCTAAATCCCCAGCTCTATGACTTCAATTTCTACCAATTTCATTTTCCTCTAAGTTCCAACCCATGGCTTCCCAGCCACAGTATTACCAATATATTGATCCAGATAACTGCTTGTCCTGGGAGTCTGTCTCATGGAATGTACTATATCTGACTACCTCCTCGGTCTCTATCATATACCAGTAACACCTCCAAATTGTGACAGTCAAGGGTGTCTCTGTGCATTGCATATCCCTCGGGAGAAAAGTTCACACCAGCTTGAGAACCACTTTTCCAAGTAAATAGGCTGTCTCTGTGTTCCTGGAATATGACAATAATATTTATGATATATGTTACTATTTTACTGATTCTACATTGATTTGTTTATTTTATTGTCTTTCTCATTTCCTGAATACAAATACCTTGAAAATAGGGCTTCAAACCTCTGTGTATTGTTGTATCCTCAATATATAGAACAGTGCCCATCATAATTGTCAAGTTTCAAGAAAATACTAAATACAAAACAAGTCCTCCTCTCAATGTGGAACTTACTAGTGTCCCTTCTCTACTCACATTTCTGACCTGAAAAGTCCAATTCAAAATTCTATCTCTCCCAAGAATCCTTATATGACCACAAGAAACTATTTCCATTATCTTTTAATATATGCTTTATTTTTATTTTATCTTGTTTATTCTTGGCATATACATGTACAGCTAGCATATCGCCTGGTACTCTGCTTCTTTCTTTAAAAGACTGGAATGATTAATATTGACTGCACACACATCCATAATCACATCACGTTGTAGGAGGGAGGCAGAACGGGTACTGCTACAGTGGAAGAGTGGCACAATAGCGAGTGCTAAAGAGTCTGAGCTGTTGGCTTTGGATATGAAGGAACTGGCCATAAACCTGCGGAAGTGCAAGGAATGTAACTGTAGAAGCTAGAAAACCAAGGGCTGGAATTCTCCCATAGAACCAATCCACAGGTGCACAGCCCTGCCAATCCTTTGACTTTAGCCTGCTGATACTGATTTCCATCTTCTGATCTTAAGAGCCATAAGAAAATAAATTGTATGATCTTAAATCCCCTAAATGTCTGGTAATTTTGCTACATTAAGCATACAAAACTAAGACAAGCTCTTTATTTTAAGCATTTAACAGCTGATATCCAAATACGACATTATAAATGAAGTGAACATTCTTTTGTAGAAGTTTAAGGAAAATAAATTCCAACATAGGTATCTTAGTTACTTGTAGCTGAGACAAAATACCTGACATCCAAAGTTAAAGGAGGAAAAGTATATTGTAGCTCACAGTTTGTGAAGGCTTCAGCACATAGTTGGTTGGATCCAAGGCAAGATGGTATGGCCAAGAGGTAACACAGAGGAGAACAATTCATGGTGGGCAGAGAAACTAAAACTGTGCAGCCAAAGCAGCCACACGCATCTCCCTTTATATCACTTCCAGGAGACCTGTCCTTTGTGTAGTGCCCACACTGAGGGTGGGGCTTCCCTATATCCACACCCAGAACTATGACAAACCAATCAGTAGACTAGTTTAGTAATCACACACTCTTAATCTTAGCATCATAAATTTAATCCTAACCCTAGATTTAGTCATCTCTGAAAAGCTTCACCTATATGAGGTACTGAGAGACATCTAGACACAAACCAAAATAACAGGCTTTGTAAACTATATCTTAGTTACTTTTTGTGGTTTCTAAGACAAAATACTTGCCACAAAAATAGTTAAAGGAGGAAAAGCCATTTTAGATCACAGTTCTTCCACCTTCAGCTGGCTCCAAGGCATAGTGGAATAACAGACAGGTCTTGCAGAGAAGAAATAGTTTATTGCCAACAGAAAGGAACAGAGCAGTAAGAGACAAAACAACTCCTTTCTGTCCCTTATATTCTATTCAGGCTACCAGGTTTAGAGTGGTGCCAAACCAATCCGTGCTCTGATTTAATCTCCCACCCTTAATCACAGTATCACAACTCTAGACTCATTCACCTCGGAAAAAGTCCCACCGGAGACTACGTGAGGCTCTGTGGGAACATTCAGACCCAAATCCAACCAGAAGTGAGACTCTGCATCCTTTGGAGAATTTCATTTTTATCTACATTTTCAGTAAAATTAGATGTGGGGATGGATGCTGATAATCCCAGCATCCTGGGAAACTGAGGCAGGAGGATGATAATTTAAAGCTAACCTTGGCAATTCAATGATTTTTGTTAAGAACCTGTCTCCAAAAATGTTTATTTAAGTGAAATTTAAATAGAGAAAAGAAAATATTACTAAAAGTACTTGATCACCAGAAAATGAATCTATAATATAATATTCTATAGCATTATACAATATTACTCCACATAACTGTTCTCAGAAACCTTGAGAAAAAAAACAAAAGAAAAAAAATATTTTACCAGTAAGAATAAAAGAGTTGCCTTTTGGCATAGATGCAAGCAAGGGTTTTCACAATTTCACTGGGATTCTTATTTCATATATCAATCTGCTTTCCCTGTCAAATGCCTGTTATAAAATGCAGAGCACCAAAGTCCTGGTATTTATTAAAATTGTGGCCATCAGTGCAGTTATTCTGTCATTTGTTGAGGCTAATAAAACTCCTACTTATTGATTTTGTTATTTCATTAGCCAGAAATGCCCCCGAGGACAGTTGTAAGCAAAGAAGAACCAAACGGATCGTGGAAATAAATTAGAGACATGTAAATAAAATGTGTCATCCCAGCATCTGGACACAATAATTAAACATCCTGGGACTTAGGGATCTGGTTTGTACTCACATTACTTTAACAAAGGTATTTCTTTATGTTTATCACGTAAATCAGAGATACTACTTTTTGATATCAAGAAGAAAAATGAATTTTGATGACAGTATCAAAATCGAAAGTGCTGAGAATGAAAAGTCCATTAATGAGTACTGGTCATGGGAAGAGCTATCGTGCAATGTGTGATGACAAGAAAATGGACCAGGGAAATTTGTTTTTTAATTCACCAACTATGACTTGCTGCTTGTGCCCCCCTAGGCAAGTCATTGGCCCTCTTTTGGCCTCAGTTTTTCAATGTGTAGGATATTCCTAATAATAGTTATAATATTTCTTTATTGTTTGAAGAATCACACAGTAACCACATGTAATTTGCTTAGGGTTCTTCCTAAAATATAACAAATATGGTATAATAGTCATCATACTAGAGATGTAACCTATCAGTGGTTAATTGGACTTCATGATGTCAAAGCTTTCTCAAACACTAACATTTGTACTTCTGAAAGACCTTTTGTCTTACATTTTCAAGCAGGTAGAAGGCACATGATTGGAACTATAACATGTATTGCTACTGCACTGGCAGGTAATGGTTTTTGAGCATGCTTAAGTGGTGATCTCAGACATTTTCCTGCCTCAGGTCAGCCAAAAGTAGGAAGGGATCATTATATGAATCTCCTGTGTTCATGTTCTATCCTTAAAAATTAATTCTGATATGTATTGCTCTGTTTTATAAACATTTGGTTCTTTTCTTCTCCTAGATATAGTAAACTTTGCATTTTATCAATATTGACAAAATATTTGGGAAAACTGATGTTTGAAGTAACATGAAAAGAAAATCCTGAATTTAAGGTAATTTTAGAACAGGGAATAGAGAAAAAAACAGAGTAATTAGTATGTATTGGTTGATGTTTAGCAAGATACCCAAAATAGTAAATAATTGGCCAGATTTTAAGATATAATTAAAAAGAAAAAGGGGTCCCACAGGTTTAGAAATGATCAAGTACAGTAGAAACAATTGTTACTCATCCTGAAATAATGAGTGACAAAAATAAGAAAGTTGAGTGACAAAAATAAGAATCTAATTCAAGATGTGGATATTTTACTGTTGCTTTAAAAACTTCTGAGTAGAAATAGTATGCAATAAATTCTTTCAGGCAAATGAAATGGCTCAAAGGGGATAAAGAGACTAGCTGTACGGCTTTCCCTCCAAAGCCTCATAGATTCAAATCATTTCCAAGTGCAGGGAGAGGCAAAGGCATATGGTAAGAGAAAGAAATGTAATACACATGAGACTAGGTCTTAAAAATAAGATTGTGAAGAAGGAAGAAAGTGTTGAAATGGGAAGGACTAGGGAGGGGGAGGGGAAAGAAAGGAAGGGAAACAGAGAAAAGAAGGAAAAATGGAAACAAAGCTTTTATAAATAGGAAGAGGAAGAGGGGTTGAAGGGAGAGGAGGGAAATTGGAAAAAAAGAATCAAGAGATATCATGTATAGGTACAAATTCCCCATGATGAACATGATCATTATGTATACCTAGCATATACAAATAAACATCATTAATATAACAAAGAAGAATTCTGAATTTGATTACTAACAATGTGAATAGCATAGAATCATAAAATCCAATTATATTCAAATGACTTCTTAAGCTTTGAGGAGAGTTTATTGCCAAAAGAATCACCAGCCTAAAGGACGTGATGCTTGCTGAAGACTTGCAGGGAATTAGGCCCACAACTTTCTATGGGAAAGAAGCAGGCTAAGAAACCTATTCAGGCTCCAAGAAGAATGTAGCACCAAGGTTCCCCTTAAATTTGACCCAGAGCAGTATTGGACAATGTGTGATAGCCTGTAACAGTGATGGCAAACTCTTCATAATTTTCAATAACACATGAAAATTGTGACATGCTTGCCATAGGCTTGCTTCTACTAGCCTATACTCCAGAGCTGTGGTCCATGCCGAAAACAGATAAAGAGCTCTTCTCGGGAGCCAAATTAGAGTCTAATTAAGGAATATAACCGTTCTTGTAAGTGGCCTCTTAGAGTCTCCTCTGAGTAGAATATGAGAATTGCTGCAGATTGTCACTCTTATGTATCTCTCTTTGTTCAAAGTTCCAAAAGGGAGCATTTATTACAATTATTCTATACCCTATTCTACCATTGTGCAGTGGCTTTGTTCTCTCTGTCTTATCCCTTCACTCCCAAGTTTTGTATTATTTTATAGATAAACTACTTCAGTAAAATACTTTCCTCAACCTGTCCTTCAGGAACCTAAACTATGACCTAATAAACTTAATCAATACCTTTGTTCCCAAAGCGTAGTTTTACATATAGATAAAAGAATGTGGAAGAGTTGTAAAGTCTGCCTGTTCCTGTGAAATATTCAATAAATTAACTGAGACTTTTGATAAAGCAAGTGATCATATAGGTTCACTTTGCTAACAAATTATTTTATATCATTCCAGCATTTTGTAGAGTGAAATGTAGAGGTCATTTCTTTTGTCAAGTCACCAACAATGAACTGTGTAGAATTACAAAAACTTGGTCTGAATAATCATAAGGCAGAATGATAATTGGAAAGTGTTATGGCTTATGTTTAGATCACCCCCGAAAGGCACTCGTAAATGGGGCTTTTGGGAGATGGCTAGATTTAGGGTTTGTGAATGTGGTTCAAGGATATGATAATTTAAATAGCCAACTGATTGGTCTTGCATTGTTCTAGGTATGAGTAATGGGCAGCTCCAGCACTGGGTGTGGGACTAAGGACTAGGCTGAAAGAGAGCCCTATATAGGAACATGTCATATTCATAGCACAGGAGATGAGCAAAGGTGAAAGTCAAATGCCACACTTAATATCAAGGGTGTTCTTTTTCAGGGAGAACAGCAAATATTTGGAACAATTAATCAGCCTACCCTACCAATAAGAAAATACGTGTTTTGTGTTTTAGACACTAAGTACATAAATTATAGTAAAATATTTAGCCCAATTTAGCATGTCCTCAGGGGCTGTGTAGCCCTTGAAGAGATAGTCTAGTTTGAGTTAAGTAGCATTCTTCAACTTTCTCACCCTATGTACAGCTATGCAAATTGGCTGCAGGAAACAGATACTAGGGATGTTCTGGGCAGCCATGTGTGCCATAGCATGCAAACAGTTGACATATTTGAGAGATGAGTAATTGGTTACATTAAACTAAAATTTTTCTGTCAACATTGCAGAATTTTTTATTTTCACAGATAAAAATGCGGAATAGTGTGTCTTATTCACTGAGAAAATACCATCGTCATAAAAGCGTATTTAATTTTTGCTTTTCTGCATATAGTTTAGTATCCCCAGACTCATAATAAAATATTCTTCTCAGAAAAAGAATCTGATCTTATTTGGGGTTTCCAGGTTTTCACGATTTTTTTTCATTTCTATTACAACCTGCTGTGAACTATTCGTAGCCTCCCACCCATCATCTCATTACTCTTAGTTATATTCCCTTGTGTCTCAATTACCATTTCCCTCTTCCTCTTTAATACGCACTCTCTTCAGATAATTTGTCAGCATTCTGCCCTACTTAATCTAAATATATGTAGGTCTTCTCCCCAGCCTTTTTCAGAATTGTAATTATGTAAGTATTTCTCCTATTATTTAGATGGAAACAGCAGGTACATTTCTGGGAAGCTAAAAAATTAAATTACAGGTTTATTGATATAGCAGAGGAGAAGGAAAAAAAACCTATGCTTTCAGGTTATATTAATTTGACTGTGTAGATTTGAATGCAGAGAAAGCCATAGTCTTCATTCCTCTGCCAAGTATGCTTACAGCTTCATGCCTAGAGTCACTGATGTTCATCAGACTGAACAGTCTGTTCCACTCCACACCTTATATTGTCACTGATGCTGAACTTGGGAGCACCATGTAGCATACCATCCTGAGTCTCTTTCCTATCCCAATATTTCCCAAGTCACCACCTTTGTGACTTAGCCATCTTTCTTGTGCCATGCTCCTCACCTGATCCAGTCAGCTGTAGCTATGAGACCCTACATTACCCTTCCCCCAAAAAAATCAGGAATTTGAGCTCTATGTGAGGAGAAGAATGGTTAGAAATGGCCCTGGGAAAATCATGGTGTTCATAGAGTAAATAAAAACAAAAGTAATCTGTATTTAACCTAAAAAGGAACAATTTCATTAAAACTACCATGCAAGAAAGTTCCAAGAATTAGAACACATATAAAAGCTTCTATCTATGCCCAGGTGAAAACTCTCCAAAACATAAGAAATATAATGCCATACAAAATTTTTGAAAAAAGGTAGGACACAGTAAATGAACAAAAAGCAGACAACAAATTGAGAGGCATTTATTCTTGGAAAAACAGAGACAGCTTCAATTAAGAGCAGAGGGAAATAGCAGCCTTGTTGACCTGTCACATGATCAGCACAGTGGTTTCACCAGTGAGTAGAAATCTGGGAAACCAGAAACTTTACTGAAAATGTAGGCCTACCTGATTTAAGGTTATGTAAAGCAAAAATAACAAATTTGGCAGGAAAATATGGGAAAATAATCATCTTTATTATCCCAGATTCATGCTGCTGGTTAGGGAAAATGGCAGGTCAATCAGAAATTTAACAAGGAGGTTTCATAAATGAGAGTACTATAGAAAAGCCATAGGCACATTTTATATCTCTCATCAAATGAGAAGATACACACACATACAAAAGACATTGGAAAGAGCCTATCCGTAGAAGACACCAAGGGACACATAAGAACATACTGAATTTGTAGCTAGGTTAGTGGCATGGGCCTATAATCCCAGCATTCTTGGGGGCTGAGGCAAGAAGATGGTAAGTTCTAGCCCAACATGGACAACTCAGTGACTCACCAATACTCTGTCTCCAGATAAAAATAATTTTAAAAAGCTTTAAAGGTGTAACTCAGTATATATAAAGGACCTATCTTTTAATTGAGTTTTAGAGCACCACTAAGCTACACATAAAATTCAATAGACAGTGTGTATAATTTATGGGATTAAAGTATTTGGACACAATTACAGTGATAGCCTTGTATTATGGCTTGAGTCTAGATGTTCCCCCAAAGCCTCTTGTGATCATAGAGACATGATCACAATAAGGACAAAGCATTTTGTGGGGGATTTTTTAAGAGGTAGCTAAATGTAGCATGTGATGCTGTGATTAAGGGTATGCAATTACTAACTCAGTCCACTGATTGGTTTGACACCATCCTAAACCCAGTAGCCTAGACAGAGTATAAAAGAGGCGGGAAGAGCCTCTAATGTCCATCTCTCCTCTGCCGATGCCTGTCTGCTGTGATGCCCTGCCTTGGAGACTACTGACAATAGACTGAAACCTCTGCAAACTGTGAGCTAAATAAACCTTTCCTCCCTTAACTTTGGGCCCTGGGTATTTTGTCTCAGTGATGAGAAAGGTAACTAAGACACCTTGGATGTCAAAAGGCTCAATGCTTGAACTTTCTGCTATTTGAACAGCAAAGTCTGCATAGAATCTGCTAGGTATTCATAATCTTGCTCAATAGTGGAACAAAATATCTGACTTGCTAAAAGCTTGTAAGAGCTAAGAGTAATCATTTAAAAAAAATTCTGAGCATAGAGCTGTAACATTCTGGGGCAATGAAACTACTTTGGTCAGTGAAAGTTGTGTCACCTATGTAATGATATGACTTCATCTGATACATAATGATATATACATACAATTAGACATTGGCCCAAACTTAAACAGTGTAGGACACCAAGAGCGAGCCTTAACATACACTAATACTCTAAGTGATACTGATGTGTCAGTTCAGGTTCATGAATTAAAACAAATGTACCACTGTGGAGGGCAATGTTCATAGCACGGGAAACTGTGGGAATGTTCATAGCAGGGGAGGATATATAGATGAAAATTTTCTGTATATTCCACTCAGTTTTCATGGGAATTTAAAACTGATCTAAAATATGAAGTCTCTTTTTTTAAAGTGTTAGAAAACTAAATCAGAACTCAAGGTTGATGTACTGTGTGCATGGAAAAAAATAAAGCATATGACCCATAGACAAGGAAGAGGGTAGCTTATTACAACTGATGTTAAGTGGTTCAAATATTGACTCTTTGGCAAAGAATTTTAAAATGCTATTATAAACATGTTCAAGGAGGGCCAGCCAGGTAGCTCAGTGGATTAAAGCACCTGCTTAGGCTGATGCAGGGGCCGGGGGTTCGATTCCTGGCCTGCTGTGCTGGCCCCACCTCGGGGTCATGCTGAGATGATAACTGAGACTAGGCATGGTGGCACACACCTGTAATTGCAGCACTTGGGAGGCTGAAAACAGCAGAATCACTCTTAGGCCGATCTGTGTAGTGAGACCTTATAGACCCAGCACTAAATACATTTTAAAAAATTAAAAAGTAAAATAAATATGTTCAAGGAATTAAAAGAAAATATGAGATGACAGAGAATCTTAAAGACCAATAGAAAATATAAAATGGAAAATTTAAAGTTGATAAGTAATATAATTGAGGAACAGGACAGCAGCATGAACATGGGGAAACAAAAGAAAGCAAAAAATTATGTGACCATGAAGTGAATGCTTAGTCTCAGAGATGAGAGACTCAAAGAAAAGGATAGACTAAATCCTAAACAGAAAGGAAAGAAAGATGCCAGTGCTCTAAAGGAAAGAGAAGTCCCCAACATCACTCTTGCTTATTCTTCTAACATAACACACAGCTGGACCCACCTTCTCATATTCTGGTTGATACCAACTTGATAAATCTTTCCATCAAAGCCAAATTGGACTTGGTACAATCAATGATGGACTGTCTGTATGTCAAGTGTATCCCTTGTTTAACTGATTGTGTAATAGTGAAAATTGAGAAATTGGGACAGAAGTATCAGTGGCCCTAAGGATTGCCAAGCATCCACGGTTTGAATGATTACCTTGCACACACAAAGGGACCTACACAGGCAACTGCTTAGTACAAAGAGTAACTCAACACAAGTGTTACATTGTGGCCACGGTTGACCGGGACCTTAAGTGGAGAATCCAGAAGATCCCTGGGGTTCTTATCATGTATATTTCTAATCACAGATACATTGAGTGGATGCCAAGTGATTACGGAGCCCCTTGGTTCTGATTACTACAAGACAAAGTCCCTCTGTCTTCCTACAATCAACTTTTCATTTTCAGTTCATTCAGCATGCTACAGTATGATTATTCACCCATTTTCTGTGTTATCAGCTGAGTATGGTTAAATACATTCACTTTTTGATGCTTTCTGAAAAAAATATATTTGAAATAAAAAATATCCTAGGTAGATTCAATAGAAAAGTTGAGATGGTGAAGAAAAAAATCACTGTGCAGGGAGCTGGAGAGATGCCTTGACCAGCTAAGCACCTGCCTGGCAAGAGCAAGGACCTGGGTTTGATCCACAGGGCCACATGTGTGCTGGCCTCAAACCTGGGTGTGCCATGCAGGGCCACAGAAGCCAGGTGGGGTGATGCACGGCTACAATCCCAGCGCTGGGGACACTGAGACAAGAAGATCACTACAAATCTGAGCTGTGTGGAGAGAACCTGTACCAAATAAATAAATAAACAAACAAACTTGTAAACATCACTGTGCAAGAAGAAAAGTACATAAATATGATGTGACATAAAATCTAGCTGGAGAAAATTGGAGGAAGAAGCAGCTTAAAGCCTATGCGACAGCATCAGTCATGCTAGCGTCTGTCTTTTGCGAGTGCTATATGAGGTGAAAGAAGGAATGATTTTTTTCTTACAATTTTCTTTTATTTTAAAGACTAAAAACGAAAACAAAAAACAAAAGCAAAGACAGAAACAGAGTAACATATAACACTACTACACATGTTACAGATTTTCAAAACAAGAATATCTAACCAACAGTGAGTGATATAAGAAAAAATAGTTTAAAAAAATAATGAATGGAAAATTTACAAATTTGGTGAGAATAAGGTTTATCTATTGACTCAAGATGCTCTGGCCAAGGGAGCCGGGGAGATGGCTCAGTGGAATAAGCGCTTCCCTGGCAAGTGCAAGGGCCTGAGTTCAATCCCCAGTTCCGCAAAAAAAAAAAAAAGCCAGGGAGATGGCTCAGTAGAAGATTGCTCTGGCCAATAACCACAACTAAAAACACTGTCAAATTCATGAATGTAAGAGACAAAGACAGTATTCTCAAAAGCAAAGGAATAAATTACCCCCTTTGAAAGTACAATGCAGTCCGTAATAATG
Organism: Octodon degus; assembly: GCF_000260255.1. Classification (NCBI taxonomy): domain Eukaryota; kingdom Metazoa; phylum Chordata; class Mammalia; order Rodentia; family Octodontidae; genus Octodon; species Octodon degus. The sequence goes on from NW_004524588.1 coordinate 13,617,384, forward strand.
AACATCTAATTGGAAACAATGAAAGCAAAAAGGCACTGGAATGACATTTAAAAAGGATCATGTGAGAATTCCACATCTAGTAAACTGCTTTCAAAAATGAAAATTAAAGGGCCAACCAAATAGCTCAGTGAATTAAAGCACCTGCAGGTGCAGGGGTTGTGATTTCCTGGGCCTGCTGTGCTGGGCCCACCCCTGGGGCATGACGAGACGGTGACTGAGACTGAGCGTGGTGGCACACACCTGTAATCCCAGCACTTGGGAATCTATCGGTCAACAGGAGAATCACTATGAGTCCGATCTAGTAGTGAGACTCTGAACACCCTGTAGACCCTTCCCTAAAACACACAAAAAAAAAAGAAGAAAAAGAAATAAAATAAAACAGAAAAGAAAATTAAATACAAGTATTTACAAATTTTAAAAAAAGAGCTGCTAACAGATATGCCCCTCCAGAACTAAAGGAAGTACTTTAGCATAAAGGGAAATGATAGAAGAATTCCAGCATATATAAAGTACTAAAAACCACTAGAAATTGTATGTAAAATACAAATCGGAATCTAGAGTTGCTAAATGCTTTATCTAAAATGTTGATTTCAACAATGAAAACAAAAAAATCACAAAACATGGACAGAGAAAACAGCATTCTCACAGGAAAAGAGAATTTTTACTCTTACCTTATTAATGTATTTTTATCATTAGATTTATGGCATATACAGATATAGTGTACATAACATTAGGTATGGAAGGGAGGGAGAAAAATGCAATTACATTGTAGAAAAGTTGCCACATCTTATTAGAATTAAATTAATATATACCAGAAGTAGATTATAATTGATTATATATGCACACTATAATCCCTGGAACCACCACTAAGAAAATAACTTTTAAAAACACAGCCAAATGTGTGGTGAGCTGTTTGTATAATTGAAAGGACTAAAAGTTTGCCATCACTGACCTTGAATGTCCTGTTGCAAAGCAGTGTCCACTGCATGGAACTGAGGCCACTATTCCTCCCCTGAACCTGGCTCTACACTCAGGTGCTCCCACTGACATCAGCGTTGTATCAGGTAGGCCTGTTGCCATGTGCACCCTTGGCCCAGAAGCCTCCGGGGCTGCGCTGGAAATATTCCTGATTGGTCAATCAGGACAAGGGCCTGTCCTGCTCATGCGCTGGCTACCTTGTACTATATTCAAGTCTATACAGTCCCTGGCTTAAAACTTACAGTAGCTTTTCAGAAAGGGAATCTAAGAGACAGCAAGATCCCCCTTTCAGCCCTGAATGTGGAGGGCTCACCTAAGAAGTGTTGTGTGGGCTGGTGTGTTTACACAAATTTAATTTCAACTTTGAAAATGCTGCTATTAGTTTGCACTGTTGGTAAATTGGATTTTTTTTCTCTATAACTGTCATATTTAACAAGTTGTTAGTAATTACTTTTAAGGTGCCAGATTTTTGTTATGAAAGTGCAATGTTTCTTATGCTCTGAAGCACAGCACTGACTTTTTTTTCTTTTTTAACCACCTGCACCCAATGTGAAATAACTGATGAGGTCTACTGTAACTATGTGACCCAAGGATTTTGTTGGTAAGCTTGAAATGTTAAGCCATTAAAACTTTTACAGTCTGTGCGTTTGAGTAAACCATCAATTAAAAGTAAAATTCTATATAGAAAAAAATAGCCAAAATAAATAAACAGAAAAGGGCACACTAAAATATACTAAACACACAAAAGCTCCCAACCCCTCCAGACCCAGCCCAAGACCAGGCCCAGCAAGTGTGTGGGAGAGTTTCTGCACTTCCCTGCATCCAGTGGACCC
>NW_004524588.1:13620707-13621957 GCF_000260255.1 Octodon degus
CCCAAATATGGGGAAAGGATCTGACATTCAGGTAACCAAAATATATACAACTCCAAATAACATCAACCAAATTAAAAACAAATGCAAATATATAATAGTCAAGATCCCAGAAATCCAGCACAAGAGATACCCTGCAAAACTCTCTTTCAAGATTGATGGACAAGTGAAATACTTCCATGACAAAGAACAACTAAAGAATTTCATGATGACAAAGCCAACACTACACAGATTATTGAAAGATGTTCTACATATGGAACAAAATGATCAGTACTCCATGAATGAGAACAGAAGGAACCCACTAAATATGGCAAACAATTAAACAAAGAACAAAAAGGAGTAAACAACAGTAGGTAAATGACATGTGGATCATAAGTCAATGCATCTCAATTATAACCATCAATGTAAATGGACCCAATTCACCAATTAAAAGAAACAGATTCACACAGTGGATTAGGAAACAAAATTCAACAATCTGTTGTACACAAGAAGCACACTTAACTCATAAAGAAATTCATAGGCTGAAAGTCAAAAGATTGAGAGCAATACTACATGCCCAAGCACCTCAGAAAAAAGCAGGGGTAGCAATCCTGTTCTCAGAAAGTCTCAACTTCAAACCATGAATGATCAAATGAAATAAAGAAAGCCATTATATACCAGTTAGGGAAAAAATTCAAGAGGAAGACATAACACTCATAAATATGTATGCATCAAACATGGGAGCACCACCCAACCATTAAGACAAATCTTAATGGACATGAAAAACCTAATATCCAATACCACAGTCTTAACAGGAGAACTTAACACCCTCTTATCTCAAAAAGAGAGGTGAAGCAGACAAAAAATTAGAAAGAAGAAGCAGTACTGAACAAGAGCTTAGAACAAATGGACTTGGTGGACATATAAAGAGTGTTCCTTCCAACCACATCTGAATACACATTTTTTCAGCTGCACATGTGTCATTTTTGAAAATAGACCACATACTAGTCCATAGGTCATGCTTAAGTATATGCAAGAAAACAGAAATTATTCCATGCATATTATCTGACCACAGTACAATGAAACTGGAAATAAACGACAAAAGAAACTAGAAAAACTCCATAAATAAATGGAAATTAAACAACACTCTACTAAGGAAACAATGGGTCACAGATGAAATTAAGCAAGAAATTGAACAATATCAATTCAATGACAATTCAGACAAAACTAGTGAACTCACACATTAGAAAAACAGAATGGGAACAAATAAACAC
>NW_004524588.1:13623159-13624184 GCF_000260255.1 Octodon degus
TAGCTAACCTCATCAAAAAGAGGAAAGAAAAAAATAATACAAGTAATGGGGAAAGAAAAGGATATAATTACCAAAGACCCAGTGTAAATTCAATGACTAGCAATAGTTACATTGAGAATCTTTACACTCAGAATTGAATACACAGAAGAAATAGACAAATTCCTAGAAAGGTACAAATTACCAAAACTGAATCAAGAAGATATAACAACTCTCAATAACCCAATAACAGTCAGTGAAATACAGACTGTAATTAAAAACCTACCAACAATGAAAAGTTCAGGTCCTGATTCACAGCTGAATTCTAAAAAATTTTAGAGAAAGGATAATCCCTATACTCTACAACTCTTCAGTGAAATTGAAAAGGAAGCAATTCTCACAAAATCATTCCTGGAGGCAAGTATTATACTGATAGTAAAACCAGGAAAAAACACAACTAAAAAAGAGAACCACAGGCCAATTTCCCTCATGAACATAAATACAAAAATCCTCAATAAAACCCTAGCAAATAGAATACAGCAAATCATCAAGAAGATTATACATCATGACAAGGTAGGATTCATCCTAGGAATGCAAGGATAGTTCAATACATACAAATATATAAATATAATACACTAAATCAATAGAGCCAAATACAAAAGCCACATGATTATCTCTATCAATGCAGAAAAGGCTTTTGACAAAGTCCAACACTCATTCTTGTTCAAAGTCCTATAGAATATTGGAATAGAAGGCCTCTACTTCAATCTGATAAAAGCCAGTTATGAAAACCTAATGGCTAACATAATTATAAATGGGAAAAAATGAAATCTTTTACTCTGAGATCTGGCACAAGACAAGGACATCCTCTGTCAGCACTCCTACTCAATATAGTTCTGGAATCATTAGCTAAAGCCATTAGACAAGAGAGATAAATAAAAGCAATAAGAATACATAAAGAAGAATTTAAACTATCATTATTTGCATATAACATGATACTTTTCTTGGAAGACCCAAAAACCTCCACCAAGAAGCTACTAGAATTAATA
>NW_004524588.1:13633524-13641228 GCF_000260255.1 Octodon degus
ATATATATCTGTTATACAAAATAGCATAAATATACAGCTATTTTCTCTTAGTTCAATTAGAACAAGGTTTTGAACTAATAGTGTTTAGACAATATATAATGTCTGTGTTTGGTACTAGGAACAACTACTACAAAGACAACAATATGCAATGTATTAATTATTTTAACTATACTACTAACCTGTTTTGAAACTATCTCATTGCTACTTTCCCAATAAAATTTATATCTACATAATAGAAAATATGGAAAAGATGTAAAAGTAGTATGAGGTACACTAAAATAAACTACAACATAGCAGGTGAGAACACAACTAAATGACAATACATTAAATACAAATAGATAAAAGAATATATGTCAAAAAAATAAACATGCTCAGACTGAATAAAACAACTCAGAAGCCACTATTTTTATGAGATGTACATTTTAAATTCTACCAATATATTGAAAAATTCAAGGATGGTTAAACATAAACCACACAAACAAGTAAGGACAAGAGAAGTAGAATAGCCAAACTAACACCAGACAAAATACTTTAAGACATGAAATATATCCAGAGATACAGAAGGGTGCTTGAGAATGACAAGTTTGCTACAGAAGGAAGACATAATTGTTAATGTATGTGCAGCTAATATAAAGTTTCAAAATATATGCTGCCAATTTTTTTTCCTGTGGAACCAGGGATTGAACTCAGGCCCGTGTGCTTGCCAGGGAAGCACTTAACCTATTGAGCCATTTCCCTGGCCCCCAAATGTTAGATTTGAAAAAATTACACAACTCAGCAATAAAATAATTTAGTTCAAAGTACCTGTACATAATGTTAGGGATGAAAAAATGTGCAGCACTATAAATTATCATCACCTAATTACATTTAGACTGCTCTACTCAACAGTGAGACAACACACATTCTCGCCACGTGCTCAAGGCAAGACTAAGACATAGGTCTCCAAAAATTAAAAAGGCTTCTGCTTTAAAATATTGCCATTTTTTTCATTTTGCCCCAGTCACAGATTATTTAGAAGTGAATTGTTTCATTCTCCAATTATTTGAGAGCTTATTAAATTTTACTGTGGTACTAATCTCTCATTTGATTTTGTTGTGATTAGAGTGCAAAGTGTTGGTTGGAAGAAAATGTCACAGGAAGTTAAAAGATATCTTTGAATTAAAATAAACACACATCAGCTGAAGTAGTAGCTACAAGAATATGTAAAACTGAACGGCTATGTTATAAAATAAACAATTAAAGCAATAAATATTTCTCAAATCTAATAAATATTTTAAAACTATAAAATGCAGTGATAGTTTCTAAAACAAATGATTGAAGATATAAACAAAGAACCGAAAGAAGATGTAAATTTAAAAAATATGTAGCAAGATAGATAAAGAGTTAAAACTCAAAGAAAATTTATCAAGGTGTCAAAATTTATGAAAGTGTCAAAATGCCTATCACAGATACTGAGTGAGTACTGCCAGTGAAACAAACATTAAGCTTAAACAGCTTTGCACATATGCTCCATCTATCTTAATAAACAGAAAAGTTTGGTTTTATACAAGACTTGTAGACCACAATAAGAAAGAGGAACATGGTACACATAAATGAGGACTTGATGTATGACATTCTGTCTGGTGGAAAACAGTAAAGAAAGAACGGCCTCTTTGACAAATGTGCTGTGTCAGCTGGAAGCCAAATTCATGAAGTAACAGATTTAAGTAAAGAAACCAAAACAATTTCAGAACTAAAACACAATGTTGTTTCATAGTTTTCTCTAGGTGAAAGTAATCTCATTGTTAATTTACCAATTTTGGCTATGCTTCTGTACTAGAGGCAGATTTCTGACTCTTAGCAGTAAGCCCAATAGATACAGTGATGAAATCATCCATCCAATTATTGAATCATTGCTACTCACCATAGTTGTTATTGTTAGTGTATTTTTTCATCCAAGGAGAATATTCACTGAGAAATCCTCCTGTTCCAGATCTTGGTTTAATTGCTGTTCCTACTATATCTGTACTGCTGTATATTTAAAACACCTTTACCCCTGTTGTAATTATTCATCAGTTCTTTGTTTTCCTTCTGTGATTGGTTTGACAAATCCTTCTCTGATCACAGGTTGAGTCAAATTTTTAGCTTCCTCTTCACTTTATCTAGGTTTACCTGTATAGGTTATGTATGGTTTCCAATGCAAAGAATATTTGTTTTTGTAAGAATACTGCATCCTTTGATACTTACCACATGAAAAAAATAAGATAAATATATAGATTAATTTAGAGATAGCTGACATGACATGAATTGATTGTATTTATGTTAAAAATTTCATGGCCTCAAAGTGTGAAGAGAACAAAACCAAATAACTGGTTTTCATCTGGAAGGAAAACAAAAGTCTCATCACCCATGACCATGTTAACATTTTATTCAAAATAGGTGCCCATATCTATTTTTAGTGTTTTAAGATGAAGGTTTGTTCTGATTCATCCCCTCATCTTTGAGGTCAAATGTTTACCTTTTGTGCAAACATAGCTTGCTATGGGTTTATTCTTTATTGTATTTCGTCCTGGACCCAGGTCAACAAACACTTCCTCTTCACTTTATCTTAACCAGAGGCCAAGGAGCATCTGAGCACTGGCTCTAGAACATTTTCCTGTTATAAAGTCAGGTGTGTTTTTTTTTTTTTGTTTGTTTGTTTTTGTTTTTGTTTTTTTTTTTAGCTATTTAAATATTTAGTATTTTGCTTTCAAAACAAACACCGAAAATTCCAGACTGTCATGTATTATCCACTTAGTTCCAGTTAAATGATGTTACAATTCAGTCCATCTATAAGAGGTTATATCATTTAGATTTCAAAAAAGATGAGCCAATATCAAATAAAGTATTAGAGAAGTTCATCACAGAACTCTATGACCCTTGTCAGCTCCTGCTGACAAGGAAGAGCCCCTACAGATTTTCATAGGATCTCCTTGGGTGTACATTCCAGGTCAGGCCATAATCTTATGAATGTAATCTTGCAGAAAGCACAGCTTAACTTCTCTTTGTGAGCTCAGTGGCTAAGCAAACAATTATTCTACTCCATAAAAGTAATGCGACTGAATAGATAACAACCACCTTGAAGTTTACAGGTCCATCATGTTTGTACAAGGGAAAAACAGTAGAACTCTGTTATAAATGAAACATCAGTGGGCTCTGGAGAGACCGTGAGCAAACATAAACACACAGACTTGCTTAGAGAAAATGTAGACATTAGGCAGATTTGTCCTCCTGATTAATACAAGAGCACCAGAATTGAATTTTTCTCAACTGAAAAGTCACAAAACTTCCCATTCCTTTAATGTTCACAATGCTTCTCACCCTGTTACTATTTTGTTTTGTTTTGCTTACTGAGACAGTGTTGTGCTATGTCATTTATGCAGCTTTGAACTCTCTTTGTAGCCAAGGATGGCCTTAAAATCAGGTTGATCTGAGCTGCTTCCATCTCCTGAGTGCTGGGATTACAGGGATGTGCCACAGATGGACCAGTGCTTTTGTACTTTTGCATCTGTACTTTTGTCATCATTTTTCTTCCGTTAGCCTAGATCAAATCTTCATTACCCCTTGGAATATGGCAAATGACCTCATGGCTGACATTTCTGCCTCTGCTCTTAGCTCTCAATTGCTTTCATATGAGTGCACTATTACTTTCTTAAGGCTCGTGTTACACATTCTGATCATGTTAGACCTGGCACCCAAAGCTTTCAGCAGTTCTCTGATGTCTCTCTTTTTAAAAATTCTTCTGTTGTATCCTCACAGTTCTGGTCTAATCTCACACTATCCTATATTCTTGCCAAGCTGGTTTATAGCTATAATGTTCTTGAAATGTCCTTTTATTCCTTACAATTAGTAAAAACAAAAAAATCTTCCTTATACTCTGAAGCTCACCTTGTGAGTTTCTTCTGTTCTGTCTAAAGCTAAGTCTATCTTTTTGGCTATAAAGCTGATCATAGTGTATGCTAATATTTTTAAAGGGGATCTTCTAACAGGGAGTTCCTCGAACTCATGAGCTATCTCATTTATTTGAATCCCTAGTACATGACACAGTGCCTAGTACCAGGAAGAGACCAATAAAAGCTTATTTACTGAACTGAAAATAATACCAAGGTGACTCTTGTCCTTCTTTGTATTCCCAAATGCTTCCTGAGCTGGATAAATGTCTTACCCTGCCACTCTATATGGGAAACAGTCTGTCTTCCTTTACTGAATTCAGGTTGCCTCGCTCTCTCCCAGTTCATTTAGATTCTAAAATATAGCCAGTGACTCAGCTCCACTAATGTGAGACCTACTCCGGACTTCAAAGGGGAAAATTTGTAGAGTTCTTTATCCAAGTTCCATAGTCACATATGAGTTACAGGGCCACCGTAGCAATGATGTCTGCTACAGTAGCATACATTTTGCCATGACAAATGTTCTGAAACTGTTTTATAATGTGATGTGGGGTAAGGTTTTACGTTACCTCTTGCTGTGATCCTTTGTCCTTCCCAGAGATTCTCTACCCAATTTCTTTTTACATAATCTCCAGCCCCGAGTAAACACTCTACTTAATCCCCTCTACTTCCAGGAGTTCAATTTGCTTTAGACTTCACATGAGTCAGATCATGTGGTATATACCTTAATTGGTCTGGCCTTTTTAAAAATAATCTAATACACGGCCCCCTACATTCTTCCATGTTTTTGCAAATGACAAGATCACCTTCTTTCCTAACTTTAGCAATTATTATTTCATTCCATTCTTATTTTCTTTATCTATCCTCCACTGAAAGACACTTAAATTAATTCTTAACTTGGCTATGATGAATAACACTACAATGAATAGATAAATTCAGGTTTCTCCTTAGTAGATTAATTTCATTTCCTTTGGCTCTAGACTCAGTATAAAATCGCTGGATGAAAACAAGTATAATTTTCACCTGGATATTGGTGAGCATTTTATTAATTTTAATAAATAAGATGAAAGTGAAGTAAATTATTTTAGGACTTTATTAGTATTTCAATGATATCAGTGAGTGCTGATTTGAATAATAGCTTTGAATATTGGAAGGGTACTTTCTCAATTATCATTTTTATTATTTAAACTTATTTACTGACAGCTATTTACCAACAGTTACAGAGATTTCATACTTTCAAATTTAATCTCCATAATTAACTTTTTCTGTCTATTTTTGAGATCTACAAAATCATCACCATTATCACTACCATAAAAATCACACCTGATTATAGTGCTTGCCACTTCTGTGGCCTAAACACTCTTACCATGGTTGATTTCAAACTAGAACTATATCATCATTGAATATAAAGTTGTGGAAAGATGGACAGTACCCAGAATTGCTTATAATACAGAAATTCAATGGATGTAGATAACTTTAGGACCATGCATAAAATTAAAAGATAGGAAATGTGATTAGGAAGCAATTAGATTATATCTCTTTTTTCACACAGTATATTGAATTATAAACTCACATGACTTAATTTTTGACAGTGACTAGCTCACAAAGTGTCTAAAAATTTAGCAATCAATTAAAGGGACTACATTTAGAGGTCAATTTTAACATACCTCTAAAATGTTGTTTCAGACATGAGGTACTATGGAGATAGAGTAAAAACACAGCAAATTTTCACTGATTTAAACTAATTTAATCATTGGGCACAAACTGGACCCCTTTTAAAATTTTTTATTCATTTTAATGAGAAAAAAGATAAGATAGCAATGAAACAGTTTCAAATCAGTTTAGTAGGACAGTTATAATAATTAATACAATGCATATTGTTGTCTTCATAGGAGTTATTCAGAGGACAAGATGCAGACATGATATCTTGTCTAAAAAATATTAGTACAAACCTTTTTTCTCATTAAACTAAGAGAAAGTAGTTATATATCTATCCTACCTATTTTGTATATACATATTTTTTTTTACTACAAAATGGTCCATTATTTATATCCCCCTTTTTGTTTTGTTTTGTCAGAGATGGGTGTTCCATTGCTGTTAGAGAAGCTGTATTTGGAGAAGTCCTTAAAGGATCTTTTCATATTTGATGCCAGATCAAAGAATGTAGGTGTTTTAATTCAGCAAAATATCCAATATACTTCAATAGTCCATAATAGTAGTGGGTTACCAGCACAACTGGCAATTGCCCTAAGTTGTTGACTTGAGTCTTTTACAGCTCAGTATATTAGTCACCTAAAGAGAAAAAATTCTCTCAGGCTTTCACAGAGAGCAAATTGGTCAAGCAATGACCATGACTCATCCAGATGGCTGACACTGACAAAAGATCCACAAGGTGCTGTACATGGACCCCTTTTTTTTCTAGGTCTTTCCAGGTCATTTCTAAAACTACTACAAAGTCTGATCTTACTTCAGGGCCTCCCATCCTAGGAGCGGGTCTTGTGCCCACACCATTGATCTCCTGGGGTTCCATGCTACTCTGGAAACTAAAAAGACAAAAAAAAAAGTTGTCCCTATTAGTTACTCTCAGTGGAATACAACCAGCAGATAAGCAGCAAAAAAGAATAGTGTGCTGGCCTTAAACTCTTAAGTGACTCCTAATTGTATATGCCTTGGATTTGCTTGGTAGTCTTTTTATTCTCACTGAGAATGCAAAATATCATAGGCTCTAGTTACTTAAATTGGAAGAATTCAGAGAATCATATAATGGTTGTAATTTTGCAGTCAAGCAGACCTATGTTAAAATTTTATTTCATCCTTGCAAGTTTTGTGTGCTCAGGCAAGCCATTCAAGCTAAATAAGTCTGTCCACTTATTAAATGAGAAATATATTTTTGGCTATTAGCAAGCAGTGAAAATATTGTAGATTCAGGGATTCAATATATTACTTTTTAAAAATGAGAAAATTTATTTCTAACTCACAGTGGTCTCTCCAGAGTCCTTCATCATCTGGACAACACATTCTTTTTTTCATTTTATTATATATGGTTGTGCAGTGTTAATTATTGGTTTGGGGAGATAGCTCAGTGGGCTAAGTGCTGCCTGGCAAGCACAACATTCCAAGTTCTATCCTGGTGCCACATGCCATGCCTGCACCACTCTGGGCATGCCTTGATGGCCACCAGAACCTAGAGTGGTGGTGTGCAGCTGTTATCCCAGACGTGAGAAAGCTGAGAGAGGAGGATCACTACGAGGTCAAGCTGGTAGTGAGACTTGGTACTAAATAAATAAATAATAAATAAATAAATTTATTTGCACATTTGATTTTCTACTACTCTGTGTTCTTCTCCATTTTATATGTCTGCCTCAAGTTGAATTGTCACTAGTTTAGAGCCTAGTAAAGCTTTAGATACATAAACATGAACAATTATCTGCAGAAATCAACTCCCTAGTTCTGTGGCAGAAATAAATTTATCCAAAATTAGTGCTTTAGGCTTCATGAGCTAAAATGATGAATCTTGGGGTCTCATTTCAGTTACAGCCGAAGGTAATGATCTTGGATATGCGATTGTCTTGCCTGCCAATAAATTAGAAGTTTACAGAATACAAGAACCTCAACCCCAAGGATATTTTTAAATGAAAAATAAATCATCTCATTCTAGAAATGAAGACTTGACATGGCTTTTCAGGGAAACCAAGTTAAAACTTTATCTTTCACTTTTTTTGTGATAGCCTATACCACATGATCTAAAAAATACTGAGGCATTGAAAATAATGATTGCTAATTCTTAAGCAGGTAT
>NW_004524588.1:13641328-13690255 GCF_000260255.1 Octodon degus
GTCCTATTAGCTTGGAAAGTGTCTCATTGATATTTGTTTCTCAATAAAATAAAAAGAAAGAATAAGGGGGTTTCAAATTACCATTTGAATTTGCATTTACCTGATGATTCAGTGACATTGCATTCTTTTTATATGCTTAATAACTATTCTTATGTCTTCTTAGGTAAAATGTTTTTTTCATATTTTTATTTGCTGTAAAACTCGTTACTTACATATGTATATATACATATATATGTTACATATATATAAGTAGATATTTTAATTATCTTAAAAGTACAATTCAGTGGCATTAATAACATTCACAATGTTGTATAATAACCACCACTGTTTCCAAAATTTATCACCTATTCAAAAATTTATACTATTTTGCATATCACCTGCTCTGTTGTACATTCCTAGGAGACATGTATCAGGATTTCAATTTGTCTACATCCATGCAAAAACTTCCTTATAGTATATACATTTGCCTTGGTGATGTGCTGTGGTGCCTTACTAGTTTTGTTTTGCATTTTCCCATTGTCTACCTCAAGTTGAATTGTCACTAGTTTAGAGCCTAGTAAAGCTTTAGATACATAAACATGAACAATCAACTCCCTAGTTCTGTGGCAGAAGTAAATTTATCCAAAACTAGTGCTTTAGGCTTCATGAGCTAAAATGATGAATCTTGGAGTCTCATTTCAGTTACAGCTGAAGGTAATGATCTTGGATATGCGATTGTCTTGCCTGCCAATAAATTAGAAGTTTACAGAATACAAGAACCTCAATCCCAAGGATTTTTTAAAAAATAAAAATAAATCATCTCATTCTAGAAATGAAGACTTGACATGGCTTTTCAGGGAAACCAAGTTAAAACTTTATCTTTCACTTTGTGTGTGATAGCCTATACCACATGATCTAAAAAATACTGAGGCATTGAAAATAATGATTGCTAATTCTTAAGCAGGTATAAATGCAAAATTGCTCTGGGCAAGAAAGGACCTCTTCATGGACCTTGAATTAACTTTAAAAAATAAACCCTGAAAATGATTCTGTTGATAAAAATAAAATTCACATATAGCTCACTTCAATAATAATTGATGGTGCCAATAACTGAATCATGTTTCTGAGAAACTTCAAAAAGTTTTTCCACACTCCATATATATATTCACAAGGCCAAATTTATTTTTATGGCTATAATGTACAAGCAATAAAATGTATATATTCTAGATGTTCTTTGAATGTTTTCACAGTCATGTATATTTCACATACAATGATCAAAAAAGGAAGAGATAGAAGATTTCTGCCATTTCAGAAAGTCTTATAAAAATTCCACCAAATATTTCCCAAAGGAAATATTAGCTCTTCTGAGCTAATAATATATGTTCTTTAGAGAAATATCTCTTCAAGTATTCTGTCAAGTTTTTCACTGGCTTGATTGTTTTTGTGTTGTTCAGTTGCAAGAATTTCTTTTATATTCTGGATTTTAAACCCTTGTCAGATGGTATATGATCTATAAATATTTTATTTTATTCTGTAAGTTGTCCTTTAAATTGCTAAACAAGTCTTAAATCAGTGAAAAGATAGCATACATATTCCATTTGAGGTTCCCCATATAGCCTGATTACTTTTAAATATATATATATATATATATATATATATAGATATATCTCCATTTGCTATTTCTATCTAAAGCTATCTACAGACTGTATAATTTCTATCAAAATTCCAACTGTCTCATTGTAGAAATGGAAAAATTAATCCGCTATATGTAAGAAATTGACATTGGCCCCAAATAGCCAAAAACAGTCTCTCTTTTTTTTTTTTAGCATTAATTGAAGTTCTACCGTAGTCTTTATTTCATGTAAGCAAGCATCCCTTAAAATTGAGGAAGTTCATGTTCACAACATAAGTCAAGCATGTTTTTTTTTTTTTTCAACGATATTTCTTGGTCTTTTTTAAACAGTCTTAAAATACATTAACATGATGCCTTTTGATGTACAAAAGACTTTTACATTAAAGCAGTTCATTTTATCTGTTTTTTGTATGTTGCTTATATTTTGGTATCTTATGATAAAATTCATTGCCAAATCCAAAGTCATTAAGATTAACTCCTATTTTTTGGTAAGAATTTGGTTGTCGTAACTTTAATAATTAGATCATTATGTCTGCATCTTGTATGATGAATAACCACTAAGACACCAATATGGAATGTATTAATTATTGAAAATGTACTAGTGATCAGTTATGAAACTGTCTCATTGCTATTTGTTTCTCAATAAAATTATTTTAGAAATAATTAGATCATTAATCAAATTTGAATTAAATTTTGTACATTTTGTGAGGTATTTATTCAAATAGCAATGTAGCTGTCCCAGCCCCATTTACAGAAGAGACTTTATTTTCCCATTAGAAGGATTTGGCACCCTTGTCAAAAATCAGTTGTGTTTAAGTATATTTCTGAAAGCTTAATTTAATTACACTGAATTGGTTAATATGTACATGTATGCTTATACCACACTGGTTTGATTACTGTGGTTTTATAGTAAGTTTTGAAATCAGAAATTGTGCATATTCCAACTTTGATCTTGTGTTTCAGCTATTTGGGGGTCTATTTAAATTCATTTATCCAATTTTAGAACATTATGACACATTTTTATTGTTTTATATTTTATTCATGCTCAGAGCATGTAACTTTCTCACTCAGTAAAATTCCCTGTGGGTTAATATAACTTGGTGTGTGTATCAACAATTCATCCTGAGTAGTATTCCTTACTATGGATTTTAAAAGATTATTTAATTATTCACCCATTGAGGCACATCTGAGTAGTATCCATTTGGTGAACATTATCATTGAAGCTGCTATGAACATTCATTTACGTGTTTTTATAGAGATGCAGGAGCTCATATTTCCTGACTAAATATCAGAGTATAACCTCTACGTCCTGCGATAATTGGGTGCTTAGTTTTATCTAAAAAACTGGCAAACTATTTCCCAGAGTGACTACAATTTAAATTTCTATCAGTAAAGTATGAGTGATCCAGTTTCTCTCCATCTGTTCTTAAGCACTTCCTTATGTTTTGATATTACCATGTATTTTAGGCTCATTTCCTTATTATTCTTGCCCTAGTCCTAAACTAAATTCTAATCCAAAGAGCTCTGATTCCTACACTGGAGAATGCTGTTTCTCAATATTAGACTAGAGGTATTGTTGTTGTTCCTGAAACCTCTCAACAGAAAACGGTATAACATAACATATGTGCATGTATATGTAGCATCATACCATCCTATCAATCTGTATGTATGTATACATATGAAAATAGTATCTACTACTATTTTTACTGCAATTCTATACTACACATTTTATTTTACCATACTCTGCTTCCTTACTTGTACCTCATTCTCTATCAGTGGGAAATCTGGTTCACTTATCTAGAATATATCCACTTGCCCACAAATACATATAGAGTAATTAGAAATTTGGTAACACATATCACTATATATAACAGATTTACAACTAGATTATGTTTTTTCAGTTCTTTCTGTCTCTAGCATACAGTTTTCAGTGAAAAGAATGTTTTCTGAAATTACTTATGTCTTTTTTTATCTCCATTAACAGATTATGTTAGTCATCTGTAATACAGTATTAACATATTGAATTTGCAATACATTTAGCATAATTGATTATCTCTTCAATTCCATTTGAGGTTCCTCATATCACCTAATGAATTTTAATTATTTATTTTCTGGGGCACATGTTAGAATAGTTCTAGAAAGCAAAAATTATGTAAAACAGTTATGTTCTGAGAATTATCGATCTGTCCTCTTCCTCACTAATCTTTTCTCTACTTCCAACTCCTTTCCATACCTTTTCTATCCCACTCTCATATGTATAATTTCTTTCATATAGGTATATCCTTCTGTTTCATTTATATAAATGACTAGACGCGTATGCGTTTGTGTCCTCTTGTTTCTCTTCTAAATGGTAGGATACTATAGATCCTAAACTTGCTTCTTTCATTGAATTATGTATCTTAGAAATCATCTCAAACATATTCAGTGGGACCCATCTTGTTTATTTTGATGTGGTCTAGTGCTTTCTTGTATGAATACATTGTTTATTCAACTGCTTTCTAAAGCATGTGCATTCAGGTTGCTTCCAGTATCACACTATTATAAATATTGCCGCAATGAAGAGATTTGTACCTGCACGTTTTTGTATTATTTGAGGTGTGTCTTCAACAGATATCACTGGGAGTTGATCTGTGGGCCAGAAATAGGTGCACGTGGCATTCTGGAGTGTATTGTCCTTTTTTAGGAAATGTATTTGGTTTCCAGGCAATCCGAAAAGCCAATCCTGATTGTCTACATCACAAAAATAACAAGCCCAGATAACTAGCCTAATGATGTACATCAAAATCCAAGAGAAACAAGAACAATCCAAATCCAAAGCTAGTACATGAAAGAAATATGAAGATCAGTGCAGAGATCAGTGAAGTAGAGTCTAAAAAGACATACATAGAATCAATGAATCAAAGAGCTGGTTCTTTAAAAGAATACACAAAACAGACAAAACCTGCACCAATGTTACTATAGAAGGGAAAGAAAATTTAAAAAAATGAAGTCACTATAAACACTGTTAAACTACAAAAGATTATTGTCAGATACTTTGCTAACCTGTATGCCAATAAATTAGAAATTTCAGAAGATAGCAATAATAAAACTGAACCAAGAAGACAGAAAAAAAAACTTGAATAATATAATAACAGGTAACAGTATTAAAATAACAAAAAAAAAATCTACCAACTAAGGAAATTCCAGGTCTTGATGGAGTTACTGTCAAGTTCTACAAGACCATCTAGGAAGATCTAATAACAAAATTTCTCAAACTCCTCCAATGAAATTAGAAGGGAAGGAATACCTCCAAAGTCATTCCTGGAAACTAAACAAGGATCTAACCAAAAAAAAAAAAAAAAACCAATACATTAATTTATTTAATGAATATAGAGACAAAAACCCTGTATAAGAATCCAACCGTGCAGGTGGAGCCAGCAACCTGGCCCCTGTGGAAAGTCTGAAGTAGCATCAGAAATAGGAGACAGTTTCCTGGGCAGTCACACAAAGATAGCAGCTGGTGAGTGAGGTAAATCAACACTGGAGTCCGGCCCACAAACAAGTGGAGCAGAACCAAGAGGTTAAGACAGCTATTTTTTTTTTCAAAGGGCTGAGGGAGGGAAAATTCCAGCAGTTGAGTGCTCCTGGGTTACTTAACTGACAAAGACCTGGAGTGGAATTAGGGAATAGACATCCAGTCCAATAGACTGTTGGCAGATGGGAAGCAGACTGGGGGGAATTATTCTGAAAGGTAGGAGATGGGGCCACCTAAAATCCACTCCAGCAGTCACCAAAAGACTGACTTAGCCCTAAATACAAATGAATGGAAGCATCCCCCTTGTCTGAGACAGCAAAGGTACCTTGGCCCAATGGTATAAGCAGGTAAGCAGCCTTGGTCTGCACTGTGACAAGCCCCTCCACACAACTAAAATGTAAGAGGAGACAGTGTTGTGTAACAGAGAAGCTGTGCAATGTCTAGAAGGAGCCAACTGTACACACGTCTGGGAGCCACCCTGGGCTTTCACTACCTGATGGTGCTATAGCAAGTGGGAAAGCACCATAGAGACAATCACAATAAGAAGCGGACATGCAGAATGTTGCCAGCTTCAGACCAGTCCAAGCCTTCATATCCAGAGCACAAGATCAGTGCCATACCCAGCAAACTTGATGGGAATATCATTTCTGGGATCCAAAGTGAACACTACTACAGAACTGTGGGCACTGAGGAATTTTCTTCGATTGGTTTTCCTTTTTCTGTCTCATTGGAATTTTGAGGTTGTTGTTTTCCTTTTTTCCATTTAGGTTTTTCCCTTTCTTTATGTTTTATTCTATTGTCTTCTTTCTTTCCTCAATTATCTCTTTTAATTTTATATTTTCATGTGGCTGAACATTGTCTCTTCTTGGTGCACTGTGATATCTTTTTTATTTTAAACAGAATAAAAAACAATAAAACAGTTTCAAAACAGGCTATAGAAGAATAACAATAATTAATATATTGTGTATAGTTATGCTTGCTTCCTCTTTCATTCTTTCTCTTCTGTGTTCTCCAGTTTCCCAGAACTTGAGTCATCATCCTTTACCCCTCTGCCTTGCTTCTCCTATATTTGTCCTCAGTTATCTCTGTTTTGTCCCACACCTCTCATAAGTCCACCCTACATGGTAAAAAAAAAAATCACTCTAATAATGGGAAACTTACTTCAAACAAGTTCTTTGCATATGTTGGATTTTGTTATATAACTGCATAACTGATTTCTGTGGCTAAAGATAGCAAGTTAATAGTTATCACAGTTTGTCAGTAGCTAGGCTGTGCTTGATGCTATTGTTATTGCTAACTGTATTACTTTGGCCAGGATGACATACCTATTATAATTGATATTTATGTCTTGTAGAACTGAGATATTCTGGGGTTATAAACACCACTGTAGTCCAGTCTCAAAGGATTGAGTGCTGAACCAAATAGATAGCAACTTATCATCCTAAATAAATTAAGAAAGTACACTCTTGGGATAGACAAAAAGACCAGGAAGCACTTATACATGGAATACATCTCTGAGGAACAGACATTTCCTAGAGAAGCCTTGATACTAGTAGCAAAGCTATCTATCATAAGAAATCTACAAAATTCAATACAGAAAATAAAAGAAAATGAAATATAGAAAATCAGAATATGTAGAAGCATAACACAACCCCATATACCCAGCCCACCCAGGTAAGTCCAGAGCGCAAGAGATAGAGGAAATTGGAAGCCACTCACTGGAACTTTCTGACTTGATAGCAGCAGAAGTGAGAAAAATGGGTGGTGCTATAGAAAAAATAATCTCTCAGGTCACAAAAGAAATAATGATAAAAATAAAAGATATGGGGGCCTGCCCCTTAGCTTAGTTCTTTAACTGACTGCTTCAACAAAAGCAATCAGGCTCAGGTTGCTGTGGTTCAATTCCCACAACTCAGGCCAGCCAAACGTGCCCTGAAGGCATTTGGAGCAAAAAATAAATAAATAAAAGATATTAGAGTAGACTCAAATACAAATATAGAGGAATTTAGGAAAACAATGGAAAAAATGGATGTACAACATAGGAAAGAAACTGAATCAATGAAACAGACTCAAGCAGAAAAATAGGAGCTTAAAAATTCCATTGGAAGTATACACAACAGATTGAACAAAGGCAAAGATAGAATATTAGATCTAGAAGACAATGTATCTAGTGACCAGAAAAAAAAGAGATATCTTTCAAATAGTAAGGATCATGGAAAATCAATCCAACAGCTGCGAGATGAAGCAAAGAAGAATGTTATAAGGTTAATTGGAGTCAATGAGAAAGCCAAGGATAGCACAAATGACATAAAACCAAATACAATATAAACACATAGAAATTGAAGAACAGCCTCCTGAACAACCTATGGGACACAGATGAAATTAAGAAAGAAATTAAACATTATCTACAAGTAAATGATAATATCATTACAACATTCCAAAACTTGTGGGAGAAAATGAAAGCAGTCATAAGAGGGATATCTATAGTAGTGAATTCTCACAGCAAGAAAATACAACAAACTCAAGTTACATGAAGTTTAATAATGAACCACAAACTTCTAGAAAAAGAAGAACAACTCAAACAGATATCTTATAGTAGAAAGAAAACTATTAAAAAAGAGAAAAAAATGATGGAGTTGAGACAAAGAAAACAATGCAAAGAATCAATGACTCAAAGAGTTGGTTCTTTGTAAGATTAAATAAAATTAACAAACTCTTATCAAGCCTAATCAAAAAAGGAAAGGAAGAAAAGACTCAAGCTCATGTAGTTTGTATTGCCAAGAGTGAAAACACATGGGACCCTACAGAAATCCAGAAGATCATCAATACCTATTTCAAGAACCTGTACTCTAGTAAGATGGAGAACAGAAGCAATAGACAGGTTTCTACATATGTATGAGCTGCCAAAACTGAGTCAAAAATATGTAAAAATTCTAAATGACCCAATAATAATCAGTGAAATTGAAAATATAATTTAAAAATTATCAACAAAAATTATCAACAAAAAAGCCCAGGTCTTGAAGGAGTCATTACTGAATTATACAAAAATAAAACTAGAGAAAATCTAATGTTATTAATGCTGAAACTATAATGAAATTAAAAAAAATACTGCTTAAATTATTTCTGGAAGTCTTACCCTGATACTAAAACCAGAGAAGGACGCAATCAAAACATAAAACTACTGACACACATGCAGAAATCCTCAATAAGATACTGCCAAATGGAATGCAACAAATCACCAAGAAGATTATGCACCATGCTGAAGTACAGTCATTCCTTGAGGCAGTTTGACTCAACATATGCAAGTCAATAAATATAAGGCACCATATTAACAGGAACAGAGACAAAAATTGCAGGATCACCTCAATAGATTCAGTAAAAGTTCACTCTTCATTGAAAAGATGCAAATTAAAACAATGCTGAGATTTCATCTCACTCCAGAAACACATGGCTAATACCCATAAATAAATCAATAACAAATGTTGATGGTGCTGTGAGGGAAAAGCAATGCTTTTCCACTTTTAGTGGGACTGTGCAAACTTTTTTAGGCAGGTGCAAACACTGTAGAATTAAGTATGGAAATTCCTCAAAAAAAACCCAAAAACTAGGATTAGAGGTCCCACTTGACCTAGCTATTCCCCTTCTAGATATCTTCCCAGAAAGATTAAAAACTCAAATCAAAGTGATATATTTGCACCCATGTTTATCATAGCACAGTTTGTAATAACTACAACTTGGAAACAACCCGAATGCTCCTCAAACAGAAATGTGATCGTCCTTTTTCAGCCTTCCCAGTGCTGGGATTACAGGCATGTGCCACCATGCCCAGTCTCTGGCTGGCTAGGTGCACCCAGAGGCAGGGATGGCAGGGAATGTGGTATTTGTAATAAAATCCAAGTCCTTGCCCTTGCTTGAGCAGGTGCTTAGACTGCTGAACTATCTGCTTGTCCCTCATTATCAACCAAAGAATTAATTTTAAAAATGTGTTTTATTTATACAATAGAGAATTACTCAGCCATAAAGAAGGATAAACTAGAAACATTTCTAGGTAAATGGATGCACCTTGAGACCTACTCTTAAGTGAAATCAATGGGACATGCATAAATATCATATTTTCTCCATGGTGTGAAAAAGTTAATAAGGACCAAAATGTATAATAAATATTGTGAAACTGAAAGACATTATTCAAAAGGAAAGAGGAACTAGAAAGGAAAAAGGAAAGGAGGGAAAATATGATAAAAGAAGGATAAAATGCAACAAAGCTTTATCTACAAATAAGTAGGGGTAAGGGGGTTAAAGAAAGGATTGGGGTAAAAAGTGAAATCAAGATACATCGTATAATGTACACATTTCTTATGATGAATATGATCATGTATATCTAAATTATACAAATAAAATTAAGAAAAACCATCAACCAGATACTGGAAACAGACTGCAATGAAAAATCAACATGGAGAGAAAACATTCCCTCAGGCTTTCACAGAGAACACATTGGCCAAGCAATGGCCGTGACTCATCCACATGGCTGACACTGACACAAGTTCTACAATCTGAGGTACAGGATCTCAGGATAAATCCTGAGGGGATTTACTGACCTTATCAGACCCAAAAGCTACAAGTCTTGTTGCATAGGTCCTGCTTTACCTTGGTCTTAACCATCCAGTAGAAAAGTATAAAAAGAAATATAAGAAGTAAAGCCATGCTGTTATGCTGAGCTGTAGGGGACTCAACAATTTCTGACACTGCCAGTCAAGTGGAAGACCCAATACTATTATGGACTATTGGACTCTTTTAGAATATTTTGCTGAGTTCACACACCTATAATATTCAAATAACAGAACTTAACAAAAAAAAGGGAGATACAGATGAATGTCCATTTTGTATCTGTATATTCAAAGTGGCTAGGATAGATATATAGTTACATTCTCTTAATGAATAGAGTGATTTGTTCTAATGGTGTTTGTAAATAGAATATCATGTCCGCATCTTGTACAGCAATTAACCACTAGGAAGAATGTATGCAATGTGTTAATTATTGAAACTGTCCTACCAATTTGATTTGAAACTCTCTCATTGCTATTTGTTTCTCAATAAAATTATGAAAAAAAAAAAACCCAGCTGTTCCCCTAGCGAGAATTTTCCTAGAGGATCTGAAAAAAGAAAACCAAAAAACTTTTAAGTTTAAATGAATCATTTGATTTTTTTTAAAGTTCTGGCCACAGATATTGAGGATTTTTGCTGGCAAGAATTCATAATTGGCATTGCTATAATAAATATGTTTCAACCAAAAAAAGAAAAATCAAAAAATATCATACATCATGACCAAGTGTGGTTTATTCAAGGAATGCAAAGATTACTCAGTATATAAAAATCAATAAATGTAACTCATCACATAAATAGAAGCATGGTCAAATATTAAATGATCATCTCAACAGAAGCAGAAAAACTTTTGACAAATGTAGCATTAGTTTATGATAATAACCTTGAAAAAAATTATAGAAGGCCCTTCTCAACCTGATAAAATTCATGTATAGCAAATCTATTAAGAACAACATATTAAATTGGAGAAAAGTGAAATCTCTAAAATGAAGAAGAAAAGCATGTCCATAATCACCACTCTTGTTGAATATAATCCTTAAATATTAGTCAGAATAAGCAGGAAGAGAAAAAAAGTAAAAGTGATATTTTTAAAAAGAAAGAAGTCAAATTATCATTATCTAATTTTGGTATGGTCTTCTACATAGAAAACTAAAATAAAACCCACCCCACAAATCATAGAATTAATAAACAAATTCAGCAATGTAGCAGAATGCAAAATCAATACAAAAAAGTCAATAGTGTTCCTGTACACCAATAATGATCCCACTGAGAAAAAAAAAATCTAAGGAAAACAATACCATTCACAATAGCCTAACGAAAAATTAAATAATTAGAAATTAATTTAATCAAGGGAGAGAATTAAGCTTCAATGAATACTACAATATCCAGTTCTGAAAAAGAATGCAGAGGACATCTTAAAATGGATATATAAACCCTGCTTCTGGATAGACAGAACCAATATAGTCAAAATGGCCATATTTGCAAAACTGATGTATAGATTTAATGGTAATTCTCATTAAAATACCAACAACATTCCTCACAGAACTGGAGAAAATTGTAAAATTCACATGAAATCAGAAGACACTTAGAATAGTGAAAACAATCCTGAACAAGAATGAGGCGGGAGGCAACATAATCCTGGATTTCAAGTTATATGAGCTTTTTAAAACTACAGTTACATAAACACGATCGTACTGGAACAAAAACATGTGGATCAGTGGAATAGAATGGATAATGAAGAAACAACTTCAGGTACATTAAGCTATTGGTATTTGACAAAGGAATAGAAAACATACTGGAGAAAAGATTGTCTCTTTAATAAATGGTGCTAGCATAATTGCTATGCACATGACAAAGACTGAACTTAAATTCATGCATCTCATCTTCAAATAAAGTAAAATCAAAATGGATCAAAGATACACATCTTGAAACAGAAATAATCTGCTGAAAGATCAATTGGGTAAGACACGTGAAGTCACAGGTGTAGGGAACGACTATTTGAATAGAACCATAATAGCTTAAAAATATCAAGAATAAACAAATTGAATCACATAAAATTACAAAGTCTCTGCATAGCGATAGAAACAACAACAATGAAGAAACCTACAAGATGGGAAAATACATTATTCCTAGTCAGAAGACTGATATCTAAAATAGATGAAAACTCAGAAAATTACCTCCCAATAAAATATCCAAACCAAATTGAACTAAAATGAATAGACACATCTCAGAAGTACAAATGTCTAATAAACACATTACAAGTAGCCAACGTCACTAGCTATCAGAGAAATGCAAGTTAATAAAAACACTGAAATTCCATCTTTCTCTAGAAAGAATGGCTATCATCAAGAAATCAAATAATGATAAATGCTGGTAAGGCTTCAAGATAAAGGAAGCCATTATAGTACTGGTGCAAATGTACATCAGTACAACCACCATGGAAATCCTTACAGAGATTACACACACACACACACACACACACACACACACACACACGCATGCACACACACCAACTAGAAATGCCATTTCACCCAGCTTTACTACTCAGTATCTTCACTAAAGAGTTAAGGACATCATATTACAGTGATTCATCTGTACCTCTGTTTACAGCAGCACAATTCATAACTGGTAAGTCTCAGAAGTACCCTACAGTAAGTTCCCAAATTACAAATGTGTTCTGATCTAGAAGAATGTTTATAAATTGAATTCATTTGTAATCCAACTAAGTGAGTCTTATACAGTATCACTACACATCTTTTTTAAAAGAGAATAAAAATAGTAAAAAAAAATAGAAATGATACAGAATTTCGCTAAACAAAATGATAGGAATTCAATAACTGTTGTTATATTGCATACTGTCCTTCAATTAATTGTTCAGATTACCAGGTACAAGAATGAAAAATTGCTCAAAAAGTTGAAAAGAATGCATCTTACATGGAAAACCTGTGAAAGTTCAAAACTAAAATGTTCATACATCAGGGATTTATTACATACATATGTCCACCAACAGATGAAAATATGCTATTTGGGGCAGGGGAGATGGCTCAGTGGAATAAGCTATTTACACAAAATGGAGTACTACTGTGTCATAAATAAAGATAAAATGAAGCCATTTAGAAGAAAATATATGCAACCTGAGACCATACTATTGAGTGAAATAGATTGATCATGCAAGTAAATATTCCTTGGCTTTTCTTAATTGAGAAAACCAGGTATAAACAACAAAATTAGAGATGATGAGAAGAAGGGAGATGGATGTCTTTCAAGTGAAAAGGCAATCGAGAGGTGGAGGGAGGCCAGAGCAGAGGAAAGGGTCATTTAAGGAGAATTGAGATGTGTCATATACAAATTCCTATAACACATACAGCTACTATGCAATTCAAACATGAACTAATAAAATGTAAAAATTGTAAAAAACAGGACAGCATTGTATTTCCTTTTCAACCAGAAATCTACCAATGCCTGTTTGTCCAAGTGCTAACAGCAGAAGGCATTGGAATACTTTTTCACTTTTCTAGTCTAGTAAATGATTGTTTTATATTTTATTAATATGAATGAATGAACATGAGAGCTATTTTATATCTTTGATTGCAAATAATCATTTCACAATGTCCTAATTTTTTCTCTTATATTTTGAGTCATTTGTCTCAATTTGGAAGAGTTCTTTGTACATTATGGATGCCAACCTTTTGATATACATTATGAATAATTTATCTTAAATTTTCAATGTCTTGGCATTTCAGGGGTTTTTAGCCATAAAATGTTTTGTTTTACCAAATTTAGAAATCCCTTTTATTGGCTCTGGATTACAGGTCAAATTTTGATAGCCTTTCCCTACACCAAAGTTAAATCAGGATTTATCTCTGCTTCCTCACAGTAGTAGTAATTTTTATATTAATTTTATTAAGAAAGAAGTAGCAATGAGACAGTTTCAAGACAGGTTAGTAGGACAGTTACAATAATACATGGCATATTGTTGACTTTATAGTATTCATAGTACAAGATGTAGACATGATATCTTGTCTAAACACTATTAGTTCAAAACTTTCTTCTCATTGAACTAAGAGAAAGTAGCTGTATATCTATGCTATTTTGAATATACAGATATATTTTTTTCACTACAAAATGGTCCTTCATTTATATCCCCATTTTTTACTTTTGTCAGAGATGTGTATTCCATTGCCATTCATATATTGTAGGTGCATAAATTCATCAAAGTAATCCAATATAGTCCAGTAGTTCATAACAGCAGTGGGTTATCCGCAGGACTGGCAATGTCAGAAGTTGTTGACTTGAGCCTTTTACAGCTCAGCATATTAATATGGCTTTACTTTTTATACCTCATTTTTCTACTGCTGGATGGTTAAGACCAAGGTAAAGCAAGACCTCTATAACAAGAAATGTAACTTTTGTATCTAACAAGGTCAGTCAAACCCCCTCAGGATTTACCCTGAAACCCTGTACCACAGTGTGTAGGTCCTTTGTCAGTGTCAGCCACGTGGATGAGTCACGGCCATTACTTGACAAATTTGCTCTCTGTGAAAGCTGAGAGAATGTTTTCTCTCCATGTAACTCTCCTTAGGCACACTCTACATCATGGATCACTTTCCTCTGTGGCCCCATAATCTCACTGATCAGAAAATTTGGGACACCACTGAGTTACAGGATATTACAAGTACTAGTAATCTTTAAGATATGATTGCTAATGACTTTCCACAGGTCACATAATTCAGAGTTAAGTCACAGTTTTGTCATACATAGGAAATTTCATTCTGTGCACTATATTTATCAACTAACAAAATTTTGAGGAATTCTAATTATTCTTTTTTTTTTTTTTTTTTTTCGGAGCCAGGGATTGAACTCAGGCCCTTGCACTTGCCAGGGAAGCGCTTATTCTACCAAGCCATCTCCCCAGCCCCTTCATTATTCTTAACACCCTCAATTTTCTGTAACTTGAAGGTCATTGCCATCTCTACTATTTGGTACTCAGCCTTTTGCGTATAACTTCCCAGATTTAATGAAGATCTTTAATGACTGAGGTATTTCTCTTGGCTCTCCTACTATTTCCCAAACTTTTTTCTCCCTACGGATATATCTTTAGCTCTGTAACTCTAGGGCAATGAAACACACTAATTGAAATACTGAGTATCTGCCCATAGTAGGAGTGCTCATGTTTTCACAAATGTTTCTCTTCCATTGTCAGTTTCTCACTTGTTGCCAGTCTGTAAAACCCTGTGGCTGCCTCCTTACAATGCCACTTTTCTGTGGGGATAGACATGAGTTTGAGTCCCTATTATTTTAAGAATACCTATAGAGCTGCATATGGGCCCTATTTAGAACATTCATGATCCTTTGCCTTTCTTTCAGTCACTTAGACGTTTGACTGTGTATATCTCCCCAATGAGAATGATCTCTCCATGGAGATCAGGGGCTGGCCTCCTCCGGTTCTGTCTCATGCACTTCCAAGACGTTCAGAGCTCCTATGCAGGGCCAGGAAGTGTGTGCACTGTCTAGTAGCATCTGAGCAAGGTGGTGAGTCAAGGTTAGAAATGACAGCTGCCACTCCCAAGCTTTGGGATTTCGTCAATGATTTGAAGAAAGTGCTGGTTTATGCTATTTGTTTGCCAATAAACAGTCTTATCTTATAATTTGTTTCCCTAGGTGTGGCACCTTTAAAAAATACACAAAAATGTGTTAGCCTTGGATGCAGTCTGCTGCATAGTGTAGGCACTCTCTTTCCCTGTCTCTGTCTCTCTTTCTTCTACACACACACACACACACACACACACACACGCGAACTTTTTGAAATTTGAATTGCATCATATGAAAAGCTTTACATTTAAGCTCTGCCTTCCCTGATAGTTCTTAGAAACCAAAAATGCTGTCAAGAGTCCTTTGAATTTGATTTTCTAAAGAGTACTCCCTAAGAACACGAGCGTGTCTATTGAAATATCCATGCCTACGGAGTAGCCTCTGCCCTCCAGACATTCCAGGAAGAACTGGAGATATAATAGATACACTGCCGTAGAAAAAACTTCTCATCATGAATCCTGTACTTATTCTTGAATATGTCAAGATAAACTACAATACAACAAAGACAATTCCCTTGCAATTACTGTTTCTCCAAGGTTTTATAAAGTAGTAAAGCTACATCAAAGAACATAAAAGACATTTCCTTTATTTGTAATACTTACACATAGTTGTACCTCAGGAAAACCTACAGCTATAGCTGATCTCACTGGTTGCCAAAAGTCATTCATTGTAACGAATTCCTATGCAATAGATCCACATAAGGTATTTATCTCTATAGTTGGTTATAAGAAAAACAGGGTCTTTTATTAATTAACTGCTATGTTTAATTTGCTATGCCATATGTGAGGATATAAAAAGTAGAAGACATAGGTCTTGCCCACAGTAATATCATATGTTTGGTTAGAGCAGCAGTGGAGAAATTAGCGTGCAGTTCCTTTGCCTCAAGGATATATAGTAAGGAGATTCCGACCTCGTGATCCTCATTCACAGAGAGAGCACCGATTTGACTGAGCTCCATAGGAGAGAAACCCTTTCACCTCTGAAGATCTGATTCCTTTGAAGTTCTAATTCTTATGAAATTATAATTCATAGCTTTAATTTGATTCCCTTTTGACTGCTTGGCATTGCCCTCTTCCTACGAGCTCTCCTAATCTTCCTGTTATGCACTTCAAAAGTATCTCTTTATTGTGCCTGTGCCTCGCTTTCATGTGCTTACCACACGTCGCAGGGGCATTGCCACAGCCTCCTGAGTCATTTCCTGCAGTAAGGCATGATTTCCTAACTAGATAGCACTGCATTGCTAAAAGCTAAATATGACCACATCTCTCCCCTTCTCAAAACTTTAAATTTTACATGATGGAAATCTTAACTCTTGTATGGTCTGCAGAGTTCTTTATAATTTGATTCCACCTTTCTCTCTAGACACACTTTCTACCTTCTCTTTTTAATCTCCCCTCTGTTCCTGCACTTAGTATACCACATTTAGCTAACTTTCATGCCAAGTACCTGTTCTAATCTCTTGACTCCCAAGATTTATTAAGAACATCCTTCTTCTATATTACATATAACTCTTAAGTGAAGGCACTACTTGCCTTGTCTCCCTTGATAACCAGCTCTACCTTCATCTCATACTTTAATGGTTTTTCTTCCTCTGTGGACCTCAGCATCTAATGTACACTGTAAGAATAAGATCCATACTACACAACAGAGCGCCGCCTCCCAGAAGATTGATACTGTGTCTTTTCATCTTCCTGTCTCCAAGACTCTTTGGAGCCAGCTCAATAGATACTTACTAATACATAAACTAAATAATTCTTACACTTCATCTAAATCTTACTCTATTCTCCAAAGAGATCACATTATTGTTTGAATAACATCCAATGTGAGAATTAAGAATGAAATCCTTACTTTGTCAAATAATAAAAATGATCACCTATACTACAATCCAATCGGATAGTCAATGATCACTCTATATCCATTGCTTAAGTGAGCCGTTTAGCATAAATTATAGATATCGATCAGTTACTACCATTGAGGAAACAATTCCATGAAGGTTGGGGAGGGCAGAGATACATCAGCAGCTTCAGGTGTATTCACACATACATATACACATAAATATTCAGTTGAAACTGTATTAAAACTTATTTTGTTCAATATTGTTCCATCCATCAACAAAAATCATTAGTGCCTAAGCTCTGCAGGTGCTAGTTTAAGTGATGGTGATAGTCATGGACAACAAACAGACTCTGCCATAGTGAGTTCTTATTGCTCTTAGAATGCCACCTAACAATCATCATTTCCTCTCTCTCCTGGAGAATGCAGATGTGTACTCATCCCTCATGATCTTAACTGATCACTAAAGAAAGATTGGCTGCCCCAGGACTGCCACCTCTGCTGTGCCACCCAGGAGGAGATCTGTTACATATTGAGATAGTCAACTTCTTTCACTTCTTTTTTTTTCAAAATCAGTCACTTTTTAATTTTTTTTTATATTCTAATTATTTTTATTTTTTATTTATTTTTTTCCATAATTTTATTGATAAACAAATAGCAATGAGACAGTTTCAAATCAAATTGGTAGGACAGTTTCAAAGTCTTAACCACCCAGCAGAAAAGTATAAAAACGTAATATAAGAAGTAAAACCATGCTGTTATGTTGAGCTGTAGGGGACTCAGGTCAACAATTTCTGACATTGCCAGTGAAGCGGAAGACCCAATACTATTATGGACTACTGAACTCTTTTAGATTATTTCACTTCTTGACTGTGAACTACAAAAAAACAGAAAAGTACCTTTCATTCTTGCCTACTAATGTTCCTATACTTCTGAAAGCTGGCACTAAATATTGTGTCTTTTCATATACTGAAACTAACTAAGCAAGGCATTTACTGAGCTAAAATAAATATAGTTTTCCCTCAGTGACCAAAATCTATGATGGTGATGTTCTTATTTTGGTTTTGTTTTTAGTTCTTTGGTTTTTTGAGACAATGTCTCATTACGGTTGTCCTTGAACTCATTTATGTAGCCCAGATTGGCCTTGACCTCGTGGTAATCCTCCTGCCTCAACTGCCCAAGTGCTCAGATGATAGGCATGAGCCACAACGCCCTGCTTAAAAATGATTTTTCAAAGTGATGTTTTACCACAGAGAGAAAACAATGCAATTTTAACACATGGAAACTGTGGTTTAATAACTTTTTCTCCCTACCAAAATAAGAACACCTAAGATTTTATGGCTCCCCTGCTGTTAACTGCCATGTTGCATGATTTTCAGGCCAGTAAAGCCTGACATTTCATTATTGTGCGATTAATAAGTCTGGCATCAATTTATCTCTCATTTTAACATGCCCTTTCCATGGTAAGTTAATGACCCTCAGGAAATAGCTAAAAATAAAGAATATTTGCTAAATAAAATCCATTTGCACAGGGAGCCCAAAAGTGAGAGGGTAATGTGAGTAAACCAGTCATCCTAGAAATTTAAATGCTAAATACTTGGGGAAAAAAATTAAGCTCCTTAACAGAACCTTGACTTGTCTGCATTTAGACAGTTAGATAACAATGCTAGGAAGACTGAATTTTCTATACAGAATTATTTGCAAGATTAATAAACTATAAAGAACTGGCAAGTATTGTCAGAAAACTGATCTCAAAATGTTAAGTAAATTGTATTGGAAGGAAGCTTTGTATTAACCTGAAAAGGTTAATGTTAGGTTAATGTCAAGTAATAGAATTTGAGTGTTCCTGGCAGGGATCTCAGGGAATAAAAATATAAAGCTTTAATGTAAAGCTTCATTTAGAGCTGCATCCAGGTAACACTATCTACATTCTTGTAAATCTGTTTAGTTTAATGGACCTAGAAAACATCAGAGAGATTATATTAGAAAATGTATTTTAAATTTCGCTTAATTTTAGTAGCATATATATATATATATTTTTCTTTTGTTCTCCTAAAATCTCCCTTAAATGACTATAAAATAAGTCTAATAGTTAAAATCAAATGTTAAGGCAAGGAGAGGTAGATGAAAAATTAACCTCATTAGAGAGATTTTCCTATCCAGTCTGTATAAAAGAGCAGCCCAAATCTCTATTTCCTCATTTGATTACCCTTATTTTTTTCTCTATGTACTATTTAACATAGTTCAGTTGCACAGTTTTGTTATCTGTTTCCTTCCACTACAATTTAAACTTCAGGTAGAGCCTTTGTCTCCGGTATAATACTATCATCTGAAATAGTACCTGATGTCAAAAATGGATACAATAAATGTTTGTTGAAAACAGTGACACTAATTATTTGCAAGAAGGAAAGCAGATAGCATAATGGAAAAAATTTACAAAATCAGAGAAACTAAAGCTTACATCCCTTTAGAAAGTGATTCTGATAGGAATGCTAGTCACTTTCAACTGAAGAATATCAGAAAACCCTTTAAAACCAAAACAATGATTTTTTTTGAAGTATACAGATGCAGGGCTGGGTAGAATTTAAGAAATGACTAAAACATGACTGAGGTAAAATTAGACAATTAATTTCTCTCCTTAGTCCAATTACAAAAAACAATTACATTAAGTACTAATGAAATCAGTATTGCAGTTAAAGGGAGGAGTCTGACAAACTAGATTAGAATAAGTTGTGAACATGTGCTGCTCTGAAAAGAAACTCTTTGAATATAAAGACATGAGTTAAAAGAAAATAGATTAGAAAGATATGTACCACACAAGTCATGAGCATAAGACCAGCATAGCTAGGCTGACATTCGACAAGCTATAAATTATAGCTCAAACTATTGATTTCCAAACTATCAACACTTCATAATGAAAAAAGATCATAGTGAAATATAAACAGTTATAAATATGCATTACCTAGTAAAAGAGAATTAATGTAGAACAAGAAGAATTGACACAAGGACAGAAATAAACAATGGATTTTTTTCTTTTTATCTTCAGTTTTCATAAATTTGAGTTTGATATGCTTAGGTTTACTTATTGTTCTTGCTTAAGGTTCACTGAGCATCTTCAATCTGTAAATTTATATCTCACCAAATGAGTTACTTTTAGCCATTA
This sequence comes from Octodon degus, assembly GCF_000260255.1. Lineage (NCBI taxonomy): Eukaryota > Metazoa > Chordata > Mammalia > Rodentia > Octodontidae > Octodon > Octodon degus. Next base: position 13,661,642 of record NW_004524588.1, read on the forward strand.
TTACTTAAAAAGTGTTTTGTTTATCTCTTTGTCTTCTAAGACCCTACTTAAGTACATGTTTATCTTTTCTATGTTATTATATTTGTTCCTTGGCTTCCATGTTACTTATCGCTATTCTCTTTATTTAAAAAATTACTAGCATATATTCATGATATACAATGAATATATTCACTGTGGGATACTGGCACACATATGTATTGCATCTTGATCTTCCTATCTCCCCCTCTCTGCCCCTCCCCCATCTCCTCCCATCCCCAGATGCCTTACTCCATCTCCACAAAGTCTACCTTCCTGATTCTTATCATCTTTCTTTTATTTTGCTCTGTATACTTTGGCTTTCTCCTAGAAAAGAAATTATGCAATATTTAACCTTCTGTGTCTGATGTATTTCACTTAGCAATAGGGACTCAAGATGCATCTATTTTTGAATAAATGACTTAAATTTATACTTTTTATGGCTGAGTACTACTCTATTATGTAGATATACCACATTTTTACTATTGTTATGTTCTTACAACATTTTGCCTGCTTTTCAGACAAAATAATTTTTATTGTTAGCTTTTTGTCTTAACTTGTTCACCTATCATCTCCATTTCGATGTGAAACCTATGTAGCAAATTTTTATTTTAGATAATTCCATTTCAGTTCCAGATTTTCTGTTTGGCACATTTTTATAGTTTTTACATACTGTTGACCACTGAGCATAGTTATAAAAGCTTCTATTTGCTATTTCCAACATTTATATCACCTTAGGTATGTCATTGTTGACTTTATTTTCTATGGGAGATGAGCTAACTTTCCTAGTCCCCCAAATGAAAAGTAATTTTGATTTGTATCCCAGTCACTGTGAATGTTACACTGTAAAGACCCTGAGTTGTATTACATTCTTCTTAAAATTGTTGCTGTTTTGCTTTGAAGCTGACAAGTGGCTAATAGCACTGTCTCTTGGGGTGGCCATGTAGGTGTCAGCTAGGTTTCTGTACTATCAGTTGTGTGCTTTGAGTTTTCTCTGTGCAGAGCAGTGCAGGCAGCAGACTTGCCCTAAAAATAGTTTATGCAAATAATTTGAGGCTCCATGTATCTCATATTGTCTTTCCCTGGACTCTTCTGTACTTTTTCATCAATAATGATTATCCTGAAATCTGTCATCTTGTTTTTCAGGTCAAGAAACTTCCAAGTTTTCTATCAAAGTTTTATTACGCCTGCCATGCTGGGAATAGATTTCCCTCAAACTAAAACTATCAGTACAAGGCTGGGGACATAGTTCAGGGGAACAGCATTTGTTTGTCAAGAAAGAGGTCCTGAGTTTGAATCCTGGTACCTCCCAAAACAAACAAAACAAAACAAAAAAACTCTGTCAGAACAGGAAACTCATGTGATACTTCCTTTTGTCCATAGTCTAAAATTTTCTTGTTTTCTTCACTTTGCAGAGCATTCAGGTAGTTGCTTTTGTCTTTTACTCTGGGTTCAAAGAGTTCAAACAAACAAAAAGCACCCTCTTCATCTATCAATTTTTAATGGCAAATTGTGTTAGGTACTTAAGAATAAGACATGACTATGCAAGGCGAGGGTGCAAGAGGTCATAATAACAGCAAGGTTTAATGTGTACTGGGTGTCTAGGAAATAGGATAAGAGGATTGGAAAGTGTTGCAGGGGGAATCTCTAAGCAGGTAACCTTTAAAACATCCAGAAAGTATCTGGAATCTTCCTAAACAGAAAGGATGACGTGGTCTTTCATGAACTGTGGAATCAAGACAGAACTCAGGCTTTTTGCAGAACAACTGGGAGTGGGTGAGGTCAGTCCATTTATGAAGTCTAAAATGCAAATGAAGAAAAAGAAGGCAGACCCAGTTAGGTGCAGAAATGGGACCAGACTGGGGATGGTGTGCACGGATGCCAAATTGCAAAAAGTTAATGAGTGCTGCTGCTATCTTAGGTGAGGATTGAAACACACAAGCTCAGGTAGGGGAAAGCTCAGAAAAACATCAGATAATCTTGGTGTCACTGGTAGAGATGCTAGAGGCAGATACAGGCTGCTTCTGTTGTTATAGAACTGGTTCACACAAACATTAAGTTCTCAGTACTTCTGTGGCTTCCTCTCCTTAAAGAAGAAATCCTCATTTATATTTTTGGTACTCAGAGCAACGCTGATCAGCCACACTATGAAATTGCCAGGGGACCCCTTCAAAATGAGAATTCTAGTTGAGTAACTCTAGAGTGGGAGCTAATATCTTCCCTGACTAATGTCAGTGCTGCTCACCCATGCCACACTTGGAGTGGGAAGGTTTTACATGAACTCAGTAATAGAAATAATCCATTTGCTAAATGTGATAGTTTCCAAAACTACATAGTGTGCTGCATCTCCTGATTCCAGAGACCTACTGTGTGGTGGAACTCCAGCCTGGTCATCTTGCATGACCTCACTTGCTTGCCATGACTGTTCTCCTCCCCTCCCACCATGTGGAGGACCACCTGAGCAGTTCTCATTGAAAGAAGAGAGATTATCTTCATTTTGACTGAGGCTGACCCTATTTCCTTGTATTTATATGTACACAGTTGGCTAGAATTTCTCTTTATCATTTCAATTGGCCTTAAGCAATGTATATTGGTCTAGCCAAGGTGCTGGTGCAATTTTTGAAGATGGCATGCATGTTTCCATGATGACCCACATCTGCTGCTCTCCAATAGGAGCCAGGTTGAGACAGGATGAAGAGCCAGTGCTCCATGCTATCAGCTGGGATCTAGCCCCAAGATAGAGGCTATGACTTCCTGGGGCTTGAAGATTACGTATCAGAGCTGAAGCACCAGACCCTGGAAACATTAGGTACTATCTCAATAGCATAATGCAAATTACTCTGTCTGCAAATGCCAGAGGTAAACACAGACCTCCCACCTAGCCCACCTCACAGTAATCACCTACATCCCACAATTCTCTTCCTCAAGCCATTCCTTCTCAATTGAATAAAACTCAGGTGAGTCCCTGAGTTGGTCTCTTTATTCCAGTAAGCCATCTTCTTGGCTAGACTTAGGGCCCCTTGGCCCCCCAGTAATTATAAATATGTTTTAGTGTCTTTACTTTAGCTGTGTATTACACTGGGAGTAGTAGCTTGGAATTATCTTGGTGGGATTCCAATAGCATATCTCTGGGATTACAAATTGACTTCTTGGACTGAGACAAGAGCCTGAGGGGATCTCCTACATCACCATCCTTGAAGTGTTTGCCATATTCAATCATCCCAACTCTACTTCCCAGATTGTATTTCTTTCAAAATAGGGATTACATCATTTAACCTAGGTCAAGGCCTTCTGTACACAAAATGTGGTCAATAAACTTTGAAGTTATAAATAAGTAAATACAGTAGGTCTGTTACTCTGTATTCAAATAAAAGCGTGCTGAATAGATACTATTATTTCACAGCTAGCCTCCACATCAGACATTAGGGAAAGCATTCAATGCCTTTGATAATCCAACACCCATAGCAGAATATTTTGTGAAGGTCAAACACTTGTGCACATCGTATACAACAGGACTGAAGGATAATAGCAAAATTTGGAAAGAGAAGTCAACTTTTGCATTAAAATCAATAAATCTAATATTTCTAATCAAATGATTAACTTTAATAGCTATGAAACAAACCTCACTGGCATAGCCATATGATCCTGTTTCTCTGGAAAGATAATATTGAATAAATTTAGGCAACAAAACCAGAAAAGTATGATTTTTAGATGACTGGAGTATAGAAAGTCATTTCATCAAGGCTCCCATTGCCTATTCATTAGTGTAGCTCTTGTACACCCTCGAATATCTTTGCCTCTGTTATCCCAGATGAATGATCTAGGTGTTAGAGATAGAGGAAAATGACCAACCAGTGAATGCTAAGAGATGATGCTACAGGGAAAGGAAAGCCATTGCTCTGGATTTTCATAGGGATTTCCACTGGTTCTTATTTAGGCCTAGATCTCACGTAAGGCTCCAGACAAAGTTAAATGCACTAATAGTTATAATAACTATGATGTTGATGACTTACCATTAGGCAGTGTTTCACAAAGCCCTTTGGTATGTTTCCACCCTTCATTATACAATGGCCCTGTGAGAGAGCCAGAAAAGATATTTCAAAAAATTGTATAAAAATTTGAAACTTAGGTCAAACATAAAAGTGACAGAAGCAGGAAGTACTAATCAGACTTCACTCTCAGGTTTCCTAATTCTTAATTTTGAATTCTTCCACTATTCCATTCTGTCTCTAGCAATAAGTAAACAGAGAAGGAATAGGGCTGGAAGAGAAGAAAGTCATTAGTAGAAAATGATTATTCAGAAAAGGAATAAAGTAGACTTAGTATTTTATTGTCTGGATCCCAATATGTTGATATATAATATGTAAACAATCCAAAACAGCTGGTAGGATTCACATAAACCCATCAGGCTGTGGAATTGCCTACAAAATATAAGACTTTTCTTAATACACACATATATTGAACAAATGATATCCAAGAGCAAAATTTTAAGGTTAGTGGTGAATTATAGATGATACCAGAGGGATAGATGTGTATTCAAGCCTTCCTAGACTACAGCTATGGTCACTATATCCAACACAGAGCCACACCCTCATAAGCTAGTGAGGGAGAAAGCAGGCTCCTGAGAACTTCTATATGACCAACTTATCAAGAAGCATAAACACTGATAGATTTCTTTCCTAGTTGCTATAGCAGAAGTGAATTCTACCATAGAATTCTGCTGCTAACAAAGTGCTATGTGTGTTATGGAAATGAGGAGCCCATTACTAGCTGCCGAAGCCTCATCTAGAATCTCCTCACCAGGCAGTACATTACTCCCCTGCTGCTGAGAGCACCAGCTCTGAACATTTGATGCCTGTGTCTTTCTGTTGAGACTTGTGCTCAGCAAATGAAAATCAGGATTTTCCTAGAAAATCCTGCGGAAGTTGTGCCTCACCTGGATATGAGCCATGCTGTCACTGATTAGTGTGGTGCACAAAGGAAAGTCCTCAACACTAGGTGGGTTAATCTTAGAGTCGCCATACACTGTCACTCCCTGGGACTGGTGATGAGGCTGAGTTCTAGGTTCACTTGAATCTGTCTTTGCTTAGCTGTTTCCTCTGCCCTCTTCTGGTTCCCCCACTGCCTTAAGGATTTTACCTGAGCACCTTTCTACAATGAATTACTTGTATGTGATGCCCATGTTGGCTCTGCTTAAAGGAAACCATGATAATACAGAGAGCAGTGAGATAATCCAGAGGAATCACATTTTGTCCCCCCAAATCTTCATTTATTAAGTAGCAGGAAACCATCAATTTTGTTTGCTTATGCTGATAGAATTTTTTGTCTTTCTTAAACCAGGAGGAAATGCTATATTAAAAGCTTTGGGCATATTATGATGCACTATATTATTATAGTATGGCTGCTGTAGTTATTGAATATAAATAATGTGCTATAACCTATGATAAAAGATTTAGTTTTGCAGCATTAAAGTTTCAGCTGGACACAGTGGTACAAACCTGTAATCCCAATATCCTAGGAAGCTGAAACAGGAAGATTAGAAGTTTGAGCCCAGTTTGATCAATATAGCAATTTAGGATTACTCTATCTCAAAATTTAAACAAATTAAAAAGGGCTAGAGATATAGCTTGGTGTAAAGGCCCAGAGTTTAATCCTGATGCAAGAGAAAAATGTTTTCATAGTAATTATGTGAGACAGGTTCTAAAATTATTATTCACACTTTATAGACAAAAAAACTGAGACTTAGAAAGTACGTATTGTACGGCAAAGTACATAGATGCCAAAAAGAACCAGAACTTGAATCCAGTTCAATGTTATTCTAGAGCCCAGACACTTAACTATTATATAGGCCTTCCTCTTTCTACCAAACCACATTTACACTTGGAACCAAAATTTGGCTGAAATAACCAGGTTATTTTGGGAAAGTTCTCCACAGCCTACTTAACATATTCACTTGCACAAACCATGAAACTGCACATCAGGTTAATTAACTGCAATGTCTGAAGCTCACCTGCCTAGAGGAGCCTGGATGAAAGTCAGATCTGACTTTGACATTTCTCAGGAAACTACAGCAGGACTTAAGGGTTAAGTACCTCACCCTAGGCATCAGGAAGCAGACGCCAAGTCCTGGATGAGGTCCACATATAAAACCGGAATTGTAGGTAGGGTACCCTGAGAAGCAGACCCTAAAGCTGAACTCAAATAGGACTAGTTTTCTGGGGCTTAATGGGTGATTCTAGATAATACCAGTGAAGAGAGGAGAAATTGACTTGAGAAGGCTGAGAATCACTTCATTCTAGGGGCAACAAACCTGGAAGATCTGTCCTCCAACTCCCACCTGAGGTTGGTGATTTTTCTCACCGGAGTGTTTACTCCCTGAAACTTCTGCCTACCACACACCTTCGAGAAGCTCAGCTTGCTCCCACAGCCTGCAGAAGCACTTGGGCAGAAAATGTTGGTGTTTTCTGGAAGAATCCATCCACATAGTGACAAACAAATGTCAAGGAGATAGTCTATAGGGAGGTATGTGCCATAGATTTTTTAAAAAATTAAAATTGGGTCATAGTTCCAAAGGCTTAAAGGCAGAAGAGAAGCCATGCTATGCAGCCAACATACGGCATGTTGCGAACTCAAGAAAGGGCAAGAGCAGAGCAAGTAAATGGGAGGTGACTTGAAGCAATTTTGAGTAGGCTTGCTGGTAGCTGCTGGGAAATATACATTCAGTTTGTATTGGTGTACTGGATCTATTTAATGAAGACACAGGTGGTAGACAATTAGAATAGCAGGTGGTGATTCATATTTAGCAATACACCATTCCTACTGTCTGTATAAAATGGCAACAGAATCTACCTATCTCCAAGGTGAGAGGATAAACATCCTCAATCTTTTCAGAGGCAATAGTCTCATTGCTTCACAGAGGTATTGCTAAAAGCAGAAATTAAAAAAACCCGAGAATCACACATGTGCAAATGTATGTTCTGTAAATGACATTTTAATTTTGGTAAGAAAATGTCTGGGATCCTAAAGCCAACTAGGGAACATTTCCCATGATATAGAAATAATTTGCTGCATGTAATTTGTTTACTTCCCTCCTAAGGTAAGATAGATGAAGTCTGCTACTTAGAAGGAGGATTCCCTGCATGAGTGAGCCACACCTATAAAGCTATGACCAATGGTCAGGAGTATTAGGCTCTAGACGTGAAGCCCCATTAGACTACTGTGGATTTACTAATGGAAGAGGAAACAATTAGAAATCAATAAGAGGCTAATATGCTCAGTGAGCTGTTAGACAATGTACAGGGGACATTATTCAAGGAGAATATGCGTGCAAACATCACTGATAACTTTCTTTTAAAGTTATGATTAGAGTTCTGTTTAAGCCGATGTAATTCCCTTCATATCACTTGTGAACAGTAAAACTTGGCCTGCCTTTTCTTTAGCAGACCATTTCAAAACCATAAGATAAGAAGACCTGAAGGTCAGCTCCCAAATGCATCATGACTTGGAAGGTAAACTGTATCAAACTATATCAGTCACACCTGACTCTGATCTGTTCACCACTAGATGTCTTAAGTTTCATGGAAGTCTTGAGGGTGAACGAGTAACTTGGCTGAATTTTATGGAGGACTAGAATTGAAAGCTAGGTATTTTCTTTAAGAATTGGTGGCTTCCAAAGCCATGTGGTCATTTTTGAATGTCTGTAGAAGTAAGAATTAGAACAAAATAGATGAGTTGGAGAGAGGAAGATAACACAGAAGAAGCAAGTAAGTGCAAGAGCTTACTTAGGTTTAAAACCAGGATCAAATCATGCCTCTACAAGCCCCTAGCCCTGTAAGGTTGTGCAAGCTATTTAATCTCACTAAGCTTAAGTTTCCTCATCTATACCAAGAAAAAAATTTTTTAAAACCACCCCAATTAATCATACTTATCTTCTATAATTTTTTTTTTTGCGAAACCAGGGATTGAACTCAGGCTCTTGCGCTTGCCAGTGCAGTGCTTATTCCACTGAGCCATCTCCCCAACCCATCTTCTATAATCTTAAGGAAAGAAAAGATTTATAGTAGTAGTAGTTGTTGTTAGGGGAAGCACAATCTATGCTCCACTTGCTGTGTCAGAAGTACTATAGACATTCTCTCTCTCTCTCTCTCTCTCTCTCTCTCTCTCTCTCTCTCTCACACACACACACACACACACAAATCAAAGTGATTTTGTAAGTAGAGGTTATTAGTCACATTTTAACTTTAGGAAAATAGAGACCTAGTAGGTCTGAGCAAATTGCTCCAGTTCCCATGGCTGGTGATTGATGGAGCAGAATTTTATGCAGCCCTAATTCCAAAGTCTAGGCTTTCCCACCAGTTGCTTATCCCTGTGTCATTGAGTGGTCTTCATACAATGCTCAATTTGCAGCACATTTAGCTGGTTTTATGTATCACCAAAGGATGCTGTCTTTTGTGTTGCCATGGGACCCCAACAGGGTAGGGGTGTCCATCAAGGTAGCTATTGATGCTGCTGTCCTCCTTGTGTGATCCTCAGGGCAGGGTGGCAAGTAGAGTTGGAACACTGTCAGAAAAGTTAATGTAGACCCAAATTTCTCAAAGTATAATGTTTGGCTTATGGTGGGATCCAAGGATTTTCTTTTTCTTTTTCATGGTCAGAAAGTGCATCCAAAAATGCAAGATTCTTTTTTAATTTCTTAGGATATATTGCTTTTGTTTTTTAACTTTATGCAGGGCCTAGTAAGCCATGAAAGCTTTACTCCAAAGATTACTAAAATGTAGTATTTGTAAAAACTGAGATTAAAATATTATCAGAAGTTGTCAATGAGATGGTTTGTACCAACAGACAAAGCTGCAGTGGCCTCTCCCATGAATAAGATGGAAAAACCACACTTTCAAGAAGGGGCCCAATCAGTGCTGTTGCAAGTTTCTCCTTCTAGTTGCTGCTTATTAGCCAACACTTAGGCAGTTCTTACTATTTAATGGAATTTTTCTGAGTACTAAGAAAAGTTAATTTCTTTTCAGTCTTCTTGCTATTCCCACCAAGGTAAGTACTCTTGGGCTGGCCAAATAGCTCAACTGATTGAAATGCCTGCAAGCAGGCACAGGGGCCGGGGAATCGATTCCCAGTCCCCTTGTGCCACCCCTGCCCCTGGGGCACACTGAGAAGGCAATTGAGACCAGGTGTGGTGATGCACCCCTATAATCCCAGCACTTGGGAGGCTGTAAACAGGAGAATCACCATGAATTCGTTCTAGTAGTGAGACCCTGAACACCCTATGGACCCTTCCCTAAAATTAAAAAAAAAAAAAACCACAAAAGGTAAGTACTCTTACTATCATCATTTTTCAGATGGAAAATGTAGGCACAGGATAGTTTGACAAGCCACTCAGAGTCCTGTAGCTAGTGAGTGACAAGCTGAGGTCTTAATGTAGGGGATCTTGCCTCAGCACCCACACTTCTAGCTCCTGGATCACTCCTTTTTTGTTGCTAATGATTACTCTGGATTTCACTTGCTGTGGATTGCTTGGGTAATATTATATATTAACATTTAGCTAACCACCAAGTTTTTACTCACTAATCTTAACAACAATAGATATGACAACATCTATTGAGTATTACCTTGTGGTATTCAGCTTTCTAAGTATATATGAACTCATTACACTTCAACCCTAGAATCTCTTTTGTCAGTCAAAAGATTGAGGGGTAGAGAGGCTAAGAATTTGCCCCACAATAACTATCACACAGTAAGTCATGGGAGCAGGGTTTAAACTCAAGTGGTCTAAATTGAGACCTTTCACTTTAAATTAAACTCTGCTGTTACTTAAAAGTGGGCCATCTGCACCTGGTGAGTTATTTCTCTACCAGCAAGTAGCAACAAGCAGGGTAAACAAGAAGGGAAAGATACTTAACCTTTTGCTACTGGCTGCTTTCAAGAGAGACAAGAGAGCTTGGGAACTGTCAGCACTCATGGTGGTGGCCAACCAGAGAAAATTAATTAGCATTTGGGCCAGGCATAGCCCTGATGCTAGAAAGGAAACTAGACAGCAGAACAGAGATGATGCAGAAATAGAGTAGACTTGCCACAGTGGAGGGACATGGTGAGGCTGCGCAGTACTGGGCTCTGGGGCCACAGGAGCCCTGCCATGATGCCCCAGGCAGGCACTGGCAAGCAGCCTACTGCTCTAAGTCTGATTTGCTCATCAGCAATACATGGATGAGAACAATCCCTATTCCTTCAAGTTTGTGAATACAGAAAAGATGATGTGTTGCTCACAGCATCCTTTAAGAAGCATATATTATAAAATAAACAATAGTGAAATATTTACAATCACTTGATTTGCATCTTTTTTTAAAAAAATGAGTAAGCTCTAATCTCCAGTTCAAACATAATAGCTGTGGCTCCACCTCCTTAGGCCTCTTTTGATTTTTCCCCCTTTTCTTTGTATCCGGTTCCTTAAAAGAGAATAACACTGACAGTACTTAGGATATAGCATGTGATCTTTAGTCCTGAAAGAGGAAATGATTATTTTAACAGCTATGCTGATTATCAACAGCTGTACTAGTAGCATTTTATTTAACTGTATTTGGAATTTAACATATTGTCTCTGGGACACTCAATAAATTTTATGTAATTTGATGGGTGGCTGTGGCTTTTGGGTTTGTCTCAGGGGCCATTACTTTGGCAATGCACTCTGCATAATTCTCATTACTTCTCTTTGGAAGGAGACTCATTGCCAAATCTATTGACTCTTACAGTAGAGTCAAAAGCCATGAGACTTTTTGGTTCCTTCATTCCAATAAAAAAGAACAAGGATAAGAAAGCGAGATCATTCCACTCAATTCCACTGTCCTATGTTAGTACACAGAGAAATTACGCCTCTGTTCCATCAGTAAAATAATTTACACTATCAGTGCTCAGTTTGTGTTCTTTCTCTTGGGGCTGATTTTTATCCCTGTCATTTTAACCTGGTTTCACTCATTTCACTTCATCTCATTTCATTGTGAAAGTCTTACCTCCTTAAGCAAGTCACAAGCTCTATGGCAGGAAAGGCCCTGCTTGCTTTAGGATCTTCCATAGTGCACAAGACTTGCTAGACAACGAGACAATCCTGCATGACTGATTGCTTACCTGATCCTCTTCCTTAAACAAATGTTCATTTGGCTTCAGTTTGTATGACTGACCCACGTCTCCTGTCATGGGAACTATTAAGGCTTAGATCCTAGAACCAGGATTTCCTGTTTTATCCATATCCCACTGGGGATAGGGTGGAACTGTAGAAGAGCTCCATATAGAAAACATTTCTTTGGAATATAGATCATTGAAAAATGCCAAAAGATTCCCAGGATGCCACTCTTCCTGTTCTCCAGAAGTTAAACTGATATCTCTCACAAGTATCCTGGTGGGTTTTGCTTTTATTTTGCTAATGTGATGCTGGCCAGACTCCTCCTTAAGTTGTACCAAAGTCCTCCATCAGGCATAGGTCCACAGAACTCAACTTATTTATTTACTTATTTATTCAATAACATTCTCATGGAATAATTACTATGTGACAGGCACTTTGCTAGGGACTACAGTGCAACTTCAGAACACACACACACACACACACACATACACACATACACACACACACACACACACAAATGGAAAGCATGACTTTGCTACTATTCATCTATCAGAAAATACCTTCTTCCTTTCCCCATAGCATATCATAAAGGAACCAAGAAAAGCAACTATCATATATTTATTGCCCACTTTTGTTACAACTTTGCCTACATTTCTCCATTTAGTTCACTCAGTAATCCTGCATAAAACCGAGGCATGTGGAAATAAAGGAGCTTTCCCAAGGTCTTCTGGGTAATAACTATTAGAGCTCAGATTAGAACCCAGCTAATTGGAATTCTATTCCAATCTGTATGGCTTTCCCACCAGCTCACAGCACTCTGGCCTCCTTCTCATCAGGATCCTTGTCACCATCCATAATGTCCTACCTGACTACTTCCATGCTCCAACAGAGCTGGGTTCGGTTTACAGCAGCTCCATGGCAACTCCCCACAACTGTACCTTAGAATTTTGCAAAAAAAAAAAAATTTTGGCCAGAAGCTAATGTCACAATGCACATACTCCCAGGCTTGACAGATAGTGACTGTCTCAGGAATTACAAGATAGTGACACTATTTCTTAAGGCTCACATTGAAAGTTGCAGGCTGCTCCACAGATATAGTCTCTTCTATAATTTTTAGTATGGCATGAGGTGAGTCCCTCATAGACTGTGTCCACAAGGTCTAGAACCTCCAATGGAATTCTTTGTTCCCTTAGTCATGACAATAGCAGGTACTTCTGTTTTACAGAATTACCTTAGGTCACTCCAGTATAAGCACTATAATATTACGTAAATATGCACAGAGCTCAAGGCTACCACTCCTCACCATTTGGAAAATGTCAGTGGCCGATGCTACGTTCAGCAAGCATAAGTTTCTCTGATCCACAAAACAGAAAGCATAACTCTACTCTCTATCCTATTCCCTCATGCTATGCGTCTGTTAATCACCACCTCTGGGGCCGGAGAGATGGCTCAGTGGAATAAGCGCTTCCCCAGAAAGCACAAGGGCCTGAGTTCAATTCCTAGTTCCACCAAAAAAAAAAAAAAAAAAATCACTATCTCTACGAATTCAACACTATAAAATGCTCTTGAGTATATTCTTGCTCTGTATCTCCATCCCAACTGGTTCAAAAGCCTCACATAGATTATTGCAGCTGTCTGCTGTCTCGACCACCATTGTCCTGCTTTATAAACTGAACCCCCCATAGCAATCTTTATTACACTCAAATCTATAGTTCTCTCTATTCAGACCTCCCCAGGGACTCCTCACTCACAACAGAAAAGGTGAGACTGAAATACACAAAATGTACAGTTCATGATTAATTTTTTAAAAATATATTACAGTAAAACCACAATTGCCATTACTCTCCTCACAACGCTTCTCCTGACTTTGAACGCACACACCGTCCTTCTTGCCACTTTCTGAAGAAGTTCTGGAAGTTCGCTCTCAGTGATGTCTTTACAATGTGTGATAAAAGGTACGATGAGTGCTGCTGCTGAGCGTCATCCAGCAGCAAGGCCAGCTTGCAAAACCAGCACCGTGCGTGCTCATCTGCCCCGTGGCTTGCCTGGTGCTGGAGACTTCCGGCTCTTCCCCAAAGTAAGACTAGCGTGAATCAAGTCAAGACATGAAGACAGCCAAGACAGCACCACTAACGAGGCAAAAGAGCGCTTCCCACCTGATTCAGCAAGTGGCTAGAAGAATAGGACAAGTGTGTTTGAACCAAGGGAGAGAGCTTCGAGGAGGATTCACTGCAATGTGATTTTTACAATATTTTTTTAAAAATAAATAAATAAATTGATTGATTGATTGATTGATATCAAGGATTGAACTCAGGGCCTTGCACTTGCCAGGCAGGTACTTATGACACTGAGCTATATCCCCAGCCTGTTTTTCTTTTTTTAATTTAAACATTCACATATGTTTCAGTCACACCTCCTATCTTCTAATGCTGCTTGTTGCAGGGCCTTAATGATTTAAATTATTATTGTTTTTCAGAATTGCCTCAGGTCACTCTAGGATAAGCATTATAATATTACTCAAATATGCACAGCTCTGTACCTTTATGCTTTAGGGAATGGTTTCCTTCCATCTAAAATGCCTTTCCTTCTTTGACTGAACCCTTCCTCAGTCTTCAAAACTCAACTAAAACACTACTTCCCTTAGGAAAGCCTTCCTGACCATCCCATATAGCTTTAGTCAAACTCAAATCACAGTTATGGATTAGTTAGACTACAAACTCCTCGAGGCTCAAGGTTACCACTCTTCATCATTTGGAAAATGTCAGTGGCCGACACTATGTTCAGCAACCATAACTTTCTTATCTTCTATCAAAATCACCGTTTCTTCATTTACAAATTGGTTGTCTGGGTGAAAGTGTTTTTGAAATCCTTCTAGCCAAACAATCTCCAACCAATTAACCCAAATACTTGCATGACTTCCTTGACTCTGCTCCAATGTCATTTTCTCAATGAGGTCTTTATTCAACCACACTATTTAAAAATCTAATACTCTTGCCTGCACAATCTTCCTTTTCTGATGTATTATCTCTAAAGTACTTTTCTCCCATTAACATACTCCACAATTTACTTACGTGTTTTATTTGCTATCTCTCTCCAATAGAATTAAAACATCACCACAATGTTTTAATTAATTAATTAATTAATTAATACCAGGGATTGAACTCAGAGCCTTTAACCTTTAACATTTGAGAATTCATTCAGTCATGAGATATTCATTGAGAGACAACTGTATGCTAGACATCATTTTTGGTACCAGGGATGCAGCAGTAAACAATATAATTAAGGTGGCCTGTCCTCCTGGGGGAGAGGCCACTTGTAGGTATGAAATTACCTATGAGTCGAAGGCCTGGCCTAACTTGAAAGGGCCTCAACAGTTATCCTGCCACAGCATGGTCTCATGGTCATGTTTGGGCATCATCACAATTTGTTCCCACAAAACACATGGCAAGGAAAGAGGTCTATTCCACAAGCCAAAGCTAATAGCCTCCTTGCTTGTCCTTAATGTGTTTTTCCCCAGTGATGCTCTCCCCTTTGACACTTAGTGACCTCCACTTCCTCCTCACATCCCTGGGAAAAGGCAGACACCAGCAATCGCAAGATGTTTGACAAGGATCCACCACATATACCACTGGAACTAACAAACTGTTGACTGCTTAAGCAACTTACTGAACAGCTCAACTGGGACACCACACACTGGCAAGTAGAGGGAAGAGATGCCATCTTTTGGTTGTCACCGAAATAGGTACAACTAGAAATCCTCACCTATGTACAAAGAATGGCAACTAAAAATAATATTTCTGAAGCACCTCCTAATGTGTGTTTCTTTATCTGTCAGTCAATCTCTTCTATACTGTATCCTCCACTTTAAGTCCTAGCTGTGAAGTTGGAGTCAGAGTATAGCAAGAGAGCCCCCAAATCTATATTTTCTTCTCTGTATCAAATTAAATATTGAAGGAATCATAGAAAAGTCTGTTCTTTCCATTCCTGCGTAGTTTTGTGGGGCTGGGTGGAAGGAAGCCAAATATTGATTGAAGATAAATGCTAAGTCTCTTCCTCCCTAAGCCCCTTGATTCAGGAAAAAGGTGTACCAGAAAGGTGGTCCAGTAATAAGCATTCTAATAGGATCAGGGATCCTGGGGACTCTAAGGCTATTAAGTGCTTCAGCAAACTTCCCTAATATGACTAAAAGGAATCTTTACCTGAGAGAGCTTTCCCTAACAAGAAGCTGGTGCCAATGGGGGTGATGGTGACAGCAACGCAGACAACTATATAGCTTTTTATCTCCAAACATGTGAATAGAATATATTAGAGGATCCACAATTTCCTTTCATTCCAGTTCAGGGAACTCATACTCAGAACATAGTCAAACAGCAAAACCCTGATATTAGAACAAGGACTTTTTAAAAAAAAAATGGATTTGGTACAGGGTCTCACTACACGGCACAGAATTGTAGTGATCCTCCTGTTTTCAGCCTCCCCAACCCTGGAATTACAGGCTTGCACCACCACTCCTGGACTCAGTTGTGGCTCAGCGTGCCTGGAGGCAGGGTCCACATGGCATGCAGTGGTGGGATCAGACCCAGTCCCTGTACCTGCCTAAGTAGGCACTTAGTCCATTGAGCTATCTTGCCAGCCCTGAAACTTTTTTTTTAAATCATACCAGTCGCCAGTTCAGCAGGCAATTCAGACTGGTCACTCTCTGTCCCCACCTTGCAGAGGCTCCTTTAATATTGTACACATCTGACTGTATATAGCATTCCCTGACACCAGTTTAGGAAATGGTAAAAATTTTAAGATTTCTGTAAAAGGACTATCCAGCAAATAGGTCTCTGTAGAGATAAGATAAATTATAGAAAAATGAAGTAGCCACACTTACTCTGCATAGAATGGAGAACGTCAATGTTTTTGTCATCTCAGTACATCTTTGACACGTAAGTGCAATGAGGCACTTGAGGGCTATCTGTCTCAGGACTTTAGAGGTTCTATATGCAGAAAATTTACAGGGTGTACAGTGCTTTCAACTCCTAGGCCAAAATTAAAAATTCTGAGTCAAGGCTATGATTCAGGACAAGAGGATTTTCAAATACAGATTGAAGGTAATCAGTATGAAGCAGAAAAAAAAGGGTTAAAATAGATTATTGTGCCAGGTGTGGTGGCACACATGACTGTAATCCCAGCACTGGGGAGGCTGAGGCAGGAGGATCATTGCATGTTTGAGGCCAGCCTGGGCTACAAAGTGAGCTCAATGCCAGCCTGAATTTCACAGTGAGACCCTGTCACAGAAAAAAGACACACACACACACACACACACACACACACACACACACAACATAGAGCCATCTTTTCAGAGAGAGTGAATGAAAACTGTTAGTATCAACTCAAGCGTGGGATATACATAGCTAGAGATGCTACATTTGAATGAAGACATTGGACTTATCTACTTAGCAGAAAGAGAATAGATAACATAGTATAAATTTATTTGGCCCAGGGAGATCGAAGGGTTTAGAGAATTGGCCCATGATAGGCTTGTGAGAACAAGCTAATATCTATCCTCAAGCCAAATAGTTGAAGTTAAAGAATACATACTTCCTGGGAGTAAAGAGGGCTATGCTAGAGATTGAGCTGAAAAATCTATGTGTACTAGCTGGTCCTTTAGGTATAGCTATTTATATCCACTTCCAGATTCAATATGTACTAGGAATTCTTCTCAGATCAAAGGAAGCATTTCCTCCACAAAATCTTCAGATCCTCCTGGGTGAGAAGGGAGAAGTTATGAGCCAATTTTGGCAAGGGGCTGTCCTTTAGAGACCCCATAGGAATTTAAAGTGAAAGACTGAATCAGCAGCCAGGTTTCCTGGAGCAATTGAGTGGGTGTTGATGGGAAAATAAATGCAAAATAATTAACAAACACTTGGAAAAAAGACAGTTATGATTCTTATCATGAAGACATATGCTTTCCAGGAATATAAAGGTTTACTATGGTTGCATAATGTATTTTAAAATCTTATAGTTTAAAATATCTTAGTATCAAGTTTATCATTAAATTCCTGAACATTGTTTAACTGCTCTAGAGAGTTGAAAACAAGGTTAATACCAATAAGGGGACTAAGCCCACTGCAAAATTGGGAAGCTAGCCGTAGGAGCCTCACATAGACAAAATTAAGACAAATACTTCCTTCTTACAGATTGGGACAATTTTTTTACAAGATAGGACTGAAAAGAAAAGTAAAGCAGGTTTTATGCTCCTTTTTTCACACAGTTAGGAGCCAGAAATGAGAGGGTGGTGTAACACAAACATTTAAATAGCTTTGAAGATAAATGAAAAGCCCTCCCTCAAAGATTTCCATGTGGATCTATGACATCTAAAGAAATCCATGCATGGTACCATCTACTATGAAACAAAAGCAGTAGAGGTGAGGTGGTGAATCAATTCTTGATTCTGAAGTGGGATCCGTGCCTTGCAATTATGACTGCATAGAACACAAAGCGCCTAGATGTTCCTGTATGTTCAAGGAAGGAGCAATACTTAAGGGTAAATAGTGCCTAGAGATGGCCGGGCCAGGATGCATGGACTGTTGTGGATGATACCTCGAGACTAGAGGGAGAGGCCCAGGGTTAAAAATTGCAATGGTGCAAAAGCTAGACAGGATAAGAGCCCTCAGCCTGGGAAGCATGCATGTCCAGCTGGTTTTCAGCAAGCTACAGCTAGAAGCTGTCAGAAGTTATGTGAATCTGAGAATCTCCTTTTCTCTAAATGACACAAAATCGTATCAAGCACACTTCTACTTGACACATATGATTATATTTGAGAAATAAAAGCAGAAAAAGAAAAAATCTCAGAATCTAAGCATATGAACTTCAGAATCTGAGTGGTTGTCCTAAATTATCATACAAGACTCAGTTTATTGGATTATAATAGAAGGATCATTCAGTCCATTTCTTAGGTGCACTAGTTTGTAAGGAAGGACAGATGAGATCTAGAAAAATGGAACTGAGGGTAATAATTTCATAATCCTGCTACATTATAAGCTAAATTAATAAGGAAATAGTGTCCAAAGTCCAATTAACAAGAAAACTCTTTTATTGATAGAAAAGCGAAACAAAATTTTCATGAATTCTACTATCTATTTTATTCTACCTGTTGGATATACTCAAGTTCAAAAATCAGTCTTGTTGTCACTATCATTATTAATCTCTCTACAGAAACACCCCAATGCAATCACAAATTTCAGGGAAAATCCATGCCTAAAACAGGTAAGACCACTTTGTATATCACTGTCCCAAATTAAAGCTAATTAAATTCATATTATCACACAAGCCTTTTTGCCTGGCATCAATTGCATTATTAGACTGGTGACAGTAACAAGTATTGATGTCAAGCCATATAAGCTAGTTCCCAAATATTATTCAACAAATGAAAAAAAAACTAGATTCAGATTTGTTTAATCCAGTGATTAAATGTCCTAATACAGACAGGGAAATTCATTCTTATAGGAACTGAAGTATCTGTGAACCACAATCACCAGCTCCAAAAAAGAATAGGTGGATTTTAGGTTAAAATTCAAACTCCAGATTCAGATGTGATTAGCTCTGAGGAGCTGATCAGATTACAGGTTCTTGTTCTAATTTAATCCATAGCTTTCACATAATATGAATTACTAATTTCTTAGTTTTTATCCACATCAACACATCTAAAGGATATGTGTTCAACACTGGAAAAATAAACTTTTAACCCTGGCCAATTAATTCCATTGATACAAATAGAAATGGAAATGAAGCCAAAGAAGTTTTTTTTTTTTGAAAGCTAATTTGTCCATATTTTCCAGAAAGTTACTTATCAGACTAAAAACTTAATGGCCATGTTTTCACTTTACCTTTAGCTATACAGATATAAGTTGTACTTACACAACATATAGCTTTAAAATAAAAAATTAAACTACAGTCCAGGTTTGTGATTTTGATGGCCCTAACCCTCTTCTGGATATTTTTGTGTTTCATCTAGATACTTGGACTACATTGATCTGGTCATAACTTTATTATCATTGTCACTAGCATAGGAAAAGAAGCTTATCAAATTACCAATTTCCAAAGTCAATCGGGACTCTCTCCCCTTTCAATAAGGAAGGAAAAAGTCATTCAGATTTGACCTCAGAGAAATAATTACATGCATATACCTGACTTCTCAGTATCCTCTCTGGATAAGAGAATGGAACAGCTACTTGGTTTCCATCTTGTTCTTGTAGTGACAGAAAAGAGAATACAAAAAGTCCCGTTGTAAATTTGTACAAAATGTATGCATATATAAATACAGATCTATGCGCATATATAAATTCTAAAGATTATATTCATCTACGTCTTTAAGATTCAGAGTCCCATACAGTTGACATAATGGCATTCTTTCTCCAATTTTCTCATTTTAAAAACAATAAGAATCAAGCATGCCACCTTATTAATACTGAATAGCAAGAGCAGAAGTTGAGCTACAGCTATAGAGGTTTGAAGCAATTAGTTTGATGGGACATCAGTGAATAAAATCCTTAAATTTAGCTATTTCCAGAGTGCCTTTTGTTTCATACAAATGAAGACCAAAATTTCCCATTGGTAGCATCCCAAACTCCTGGGACTGACAACTGAGCTCTTAAGAAGCAGTGTTTAATACACAGTTTATGTAAACTGCTTGGATATGTGCTTATTGCAGTAATTTGGTGTGGGTACTGTCTTACTAGTACCTCATATAATTCTTTTTCTATCTCATTAAAGTCTCATATGACTTCACCAGAAGCATAGAGTTCTGAGTATACTAAACTTCATTTGAAATTTGATTTTAAAAACTGTATGATCTTCTCAGAGGACAGTATTAAAATATTCAACCATAGTCAATTAATGGAGAAAGGCATATGCATGTAAAGGTGCACATTAAATCAGTCTATCACACATATATGTCCATGGTTAGAGGTATGAAGATTTTTAAACAGTACACACTGTTCTTTTAAATCTCCTGCTTCTTCTATTCACTTGGAAAAACTTCATAGGACACTTCCCCCCAGGGTTTACAGGCTGTTCCTTGGAAAGGGATCATTATTGCATGCCTTAAATGCACTATATAATTCATAAGGCAAGAACATAGGAGTAGCTTCAGCACCAAGAAAATGGAGTCATCACCTAATACTGCTCACAACTGAATATGTTATTGCTTTAATAAAATGGGAAATTACTCACTGTAAAAAATGTACCAAATAAGGGGAAAAATAATGTCCATATATTTTAGTTGAGCTCATTAGAAATTAGGATGCTCCGTTTTGGGTTTTTTATTCTACTCTACATCCAACTCCAAAAGTCATTTTATAATAAGATATTAAAGAGCTAGAGCTGTTTGTGGGTAAGCTACAAAAATTAATGAACTTTCATCTTCACAGTGCCTTAGTCATTCTTGATGTACAATGTGGAGCTTTAATGCACAAATAGATTCCCTAGTGGCTTAAGGGAGTTAATGCACTCTTTTACTTAGTAGGAAGTGATGAAGGCACTGGAGAGAATCTGGTTCATTGTTTAATGTTTTGTATCCAAAGACTATCCCTGGTCTTCCTGATGTTACAACATAGGATGTTTAAATGATGACCTCTGCTTCAGGAAAGCACATGAGTAATTATCTAACTGGTTTAAAATTAAGCTTATTAATTACTCTTATACAAAATGTAGACTGAACTTGGCCAACTTAATAGATGACCAAAAACAGCACAGTTAATATTTTCTCTGGATAAGAACATATATGCCTGGAACCAAGACAGAATCTAGAACAACTAGTTACTTGGAAGAGGGATGCACCTAGGTGCACTGTTGTTTTGCACTCAACAGCACTGAAAATACTCCTTTGACTAAGCTTTTTGTAAGTCATTCTCTTTCATTCATTTTACAAATATTTCAAAAGCTATTGAAGGATTAGCTCCCAAGGAGGGATGCCATCACATATATTAGAGATTTTAGTGTGCTTCTGGCCCCTTCTATCCTCAATCCAAGGGAAACAAAGTGGTATATAATCATAGGCAGACTCCATTTCTAAAAGAGAAGGATCAGTCTGGCATCAGAAGACAAAATAAAATATTTTTCTCCTCAATGCTTTTTTATGTATTCAGTGAAATTAGCCGAGCCATACTAATAAAGGAATCCCACCTTTGTGGCACCTCAGACACTAGCACAGATTTTTAACTAAACAAGGTGCAAACATTTTTATCCTATAAGATTGTGCGGATTTCATTCTCTTGAAATTTGCATGTCTTGTCATCCAAATTGCCCAACACCCCACCAGTTTTGCTCCCAAACACATACAGTACAAGCAAGCTCACACACCATTGCCTCCAGATGAAACTTAACTGCATGCAGGGAGAACTACAGGCACTGTTTAAATATTAATCACATTTTAATAGATGGCATTCCTGCACATCCATTATTCGTTTGTCTTCCGTTGTTGTGGTTGTTCTGTTATTCACAAAAGAAGAAGGAAAACATGTGTGTTATCTTTTTATAACAGTCTGCTACAGAGTAAGGTACAAAAGAACACTTCTGGAAACAGCAGAAGCCAGGCCTACACCACTGAGTTCCTCTTCCAGTGGCAACCATTATATCAACAGTTGGAAAGTAAGAATGAGAATATACAGTTTGGAGGACTTAGTACAGAACTATAGTTTTCTTTTGTATTTGGTACCAATATAACAAATATATAACAAAGGTGCATTCATTCTAAAAATAAAACAAACATTCTGATTGGTTAGATACTGCACTTTCAGTACTACACATCACCTAGTAGCTTTTTTTTTTTTTTTTTACAAAAAGGTAACTTATGCAACACTTCATAGTAAGAAAACTAATAGTACACGCTAATCTGATTGTAAAAAAGGAAAAACAAAGCAAAACAAAAAAAAACAAAAAACAAACAAACAAAAAAAAAAAGCCATTGTAGTCATTTTCCAAAACAGCCCCTCCTCTGCTATCACAATCAGAGGAAGTAACCATTACTGAGGCGATTTCAGCACCAGGCCTTGAAGGACAGCTCCCGAGTCCTCTGACTCCTGAAAAAAAAAAAAAAAACGCCACAAGACAAAAAGGTGTACAAGTGGATTGGGCTGGGAGCGGAAAGCAGTAGGTTCTTTTATTTTTGTTCTTGCTTTTTTTACTCATGTATAGATTTGACTGTATTTAGTATGCTCGGCCAGCGAGAGACATTTACTAAACTAAAATGCTCGGTCCTGGAAAAAGTAATGGTTAACCAAGGTATGAGAAAATGGTTGACAGCAGAGGGGTACCTGTCCCGGTCCTAAACATTTTTCAGGGACTTTCTCTGTGACCTTTTTGTAGTCCTGGTGCTTAATGTAGAATTTTCTTTATAATATAATATGCCCGAGCCCAGCTGAGAGTGAGAAAACGGGAGGAGAGAGAGAGACGCTAAAGGAAAAGTGAAAGCTGGGGGCGGGAGGCAGGAGGGGAGGAAAGTTGCCTTAACCTGATAGCTATATACAACACTACTGGGCCCCCTCCCTTCCTTTCGCTCCAGGTCTCAATGCCTTTCATACATTTGGTAGCTTGTACAGTTTCTCCTCCGAACCGAGGGGGATATATGGTGAAGAGGGAAGATGCATCGTTCATTGACAATGAGAAAATATGTGATTTGTCATGCGCTTGGATTGTTATTAGTATAATAATTACTATAAATATTAATAAAGTATTATCAGCACTATTTCTTCTTCCGAGACTTTCCTTGCCCAATATTTACAAATACCGCACAGTGCCTCGGCGGAGGAGAAACGGGGGAGGCGGGTGTGAAGGAGAGAGAGGAAAGAAGGGGCAGAGGAAATGGAAAAGGAAGGAAGAAGGAAGAGAAGCAAGGATGGCAAAGATGCTGGAAATGAGACGAGGATGAAGAAAGGGGCTACACAATCAGGACAGTACCACCGTTTGCAAAACGCCCTCGCCAGCTGTGTCCAAAGAGGAGGAGGTTGCATGTGCCCCTTGTGGACTGGGGGCTGGCGGTGGAGGCGGAGGAGCACAGGGACCCTGGCGAGGAAGCCCTGGGGCCGAGGAGGAGCAGGAGGAAGTGGTGCTGGAGAGGGCGCTGAAGGCGGAGTCCTTGGGCTGCCTCTCCAGCCGGGTCTCTTTTCCTTGAGTTGGAACCTGGCTGCCAGCCCGGGGCAGCCCCCCTCCGCCACGGCTGCCGCTGCAGTGATCCCGCTCGTATTCCTCCTGAGCCCTCTGCATCTTCCGCTTTTTCATCCGACGCTTGTGGATGTGGAAGGTGGAGAGGGACAGCACGATGAGGCAGAAGATAAGAGTGACCAGGACAATCAGCACCAGCGTAGAGGAGAAAGACTGGAAGAGCTGCTGTCCCACCTGCGTGATGCAGGTGCCGCCCCCTCCACCGCCTGCGCCGGGGCTGTGGGCACTTGGGCTGCCGCTGCCGCTGTCGTTGGGGGAAGCCAAGGTCCGATTGAGGAGACACGGCGGCAGCGCCAGCCTCAGCTCCTTCGGTGCCCGGGCACTCATGGGCGCTGGGCTGGGAGGGGCCGGGCCCACCAGGCTTCCTCGCTCGGATACACGGTCCCCACCAGCCACGAAAGGACAGAGCCCACGCCACCCAAAACTACTCCCTGCACGGGAGGGCGTGCACACGCGAGCCAAGGACCGAGGAAGACACTGCCAGAGCGCGAGTGCCGCCGGGGAGCTCTTCTCAGGTCTCCCCTCCAGCCAGGCTCCGGGAGCCCCTTTCCTTCGCAGAGGCACAGGGCTGCAAAGAGAACAGGATTGGTTAGGGTCCCAGGCACTGCCCAGGCGAGAGAGCGAAGAGCAAGGAGGATCAGCCACCACCGCAACGCGGCCCTGGGTGCGCTGCCTAGATTGGGCGCTGTCGGTCTTCTGCGCAGTCCGCGGACCCCAGCCCTACCGCTTCCCCAGCGAACCCGGGTGGCGACTGCCGTCTCCCGGCGCTCTCTGGAAAGGGGTCCACGCCAGCACCGCGGAGGTAGAGATTACTCAGCAGATAAGGCGGCCTCCGGGCGCCCTTTACAACTTTCTAAATGCAAAGGTCTTGGTGGCCGCCTCGATGCCGTCCTCTACCTCCCGGACTACCGACTCTGCTCTCTGCTGAGCCCTTGCTGGATACTAGCAACATTCGAGCCTCAGATCTGGCTTCAGGAACGCAGTTCTCCTTCCTGTCTTCCCCTCGGGACTCTTCCTCCCCGGACATGTCCGACCACTTGGGTCCCGCTCCCAGGAGGGCACTCCGGGCAGCCCAGCCCTCTGCCTTCGTCCACAGCCTCAGCTGAAGTGCAGGTCGTGCCCTGTTCCTTTCTCCAGCATCCCCGGCACCTCCCCCAACCAAAAAAATGAGGCAGCCGAGGCACCTTTGTGGGCTGAAAAGCATTCCTGCAAACGCCCCCTCGCTTCCCCTTTGCCTGCACCCCCTCCTCCTCCAGCAGACAGTAACCTGCTTCTTTCTAAGGGACCTGGAACTTGAAGGGGAGGGTCCCTGCCTGCAAAGTTTGGGGAACAAACCCTCTCTCCGGCCTTCCCAGACTCGCCCGAAGAGCTGAGACTACCACACGCAGCGCAGCCTCCTCGCTGCTCCCCCGAGGCAGCTACAAACTGTTGCACTGCGGAGCTGCGAGGTGGCCGGGGTCCGAGCTGGGGGCAGGGGCGTCCACCCGCGCAGGCCCCACGACCTCTCCTCCCTACCTCCCCACTCGCACCCGCCGCCGCGCCTGCTGGCCTTCAGAGCCTCCGCCGCTCTGCTCGGCATCTCTTACCCGGAGTCGCCAGCGGGCTGCAAGCAGGGAGCCCCTGGCGCGCGGCTGCAGAGGCGGCTGCAGAAGGCGCCGAGCGAAGGGGCCAGAGAGCAAGTCGTGCTGCCTGCCGCTGCCTTCGCTGCCGCTTTAGGGAGCTCAGCTCCCAGCCTATTGCCAGAGAGGCCGGTGACGTCAGACAGTCACCGCCAGGGCTCCAAGCCACCCTTCAGGCCCCCACCCACCCTCATACCCTGACACCTTATTCTGGCACAGCGATTTCGGCTTTGCAAGCTCCGGGTTCCCCGCTCTTCAGTCTCCTGCCCAAGGCTACTGGGAACAACTCCCACCCCACCCACCTCCACGCCGCGCCCCCTCCCCCCCAACGACCCACCTTCCACGTTCACCCCAGGAAAGTCTGAAGCTTCAGTTCTTTCGCTGGCGGATTTCTCATCTTCAACCCTTTCCCAGGTGGTCCCAGGAATGTATGTTTGCACCCTATACAAGCTTCTCCCAGGACGGACAGATCAGACTTTCCCCGGATGAGTAATGCAGGTCCCCGTACCCCCAAATCTTGCTCGCGCTGCCCCTTGTTCTGAACATACATGTGTACATTAAAGATGACAGGGACATTGGTCAACGAAAGTGTGACAAAACCTAAAATATAAATCCATAAGTGAATCAAACAATCGAACCGTTTTTATCACCACCAATACCAAATTTATCTTTCATTCCACCTGACTCTCGGTCCTTCTATCTCACACACTCATTTACAGGCCCAAAACCTATTCAGTGTGTTGAACACCCCTTCTAGTTGGACAGTCTATACACTCAGGCGCATACACGGGTTTACATCTAAATTTCTTAGAGTGCAGAAACTAATGTCCCATGAAAATTCTGAGTGTCATAACTCTACAAAATACTCCTTCATTGACCCTAATTTTTGTGAAAGTGTTTAGTGCTTTTCTCTTATTTGTAATATTGTAGTATTAAAAATAGCCTTTCAGCAAAAACAGACAGAATTTCTAGAAAGGTTCTCAGCATCCTGCCTAAATCTTGTTAGGAACTAGCACGCTATTGGTTCAGAGCCCTTTGAAAAAATAGGTACAATGCATTGCATTACAGTAATCTTTTTTAAAAAATTGAAAAAGGCAGCTTATGATACTACATAAGAGGCAGCATGAGGTTCTTGAAGGCACTTAGTTGTCATTTAATGTGCATTTCTTTTTTTCCCGTTCAACCCTATTTTATTCCCCTCTTTGAGTTCAGCAAGTGCCTGGACAATACTTGTTGGTAAATTGAGCAATGCAGTATACATTTCTGCCTTTTCCTGCAATTCATTAGAAATGGGAGGGATGCTTAAGACCCACTTATCTGCTTCTATTTTCTGTACTGGTGAAGAAAGAAAGTTTGATATGCAGAGAAAAAGATTGTCTGTAATATGGGGCAACGAGCCCCTCCTTCTGACCTTGTCTTCCGATCTAGTTCTACTCTAAATTCCTACCTTACTCCTTTTTTTTCTTTTTGCTCATGTCTTATACGTGGAAGGAAAACTATACCATAGCCCCCAAAATTTTGTTTTCATTATTTGAATACGAGGCATCTGGACTGGAGATACAAGCCAGTCACAGTCTGTGTATAGCACCGTTCCTACCATCCGCACCCCAATAAAAATATCAATGAAAAATATCACTGTTTAAGGTAAACAATTGAATATAAATAATGCATAGTTGCTTTAGACCATAAACTGATGCCCTTGCCTGGCAAAAATCACAGTTAATGATGGGCAATGACCCCAGTGCTAGTGCGGCCTTCCTGCCTAGAAAAGGTCACCTGGCTCTTGTGCAAATCAACTTCCACATGTCAGCATCGTGACTTTGGTGGGATGGAGGAATGATGAGCCATTATGTTTGTTTCACTGTGACTACTGAGACTTCCCCAGGGACACCTGATAGGCAATGCATCATTTTTGCACACAGTGTTTGCTCTTGAAAAGTTGAGTCTAATCCACATTTTGTAAAGCAAATCCAATTTTAAATGCTCCAAAAAGAGATCTAGCTATTTAAAGAGATTCTTTAGCAGTAAAAAAGAAAGCTATCTAAAACAGCAAAGAGTCTTTACATAATTAGAGTTAACTCTCAGTGTTCTGTTTCCAGATTCAGTGGCATTAACACATTTTCTAGAGGGAAATATTGCTTCACAATATGTGTAACAGTATCATAACATATATGTAATGAGGTTCCTGCACACCATGCTTTTAGGGCATGTCAAAAGACTGACACTGTTCTTATCCTTTTGTGACAAAGGAGAACCATCTGTTATATCAGGAATGCTAAAATGCATTTTTACACAACCTATGTAAAGACAAGGTCGTACCCTAGAGAACTGAGATCCCACTGCACATAAATATGATTCAGAACATAACAGTATTTAACTGGAAATGACATTGATACACTGAAGACATAAAGTTTCAAGTTCCAAAGTTCCAAGTTCAGAGCCCAATCTGCCTCCTTTCCTTTCCACAAAGAGCAAGCTGTAGGACCATAATTGTTTTTCTTCTGCAGAGGACAAGTGTGGTAAATACATAGACTTGGGTGTCATTGGGCAGTATGATTCTGATCTAGGGAACAATGAAGACTTCTTGGACTGAAGGATCTTGATCTCACTGAGTTGTCATATAATTTTGGCACATCAGGCATAATGAGAAGATTTCTTCTATACAATAGGTTGCCACTATTTAAGCCATCAAAAATTTTAAGCCACACTGTTTAAGAGTACAAAATGAAGAAACTTCTGATAGTCTCAGAATCTTGTGATGGAAAGATCTTTTTGAATTCAAACACGTCCCAAATATTCAACTAAATATAATACTTGTTCACAAGCTTTAAGAAGGATCTCTGTCTAGCTCAGAGAGAAGTGCCAAACAGGCCCTTGCATATCAATCCAAAAAAAAAAAAAATCACTGAATCAGCAATACTGATAATAATGCTAGCTATTGGCATTATTTTAAATACTCACTATATGCTAGGCTGTATCAAAGTCTCGAAACCCAGTCCTAGCCCAAGCCCGGTGAGTGTGTGGGACAGCTTCTGGCTACCCTGCATTGGTGGGACCTACTACTGGTCCTAGCCCAGGCACAGCGTGGGTGAAACCCTCTTACACCCCCTTGGGACACGCCCCATCAATCCATAGTACCCCCACACACCCCGCACACAGAGTAGCAATTTCTGCCGTGTTCCGGGAACCCCCGGATCCAGTTCTAGCCCAGGCCCAGTGAGTGTGTGAGAGAGCTGCCTGTTCCCCCTACTCCACCTTGTCCCCTCCAGACTCAGCTCAGGCCTGGCATACAGGCCTGTGGTGAAACCCTGCAGCTGAAATTCCTGCAGAGAGTGTAGAGGATAGGACCACCCAGCTAGTCCAGGAGCAGAAAATCTTGCCAGAGGGGCACAACAGATTCATCCCCAAGGGCAGCAGCAGGAAGGAGCTGAGCACAGCAGCCAGACACAACCCAGGCACAACTGGATAAATCCAAACTTTGTAGATCTTCATCTGAACTTCAGTACATGCTAAGGTTATAACTACAACAAAGATCTATAACAAAGGTCAGAAGACAGTCCTACACAAAATGATGAGAAGAAACAAAATGAAACCTCAGAATCCAAGCCCACCCATAACAAGTGCAGAGCACAATAACACAGAACAAATTGG
>NW_004524588.1:13695654-13750161 GCF_000260255.1 Octodon degus
GGTACAGGATCTCAGGATAAATCCTGAGGGGATTTCACTGACCTTATCAGACCCAAAAGCTACAACTCTTGTTGCATAGGTCCTGCTTTACCTTAGTCTTAGCCACCCAGCAGAAAAGTATAAAAACGAAATATAAGAAGTAAAGCCATGTTGTTATGTTGAGCTGTAGGGGACTCAGGTCAAAAATTTCTGACATTGCCAATGAAGCGGAAGACCCAATACTATTATGACTACTGAACTCTTTTAGATTATTTTGCTGAGTTAACACACATATAATATTCAAATAATGAAACTTAACAAAAAAGGGGATACAGATGAATGTCCATTTTGTATCTGTGTATTCAAAGTGGTTAGGATAGATGTATAGTTACATTCTCTTAATGAATAGAGTGATTTGTTCTAATGGTGTTTGTAGATAGGATATCATGCGCACATCTTGTACAGCAATTAACCACTGGGAGGAATGTATGCAATGTGTTAATTATTGAAACTGTCCTACCAATTTGATTTGAAGCTGTCTCATTGCTATTTGTTTATCAATAAAATTATGGGAAAAAAGCCAAAGTCTCTGTATTATCATTGATTCTCACTATAATCCCATAATGTTATTTTAGCCAAGATATAAAATAATTCATTCATTAATTCACTCATTCATTTATTTGTTCAACAAAATCTTGGAGTGCCTGCTGTATATAAGAAAATAAAAACTCTGAATTGTTAGAAACTATGCCCAAGTCATTGAATAATAGTATATTACTAACCATATTAATGGGCACAAACCCAGGCAAATAATTCCAGTGTTGTTTTGTTTTCACAACTGGTAGATTTCTGTCTCTGTGTCTTTCCATCTGTATGTATGTGTCAACTCTATTTCCATTTCTTATTTTATCAATAATTCTATCTCCTTTTGATTGCAGTAATAAAGTATAAGTAAAGAAAGTCAGAGACACTTCTCTGAAGTAATGTCCTCCTCTCTTCCCAACAGCAGTCAATAGAACCTGGACTAGTTGAGACCAAGATGAATTGAGTTTGAAAACACTGTATGGAGTTGTTTGGGAAACTCATTATGGATCACAAAGCAGGATGATCTATATCAGGCTCCTCTGAGAGGTACAGGGACCTTTCCAGAGAATAAGTAGCTATTCTAACATTTTTCCTAATCTCTTTCCTCTCCTCTTGGCCCCTCCACATGTACAGCACCACGCTGATACATTGTCATGTTACTGCTAAATCAACTGCTGTGCCTGCCAGCCAGCCACTAAACAGACTGCATAAAGTGACATTGTTTTAGTTACTTAGTTCTTTTCCAAGTCAATTTTCTTTTCTTTAAAATTGGAATAATAGTGGTGTTTACAACAATATCTTCTTTGGTGTGGTAGTATAAGTATGGAATGCACAGCAAACATTCAATTAGGAGCAGCTTTTTTTTTTTTCATTTATGTATTTGGTACAGGGTCTCACTACACAGCTCAGACTTGTAGTGATCCTCCTGTTTTCAGTCTCCCCAGTGCTAGAACTACAGGCACATGCCACCACGCCTAGACTCTGTCACCAGTTCAACGCGTCCAGGAGTAGCTTTTTATAGTGTAAAGGAAATCACTAAGATTGATAGTTCTTCCTTGGAAACATAATCATTTGTTTGGAAGATTTCCAATCTTCCTTGGAATCATAATCATTGTTTTGGGCATCAAAATTTAGAGAAATCTGGTAAACTTCCATGTTCTTTATATGAAAATGACTAGAAAGGTGGGGAAATTTATTTAAAAGGACAGATAATGATAAATAACAGAGCAGGAATATTAACTTTAGAGATAGAATATGGGCAGTACCTTATAACATCTTCCAATGGTCACAGCACCATTAGTAGAATGTATCCTACCCTAAGTACTCAAGAGAGAACTGAAGCATTGTGGAACAAATCTTTCTAACCACATATCAGGGTACCATCTATACTAGTATTTTCAACCTGGGGGAATCATATCCTTCAGAATACATTAAAATTTTGTAGACAGGATATGGGAATATGTACTAAAATGTATATTCTTTTTTTTATTTTAGGAAAGGGTGTACAGGGTGTTCAGGGTCTCACTACTAGATTGGACTCATAGTAATTCTCCTGTTTATAGCCTCCCAAGAGCTGGGATTACAGGCACGCAGCACCACGCCCAGTCTCTGAAATGTATAGTCTTAAGAGATTTATTTTCCCAAATGCCTACATTTTTAAGGAGAATAAAACATTAAAAATAAAATGCACTAGAAAGGATACAGAATTTCAGTAAACAAAATGATAGGAATTCAACAGTGGTTGTTATATTGTATATTGTTGTCTTCAAATAAATTGTTCATGTTACCAGATACAACCATGTAAAAATGGTTAAAAATTAACTATTAATTGTTCCCTTCAATAGACCAATAGAAAACAGAAGGTAAATGGATGCAATTAGAGACCATACTCATAAATGAAATAAATGAGACCCACACCTGTAAACATAGTATTGTCTAGTATAAGAATCTGAAAGAGTAACAGGTACAATAGATATTATAAAAGGGAAAGAAACTATTCAAAGGGGAGGAAAAAGTGGGATGAAGGAAAGGAAAAAAAAGAAGAAAGAAGGAAGGAGATACATTCATACATAAATATGATACAGAATATATCATATATACAGAATATATATTTGTTATATATAATATAGGTATATATGATGGATATATATATGTGTATATGTATATTATATATAATTTATTTAGATGTATCTAATGTATATATATTTATCATATATACAGAATATATATTATATAGCTTGGATAATTGTACTGCCAAATCCCAATTTTTATGTTTATTTCTTCCAAAAATGTACATGTCTGATGTTAAAACTTATGCTTTACCACCTTTCCTTTCATTCCTCCTCTTTTACAAAAGAAAACCATACCTCTCATAAATCCTGTATCATGCATTATATGTATAAAATCATGTATAAAATCTTTGGGGAACTAAACACAAAAGTATCTGGAAGATATAGAACTCTTTGGAGGAGTGGCAACAAAGTGAAAAGTCATCTGTAAGATGTATTAATAAATCTACTTTATTTTAGGGACACACTCATTTTAATGGGTGTCAACTTAAATGTTTAAAGATCTACCCTATTTATCTGTCATGGTTTATATCTAGAATGTCTGTTAAAACTCTCCTATGTTCAAAGGTGGGATTTGGGGAAGGTGATTGGATCACGGGGAAACAATACTCATCAATGAACAGATCCATTGATGAGTTTAGAGCTAAATGTGATGTTAGCAGCAGGGCATGATGGGAAGAGATGTGTCACAGGGAGCCAAGCTTTTGACAAATACATCTCCCTGGCAGCTCCTACCCTCTCTCTGTTTCCTGACTTCCCTGAGGGTAGCAACTTCCCACCATAATATTTCCACTTTGGAACCAACAGATATGGACTAAATTCCTCAAAACATAAATCAAATTAAGCCCCTCTTCTCTTAAGTTGTGAGTGTCTGTTATTATTCCCCACTAAGGAGAACACTAATACACTATCTATGTATTGATTTATCTTAGAGTTTGAAAGTGAGATGGTGACAAAGAGGATGAAAATATTCCCCCTTATGTAAAGTATGAATCTAAATAGTATTTTCTGAAAGAAATAAACTTGATTTGTCTTTTTGATTTCATAATTTTAACTCACTTTGTTTAATACATAGTAAGACATACAAACTGAATGAGCTATACCTACTTATTTAAATGCATTTATGTTTAGACAAAACATATTTGAAGTACATTTGAAATATCGAACATTCCAGAGGCCGCATCCTTTGCAAATAAATTTATTATTTAAAAGGTTTATGCATCAACCTAAAATGTGTAAAGGGGTGTCCTGTTTTTGAAAATTGTCTTAGAGTGCTTACATGCAAGAAAGCTTTGCAAATTACTACTTTATAGTCCCTCGTTCCTGTTGCAACATCTGGAAAGTCTCAAACACAAACTATACCCATCAAAGGTAACACAAAAAATCCTTTTCTTCTCTTTATCTTATGAAAAAAGCTTTCTCATAACCAAGTAATAAGATAATAGCAAGAGCTATAATACTATGTATTATCACCTTCAAAGTAGTTACTCACTATAAATTATAAACCAAAAAATTACTATAAAAAAGAGATAAACATAATAACACCACATTTCTTTTCAATGAACTAAGATAAACTTTAGCATAAATGAAACTATAGCTGTCTAACAAGGTATATATATATATATATATATATATATATATATATATATATATATAACTGGTGTGAGAATTTGAACCAAATAGATTCTTTAATTTCATGAAATAGAGAAGAAACTCATAAATATTTATGTACCATTCAGATTAAGGTACAATTACCAAACATATTTCATCACTTTATACCTCTAAATAAAAACATTCTGTCTAATCAAGCTTGTGACCCAATTAATCTCAATATTTGTATAATTGTTTTGTTTGTTTGTTTGTTCTTTTGTATTTTAAGACAGGTTCTACAGGGTCTCACTACATAGATTGGACTCGGAGTATTCCACCTGTGTTCAGCCTCCAAAAGAGCTGGGATCCAAAAAAAAATTCTTCATGCTATATCATTGTGACAGAACAAATATTTATGGTGTGGCTAGTACATGCCACAAATTGTGCTAGTGCTGAGTATGCAAGTAATCAAAGAAAATATGATAATCAGGAATTTTCATTCTGAGTATACACAATCACATTCTGATCTGGCCAAATGCAAAGAATCTCTTCTTTCCATGTGGGGTACGTCAATGAACAAAAGACTATAAATTATATATTATGATAGATAAAAATTTTGAGAGGGAGACAGGTAAAGCTATGCCAGCAGATGTCAAATAATTGATAAGATCTATGTGATCAACACTTCTTGGATAATGAGGGTTCTGGATCATGACCAGAAACTCCACACCATATGGTTCCTTCAAGTGCTGTAGGCTGTGGATCTGTTTCTCACAAGATAGAAAAACTGAAAATATTTCTGCCCTCCACAATAAGATATGCCTAAACCAACTATCATTAACACTGTGGACCACATACTTCATTTTAAGAGGGTGTCTTGCATACCTTAGATACTTTTAGTAAGCAGACTTCCAAAGATGGTTACTCCAAGTGTTAGTCCAATGCTTACTCAGGTAAAAAAGAAAAAAACTAATATAGGTACTTCTGCAAAGAAATTTGTATAGCTATGACTAAAGTACCAAGTAGGTAACTGTAATATAAAAAGATTATTTGGATAGGCTTGAACTTCATTAGATGATGCCTTGAACAGAAGAGTTGCTTCTCCTGCAACAAACTACCAGAGGAATTCAGAGTCAAAGCATGTGGGGCAGTCAATGTCGTTGACTCAGAAAATGGAGAGAGCCATGGGCAAACCAGTATGGGTGTTTTAGGAGAGAGCAACAGCCTATGGTCAAAAAGCCAGTCAGGATTGGGGACTTCACTCTCAACAATTTAAAGGAACTGAATTCTGCCAATAATCTGAATAGTTATAAAGATTTTTTTTTCCCAGATTTTCCAGATAAGACCTAAGCCTGACTGTGCCTGTGTTTGAGCTTTATGATACTCTAAGCTGAAAACCTGGTTAAGCCCCTACTTCCTCCATCCTGCCAGACTTCTGACCAACACAACTGCAGGCTGTGTTTGTTCAGCTTCTAAGTATGTGGTCGTTTGTTACACAACAGGAAATTGATATAGATATTAACAGCATCCCTGGCTTCTAAGCCAGTACCATCCTCCCCCTTGTGGCTCAAATATCTCTGGGTAATGCTAAATCATGAGAAGGGGTTGAAAAGCCACCCCAGGTTAAGAACTACTGGTCTAGATGTAAAATTTGCCTCTATTGTCAGAAAACAGTGGTCCATTGGAAGAGATGGACATCTTGGGTCTTACCCATATTGTATAACAATTTCATTTACTGTTTTCTAGCAGTGTTGAATTTGAGCAAAAGAGACTCTGATATGAGAAAAGGACATCAGGCATTGTCTAAGAAATCAGTCTGGAACAAAAGCAAACAGTGTTTGATGTAGGGGTCAATCAAGAGATTTGGGGGAGAGCAAATAATTACAACACAAATTGTTTTCCTCTGTGATAAATGAAGGTTCATGCAAAGAAACAGGAGGTGATGTTGACTTGGGTACAGCTTTGAACTCTGCTTTCTATAACACAAAAGAGCACAGCGAGAAACACTTGGCTCAGGTCACAGATGTCTTGGTTGGTACACAGTGCACAGGGCTGTCCAAGATTCTGACAAAACACTGACAGTAAGTAACTCATTCCACACTGTGGATGGCCATCTGAGTTCCTCTTCTTTCTTTGTTATGAGTTAAATATTACTGTACCATTTTAAGACCCAAGGGAGCAAGCCAAATGGCTCTCCAGTTTCAGTCTTTTATCTTTTTTTATTCTACCGGTTAGATCTAAAGTGTCCCCCAAAAGTCTTATTGTTCAGAGGTAGCATTTTTGAAAGATAATTAGGTCTTCAGGGATCTAGCTTCATCACCATATTAATCTATTGATGAGATTACAATTTGATGGTATTACTGGAAGGTAATAAAAACTTATGAGGGCCAGGGAGATAGCTCGGTAGAGTAAGTTTGCCTGGCAAACACAGGCTCCTAAATTCAACCCCCAATACAGAGAGAGAGAGAGAGAGAGAGAGAGAGAGAGAGAGAGAGAGAGAGAGAGAGAGAGAACGAGAACCTATTTGAAGGTCATAAGGGTGTGGCCTTAGTGTTATATTTTAACTCTGGCATCTTCCTCTCTGGCTTTTTTCCTGTTCTTTCTACTTTCTAGTTACTTTGAGTTGAGCATATTTCTCTATCACAGCCCCCAACCATGATGTTCTGCCTTACCCTAGGCCATCAGCAATGGAACCAGCCACAGAGTAAAACCTCTGAATGAGTAAGCTGAATTACTGCTTTTTCATTTAAGCTTTCTGAAGTATTTTGTCACAGTGATAAAAAGCTGACACACACATACAGTCTCTGTACTGTTTTATGCTAGAAAAGAAAACAAATGGAACAATGGGATATGGCTCTCAAATAGCTTTGAAGTTATCAATCACAAAGTGTGGCTGACCCGAAAAGAAACACAGGGGACAGCTTCAATTTTTTCCACCTCAACATGTTGCTTTTTGTCCACATCTACTGCTTATCAACTATGCTTTGTATTATACTAACAAGATTCATAGTAAATAAAGCAGATTCTCAGGAACAAAGAAACAATGAAGTAAGAGAATTAGTGCCCATAATAGGCACATTTGTCATGATCAAGTGAAGTTGTGTTCCTAGAAACATTCTCAAGCTTCCAGATGAAACACTGAGAATTATGATGATTTTATAGGTAACTTTTGGTTAAAAGATGGTCTTGTACACTTTTAAATCATAAGTACAACACCAATTAATAAAATATGTAGCCTAAGACCCACAAAAATTCACAGATTGTTGGTTCCTTGCTGCTTGAACTTATTTTTAGCAGAAAGTCTGTAGTATGAAAAAGTAATATTTGATTTATTCATTTCTCTCGCTTATATTTCTCCTTTTTCTTACCCCTCACCACTAGGCTACTGGACAAGGTAATTAAATCTCTGATGTCAAAGCATGAAAGAGGGGATCTTGGGAGGAAAAGGCAAGCAAGGGAATCAGGGAGGATGAATAAAAATGACCAAGATATGATGGTTATGTTTGTACCAATTTCCCAAGATGAATGCAATGATTATATGTCATAATCATATACTACAAAGAAAAGAAAAAAATTGACCAAGTGTCATTATGTTCTAAAATTTAGATTCTTGATGCCTAATATATTTAGGGTAACTCAGGCTAGGAAACTTCCTCCTCAGATCTGGGTACATTTGCCCAATTACTCAGTTGTCACTGAATAACTATATCTTCATCTCCTAGGAATCTAATACTTATTTCAGATTTTTAATAATCCTAAAAGAAAATTCTGGAAAAGAACATTCAACCCTTACTTAAGAAATATCTCACCTAAGACATAACAGAACAAGGTGTTAATACACCAAATTCATCTAATTTCCTGCAGGCTGTCTCTTTCCAAGCTTTAAGGACATTCCAGTAGCAAGTCAGAATCAGCTCCAGCAATCCTTCCTAATCCATGAAACACAGGTCTGAGAAAAATGTCCCCATTTCAAAAATTCTCTCCACCCAGTCTCATGTTCCTCACTACTGGACCTACATTCTCTCAAACATCCACTTTAGGTGTGCTCTGATTCTGTCAGGATGTATTAGAAAGGTCTTGCAGCACTTTTGCTAATGACTTTGGGTAGGGGCGGTCAGAGAGATTATTTGCCCAGGGGTCAAAGCTGGGCTTTGACCCTAGTTATTTTATCAAAACCTAAGAGGGATCTACAGGTAAATGTTAATGAACACAAGCACCATCAGATGTCTGCCTTAAATGAGGTCTTCTGCATTTTCTGGGAAATGAGAATCTGTCATCACAGCACAAGGAGTGAACAATTTATCGAGGCCCAGAGCTTCTGGATAATGTGCAACCTAGTGGTTCTCATAGATACAGGGCCCAGACAACCCCCTCACAGGCCCGCTCTCCACTCCTATCAGGAAATAGTCTCTTTAGCTTTAGAGACTTTTCAGGGCTGAGACTGAAGTCTATAATATCACATGAAGGTCCCAGATCTGATTTTCAGTTGGATCTGCCCTCTGGCTAGAGAAAATATGTTTTCTTTAAATGCTGTATTAGGGGTCTTCTGGGTTTCATGCTGAGATCTTACTTGGTAGTTAGCTGAATACAAGCTGTCATTTTATTCCTTCACTATAACTATGAAAATTAGTGACAATCAGCTCCACGATCTTCGTAATTACCATTGTCATTATATCAAAGAAATGTGAGCAATATTATACTCTCACTCAAGATTAGAATATTCACACTTGTGATACTCAGTATGCCAGGGATTATGACCTCTCTTAACCATCATCCAGTGGACAAATTACAAAATCTTATCATAAAGGTATTCTTTCCTCTTTTTTTTTTTTTTTTTCGGAACCAGGGATTGAACTCAGGCCTTTGCACTTTCCAGGGAAGAGCTTATTCCAGTGAGCCATCTCGATGATGTAGAGTGTGCCTAAGGAGAGTCACATGGAGAGAAAACATTTTCTCAGGCTTTCATAGAGAGCACAATGGCCAAACAATGGCCGTGACTCATCCACATGGCTGACACTGACAAAGGTTCTACAATCTGAGGTACAGGATCTCAGGATAAATCCTGAGGGGATTTCACTGACCTTATCAGACCCAAAAGCTACAACTCTTGTTACATAGGTCCTGCTTTACTTTGGTCTTAACCATCCAGCAGAAAAGTATAAAAATGAAATATAAGAAGTAAAGCTATTCTGTTATGTTGAACTGTAGGGGACTCAGGTCAACAATTTCTGACATTGCCAGTTAAACAGAAGACCCAATACTATTATGGGCTACTGGACTCTTTTAGAATATTTTACTGAGTTTACATACCTATACTATTCAAATAATGGAACTTAACGAAAAAAAAGGGATACAGATGAATGTCCATTTTGTATCTGTGTATTCAAAGTGGTTAGGATAGATATATAGTTACATTCTCTTAATAAATAGAGCGATTTGTTCTAATGGTGTTTGTAAATAGGATATCATGTCTGCATCTCGTACAGCAATTAACCACTAGGAAGAATGTATGCAATGTGTGAATTATTGAAACTGTCCTACCAATTTGATTTGAAACTGTCTCATTACTGTTTGTTTATCAATAAAATTATGGGAAAAAAAAAGAAGTTCTCACTAAGTTACCCTGGCAGAACCAAAAAAAAAACAAAACAAAAAAAAAAAAAAAGGTATTCTTCCTTGTTCCTCTTCTACTGCCAATTGTCTTAGTTTTGGTTTCCCAAGAATGTCCCTGAGGCAAGTATTTGAATAATTTGGAAGTGTATTGAATTCTAGTTGGGGTATAAGGAAGTGATACCTTGAAAAAAAAAAAGCTAGTAAATGGTCCATTACTAAGCCAGCCAACACTACCATTTGAAACCACAGGTAACCTTAAAAGATAGTGCCAAAAGCATCCTTCAGGATTATCTTGGTTTAGAAATAAGAGAGCTGTGGCATTTACAGGCATCTAAATTCACCCTCGTCTCTTTGTTCTTATTAACCTAGGTTTAAGACTGCTCTAAGGAGGAGCTGATTCACTAGCACTTTTGACCTAATTCTCCCACAGCAAGAGCTGTCTCTTCTCATTCTAGAAAAAGTCCTTAGCAACAGCTATTGACAATTAAAAGCCAGCACAAGAACACTGGAAGGAAAGGATCTAAAGGTAAAGAACACCAACCACTGGTTCCTCCATGTGGCCTCATTCACTATGTGGCGAACGTTTATCTACATTTGTCCCAAATGAGTTTGAGAATTGCAGACAATGTGCCTATATAAAGCTGCTCATCTTTCATTCTGCCACCAAAGTAATCTCTCAGATTTTTGTCTTCTAGATTTCATGCATGGGAATCAGATCCAGGTAAATGGAGATCATTGTCCCCCCAACAACAGGTAGATAGATAGATAGATAGATAGATAGATAGATAGATAGATAGATAGATAGATTTGCCAAAAGGCCCTAATAAATCCAGTCTATTAGGCCTCAAGCAAATGAGGGATTAAAGCCTAAAGACACAGCCATATCCAAATCCTAGGAAACCCTTTTACTAGTTTTCCTACCTTTATCTATGATTATCCTTTTTATATCTTTAATGTAGCTGAGAAACCAAGGATCATGAAGATACATATTAAACATTTCTATTATGAATTATTACATATCAATATGAGACTTAACTTCACTCTCTCTTTGGGGATTTGGCATTTTTTTCCATTCCACACCTCAGTAGATTTGAGGCAGAATGAATTAGAGCTAAAGTCCTCTTTCTGTAGCAACTGAGACTCAATCCTCGGTAGTATTTTTCTAGGGGCAGAGTTTTCCTGCTCAGAGAACTTGTAGAAATTTCTGAAAGAGGTTTCACAAAAGATGAGAATGAGGATGAGAGGCCATGAAGTGTGCAAAGAATACGAAGTACTTTACACATATTTCCTTTTAATCTTTATAACAGTTCTGCGACCCAGCTTTAGTTACTTCCATTGTGGAGGAAATGGGTTGAGGGATTCACCCAAAGCATACAATGTTATTAATTGTTTGAATCCAGACTGAAATGCTTGAATATCTGGCTCTGAAGCAGGGGATCATCCAATTGCACCAGGACCAGAGATCTCAAAGTTTAAATGCTACTAGGAACCAGAGACAGAAAATAATGTGTGATTTTTTTATGAGAAGACATAAAAAAGGGAAAATGGCTAACTGGGGATATCATATCTCAGTACTGACCAAGCAAAGCAAAACACAATGGTCTGAATTTTGGTTGGGCTAATGAAGCCTTAGTTATTGACCAGTGTGCTACATTTGAGGGTAGACAAACTTGGATATAGATTGTAGCTCAGTCATTGAGACCTTTGATCATGGTATCTTCATGAGCTTCAGTTTCTGCAACATATTATAGTATAATGTGAGGATTTTAAAACATGGAAACTTCCTAGAACATCATAAGTACCCTTCAAATGGAACTTCTTACTTTTTTTGAATACATAGCAGATTTTAATCTTGACCTGACCCTTTCTCTAAACCTCCCTCTCTGTGCCTCCTTATTTCATGCCTCAGACAGGAGAAGTACATGAAAGGGAACATCAGAGGGTTCTGTACAGTGCTAGAGTGATTTCAAATTACCAAGGTATGATATCAAGACTATGCAAAAATCTCATCCTCTGCCTCAACTCAGTAACAAATAATTCAAAGAATGTCATGTACAGAGCCCACTGTATACTCAGATCTGTGGGGACTAAGAAAACAAAGCGGGGCTTATCTTGTCTACAATGCTGGTTGATCTGCAGTGTTAGAAACATGAAAACATTTTCCTTCAAGTAAGTTTATAATGGTTACTAGCAGCAAAACTAAACCAAAAACCAGAAAAAGACATGTGGCGTAACTAACATAGTTTAAGTTATTTTATTTGAGCATCCCACAAAACACTTTGGCATGACTGTGTGGACACACAAAGATCTTTCCACTATATCATTTTTACCCTTAAGAATTTGATTAGATAACTCAGAGAAGCTGAATTTTCCCTTTTATAGTGAAAGCAAAAAGGCAAGCTCTTGAGATTGTATGGTTCTGCTGCTGGTGTCCTGAACAAAGAACTGGACAAGACATGCAGCAAAGGTAGTAGGAATGCACCCTAATGGAAGGTGGGAGGGAAGCATGCTCTGCAGAGGGAGACCAGGCCAGTGAAGACACTCACAGCAGCCAGGAAAGTAAGGAAAAGGGCTTTTCTGCAGTGTTTGGATTGATTTCTTCTTCATGTAAACAAGACAGTGGGATGGTTGGCTTTAGCCAGATTTATACTACCCTGTCTGTGACTTGCTTGGTTTCTTGCAAAATGTAACAAAGAGTTGAAAATAGCACTTCTCTGATTGGCTGCCCTTATAGCACTCGTGAACTACAGAGTCATTCTGGGCTCTGGGTTCTGCACGTGCTCTGAGTCTCTAACATTTACAGATCTCACCCAGTTGTTGACCAGTTCTGCCCCAGCCCTGATCTCCTACCTCATCATCAGATTTCACAAGGACACATCTTTCCCTTAAATGTCAGCTTTCCAGCATGGTAACTGAAACTTAATAAACTGTAATTAATTATTTAAATGGGATATTAAGTGAGCAGGAGCTCATTTGTTTCTTGTACCATTTAACACAATTCAAAATTACCTTGTCTGTCATTCTTTGTTAAGAAAGTAGCCACTGAGTTCACTACCCTTCAGGAATTAATTCTCTAGAAACAAAAGTCAAGGAAGAATTAAGGGACTTAATGTCCCCGCAGATCCACAGTTAAGTTGTTATTTCAACAACAAGAGGACAAGATCCTCTTTAGCTTTGGTAATGAGAGAGAAAGAATAGGAAAAGAGGGTGAAAGAGGGAAGGAGAGAGAGAGAGGAGGAGGGGAGAGAGGGAGAGAGGGAGGGCAGAGCAGCTGTTGGACCTGTTGTGCATGCCTCTGTTTGATGGTTATCACATTCCTGAAATTATTCCTCTAGATATACACCTCTTCATTGGACAGCAAGACCCTGGAAGGTAAATGTCATGTTTTAATTCTTCTCTATACTATCTACCTGCATCAAAAATAAAAACCCCTTACAGAATTGTCATTAGTAGCTTCTAAACTTCTTCCAAAAGTTGCATATACAAAGGATTGAGAAGATGGAGTTGTTTTGCTTTTTCAATGTGGAGATGTTAATAAAGATCAAAGTGGTCAAGGAGGGCCAGGGATATAGCTCAGTGGCACAAGCACCTTCCTGGAAAGCACAAGGTCCCTACTTCAATCCCAGGTACCCAAAAGCCTAAAGTAGTCAAGGAGGAAGCAGAAGCAGTAGACAGACAGACAGACAGACAGACAGACAGACAGGCAGACAGACAGAGCACAAGCAAGCAAAAGCGAGAGCACCCAAGCTGAGACAAGATTATGGCAAATTTGAATACCATCTGGGCATCTTTGGGAAACCCTGTCTTAGAATAAAAAGCTGAGGGTAATCCAATAATTTAGTACCACTGAGTTTTAGCCCTACTGTCACAAAGAAAAGGAGGAGGGGGAGGTTGAAGGGGAAAAAGGGATGAAGAAGAAAATGGAGAACAATTTTTAAAAACATACAAAATTACAATTTAAGGAAATCAAAAAAATAGAGGGAGCCAACATTCATTCAACAACTACCATAGTATACAACATGCACTTAATCCTAGTCACCTTCTTTTAGTTCAGGGAATTATCTTCAAGTTAAAGTTCAAAGAAAATGAGAAGTCAAACAATTTTTTTCCAAGTGTTTATTTTTTCAACTAATAGATGGTGAAACCAGGATTTAGATCCAAGTCTGTCTGTCTGCAAAGCCTGCCCTTTCCATCAATGCAAGTGCCTTTCTGAATGCTATGCAATGGGAGGCTGCAGGACCACAGACACGCCCTCCCCTGGCCAGGTCCTGGCCTCTGCAGTGGCTGTTGCCTTAGTTGGCCATTTCCCTACGGCCCCAACAACCAGAGGGCTCAGAAGCAGAAAGACAAAGGCAGAGCCAGTGTGACCAGGGCCATTCAGTCACCAAAAGCTAAGTGATTCACTTTCTCTTTGCAGAGTTGTTTCTTTTTTTACTTCAACAATGGTTATTATATTGCATATTATTGTCTTCAAATTAGTTGTTCAGATTACTAAATAGAAGCATGAAAAATTGGTCAAAAGACTAAAAAGAAGAAAAACAATTTAAGCATGGTCCTTTCAATAGACTAGTAGAAACCAGCAGTACAGTTATCCAAGCTATCCTGTGCATATACCTCTACATTTTCTCCTCTCTTCTTTCTTTTCTCTTGCCTTTCCCTCATCCCAGTTGTTTATTCCCTCTGAACGTTTTTTTTCCCTTTCACAGTATCTATTGTACCTTTCAGACTGAACTTATTCTTGTAGGTTCCTACACTAAGGAGATAACATGAAGTTTACACATTTGGGTCTGCTTTCACTTATGAGTATTGTTTGCATTGGTATCCATTTACCTACAAAAGCCTGGAGTTTATCATTTTTTTTATTTTTTATTTTTGTGGTTCCCAGAGTTGTAAAGGCATCTTTATATAATATTTTCAATACATCCATAATCTTTAGGAAGCAGAAAAATGTAAGAAACTTCTCTAAATATTTAAGTATTTAAACATTAAGCTTTTCAATGATTGCATAGTTGAAATATATGTTCTCATTCATTTTAGGATCAGTCATATGTATTTAATGT
Source organism: Octodon degus (assembly GCF_000260255.1). NCBI lineage: Eukaryota > Metazoa > Chordata > Mammalia > Rodentia > Octodontidae > Octodon > Octodon degus. Next base: position 13,710,551 of record NW_004524588.1, read on the forward strand.
TTTGATTCTTATGATTTTCCTTCTCCTCACTCACCATCTTCCCTTTGGTTCCAGACTCCTTTCTCCATTTCATCCTCCTCATCATCATTTGTGTAATTATCATTGTTTAGTTCATGTTTGTGACATATAAAAGTTGTATTCATTGTGGAGATTTGGTACCTGACATCAAATCTTTTTATATCCTGCGCTTCCATCTTTGGCCTCCACATGCCCTCTCATTTGCCAAAGAACTGTCTCCCTGTGTACTGTATCATCTTTTTTATAGCTGAGTAATACTGCATTGTATAAAAATATCACCTTTCTTTTAATCTATTCCTCAGTTGATGGGCATTTTGGTTGTTTCTAATATTTAGTTATGATAAATCATGATGCCATAAACATAAGTGTACATATATTGCTGTGATATGATGTTTTCAACTCATTTGGAAAAGTATGCAACATAGCTGGGTGAAATAGGATGTCTAATCCTAGTTTTCTGAGTAATTTCCGCAGTCGTTGTGCCAGTCTACATTCCAATCAACAACGGAGAAGGGTTCCTTTTTCTCCACAGCTCCACCAACATTTGTTATTGGTTGACTTCTTGATGGTAGCCATTCTTTCTGGGGTGATATAGAATCTCAGCGTTGTTTTAACTTGAATCTCTCAAATGACCAATGATACTGAACATTTTTTCATGTATTATTTGCCATTGGTATTTCTTCCTCGGATAAGTGTATTCATCTTGGATGCTCATTTTCTTGCAGAGTTTTGTTTGCTGAGTTTTCAGCGATGCAGCACCAATCTGATCAGTCGTATTTAATGTGAAAAGTTCCCATTATTTGTTTCTGCTCCAGTAAATTGTTAGTATCCTTTCAATCCTCATATAATTTAAATCTGCTTATCTGCAAACCAAGTGTCAAAAATAAACCTTACAAAAGGTTTTTCCTTCTCCTTCTTTCTTCCAGCCAGGACTCCAACTCTATTTGAGATGTCAAGTGGGACCATACTAAAGCCAGAGATTTTCTTCAGAAACAGCCAATCCTCTCTAAAGATTTAGCGATAGAAGATATCCCCCAGAGGAGTACTAGCTTACTTCATGCAAAAAAAGAAAAAAAAATCCAAACACCAGCTTACAGAGGAAATATGATTGATGGGAATTCAACAGTGAGTCCCGCAAGGAGCCTGTAAAGCTTGCTCTCGTGCTTTGTCTTCTCCAGTGGACCTTCTTAACAATTTCATTAGAGACTGTCAACGCTTTTAAACATTTTAAAATACTGCCATTCTGCAGGCTATGTAACCTCAAGGGCAGAATTGGGCCCAGCAGAGGTGGCTAAGAGGCTCACTTTGACTCACTGTAAGATCAAAGTTTCAAATAATTATTGTTGAATGAGGCAGTGACTGAATTGAAAGAGGTTTGAGATGAAGCCCTATTACCTCCTAAGGTCAGCATTAAAATCTCAGGATTTAAAATCTCCCTGGTGACTTTGCACAGCCTAAGCAAAGTGGACATGAAGAGATAAGTTTTGGTGAGACACTTAAATCTGGAGGGCTGTGTTCCAATATTTCTCTAGGTGCAGAATCTTTAATGTCCAGGATGATTCAGAGGGCCAGCCAAGCACCTTGCAGAAAGCCAGAACCCAAATGGACATCAAGAAAAATATATCAGAAAAGAAGGAACTATATATCAGAGCTTGGTTCTGATTCTCTAAAACAAAGTTAAAAAAAAAAAAGTCCATACTACCAACACCATCCCACCACCAGTGAAATTTCTAATGGCAGAGGACAAAGATGCAAGAATTCAGAAATTCAGGGCAGGCAGTGTAGTGAAGCATGACTGGCCAGGATGAATTTCCAGGACACTGGCTTCTGTGACAGGCCTGCGTGCTCTGCCCCATCTGAAAGTGGTAGGCCACCAGCACCACTTATTTTTGACCTGGCTGAGAGTCAGTCCTAGAGAATACCACATGCAAAGGTGCATATGAATCTGAATTCAGCTTCTTTGACGACAGCATCTCCCATTCTCTGCTGATATCAAGGCACCAAAGTGTGTGACAGCTTTATGAATGGGTTTCACCATCTAAATTCTGTGGTGACACTTACCATCCCTCAGTCTCTCTGTCTCTTTTTTGATTCCCCATGACACTATGGCATGTACTACATGCAAGTGCAGAAAAAGCAGCATGCTACAGAATGAACACAGGTTTTGGGGACTAACAGACCTGGATTTGAAATTGATTTCTGCAACTACCAACTGCAACTAGAGATGTGCATTTGCAAACTTTGAGAGCCAAGGTCAATGTGTTCATCTGTAAACTGAGGAATACAGTAACTCTGGGAAGTTTGAGTGCTGGGATCATTGAGGATTCAAGGAGGAGGGTTAAAGAAGATCTCAGAAGATGCCCAATAAATGTTCATTCTCTGCTTCCTCCTCTTGTCCTGTGCCTCCCTAGACTATACCATCCCCTTTAAGATGCCAGCTTCTCTCTTCAACAAGGGTATGACACTTTAAAAATAAAACATGTCTTCAATGATGGCTGCATGATCTATATAAAATAAGGCACCTTCTGCCAACTAAATAGAGGAGAGCATGTACTCATTCCTGTTCTAATTTAATCTGTCTGAGTGCCTGGAGGTCTTTGTGAGGTAAATATTGTTTTCACTTTGACCTTGGTGCACTGTTCCCATTGAATCTGTCTCAGTCTGTCCTTTTGATGTCATCCTGATGGCTTCCTAATAGATTGAAAGCATTTTGCACAGGACCGAGATTAGTGGGATCTAATAGCCTCTAAACACCTGTTTACCTTGGCTATTCTGGGTAACTTGCTGTTCTACCTAATAAAGACCTAGAATGTGTGCTTAAATTACCTATTTGCATAAAATTGAACTCATAAAAACATACAGCCAACATCAAACACCGTGAGCCGTGCAATGATTTGAGAGCTTCCTATGAGCCCAGGCCAGGAAGAGCTCACTAATGTTCCTGACACAGGAGAATGAGCAGAGCTTTGCCCTCAAACACTTTGGAAATTTATTTTTAAAGCATCTTTTACTCCAATGCGTTAATTTCTTTCTTTTTTTTCCTTTTCACTAAGATTTACAAAAAAAAAAAATTGTTGTAGGTCTTACTCCATCAAATTAAAACATGTCTATTTACATATAATGTAATGTTTGATTTGGACAAGTGGAAAAAGACAACTGTCCTTGGTCAGTACAGGTCAGACTTTCTAATCATCTGGTGCACTATGGGCAGACCCAGCTACTCAGGGCTCAAGTGCTGCTTTGATATCAGATACAGCTTATTTTTGTAGAAATAACTTATTATGTAATTTTAAAGCAAATGTGTATTCATTGTAAAACACGGAGGAAACAAGCCCTGAAAAATAATAGAAAGCACAGTTTTCTCAGTGTACTTATTTGAGATGACTACTAGTAATAGGTTGAGAGGTTTTCTCCCCCAGGAAAAAGTAAAGATATATATTTGAAAAATAGGGACATACTCTGTAAACTGCAGGAATTTTTTTAGGTTCACCTTCTCCACAATACGTCATGATCACCTTCCCATGTGAACTCGCTTCTATGTGCATCTTACTGGTTGCAAAACATTGTAAGTATTATGAAACATAGTTTATTTTAAAATAAGGCAAAGCTTTTTTTTGGTCTTTTTCCTTTTTTCTTTTAAAGACGAAAAACAAATTGCAGAAACAAAAACAAAGACAGAGTAACAAGTAACAGTGTAAATGGTATAGAGTTTCAAAACGAATAAAAATTTAACAATGGTTATTATATTACATACTTTCATTGTCAAAACTATTGTTCAGATTAACAGATATAGGCATGCAAAATGGGTCAAATAATTAAACGTTAATGCTTACTTTCAATAAACTAATTTTTGTCTTTTCCTTTTTTATTTTTTTATCTTAGGGAAGGGTCTACAGGGTGTTCAAGGTCTCGCTACTAGATCGGACTCATAGCAATCCACCTGTTTAGAGCCTCCTAAGAGCTGGGATTATATACATGTGCCACCATACCCAGTCTCAATTGCCATCTCAGCGCGCCTGGGGGCAGGCCTGGGGCTCAAACCCCGGCTCCTGCTACTGCTTGCAGGCACTTTAATCCACTAAGCTATTTGATGGACCCTTCTTTTCCTTTTTTACTTTATATTTTTTAAAAATTTATTTTAAAGAGAGAATACTAACCGATAAGACATTAGAAATGTTACTCATTTAAAAGAACAAGATGAGAGATATTCAGCCGTGGTTTTTGTATGCGCTATATGCGCAACCATATTTATAACAGCTCAATTTGTCACAGCTAAATCTTGGAAACAACCAAAATGCCCAGCACCTGAGGAATGGATAAAAAAGACTGGTATTTTTATACAATGGAGTATTTCTCATCTATAAAGAAAGACAAACTTGAGGTCCTTATAGGTAAATGGATGCAACTAGAGGCTATACAAAGAAGTGAACTAACTCAGGCCCACATGGGTAAATATCGCAATGCCTCCCTAGTGTAAGGACCTGAAAGAATAAATAAAACCTGAAAGGAATAATACAGTAAAATGGAAATAAACTGAATATAAGGAAAAAACAATAAAGATGAGGGAAAGGGAAAAAAGAAAAAAAAGGGAAATATCATGCAAGTATACATTCAGAATAGCTGAGATGACTGTGGTACTCATTTCTATCAGTTTTTTGAAAGTAGCAGTTAATGTTTAAAATTTTCACATTGACCATATGTTATTATCTATATTCTAAGCAACACTTTTTTTTTAATTTTAGGGAAGGGTCTACAGGGTGTTAGATTGGACTCATGGTGATCCACCTACTTATAGCCTCCCAAGAGCTGGGATTACAGGTGCATATCACCACGCCCAGTCTCCATTGCAATCTCAGCGTGCCCCAGGGTGGGGCCAGCACAACAGGCCTGAGACCCAGCCTCTGCACCTGCTTGCAGGCACTTTAATCCACTGAGCTATTTGGCTGGCCCTGCGACACTCTTTTTGAGACAGGTTCTCACTATGAAGTCAGGCTGGCCTTGAACTCGCTACATAGCCCAGGCTGGCCTCAAACTCATAGTGATCCTTCTGCCTTAGCCTCCCAAGGTCTGGGATTATCAACAACCTCCACTGCACCCAGTAGCACATATATTTTGAAAGAAAAAACAAACATTTCAGCTAAATCTTTGCTTCAATCCAAGGTTTTTTTCCTGACTTGATTAATTCTTGAGAGTAAAACTGAAGGACCAGAACAATTTTTTTAAAACCTAAATATTGTCAAAACGTCTCCAAAGTGCGAAATGATACTATACATGGACACGATACACACCATTGGAAGTATACTGCTGTTTAGGTGTTTGCTTTCAAAAACACTAAAATTCTTTTTTTAATTTTTTTTACTTATTTTTTTTCAAAGTTTTATTGATAAACAGCAATGAGACAGTTTCAAATCAAATCGGAAGTACAGTTTCAACAAATAATACACTGCATATATTCTTCTTAGTGGTTAATTGCTGTACAAGATGCAGACTTGTGATCCTATTTACAAACACCATTAGAACAAATCATTCTATTCATTAAGAGAATGCAACTATATATCTATCCCAACCTCTTTGAATACACAGATACAAAATGGACATTCATTGGTATACCCCATTTAACACTAAAATTCTTGATGTCCAAGATTGTGCCTTATTCATCTTTCTATTCAACAGCTTTATGCTTTTGCATATTATGTCACTGAAGGATTTATTGAATAGGTGAATGATTCAAGAATCTTCCATTGTTCAAATGAATATGAAGTATGAGTCCAGTTGGCATGATTTTTTTTTTTTAGGCAGGGTCTTGCTATGAGGTTTAGGCTGACTTTGTGCTCACTTTGTACACCCCAGGCTGGTCTGAAACTCACAGCAGTTTTCCTATCTCAACGTCATGAGTGGTGGGATTGTAGGCGTGCACTACCATGCTTGGTTTTGCGGCTGGCATAGCATGCAGGGCTAAGGATTGAACTTGGGTCCTTGTGCTTGACTGGTAGGGGCTTATGCTTCTGAGTTTTGTCCCCATTCCCAGCATGATGTTTTTGAGGCACAGTTAAACAGGAAAAATGAGAGTTTTGTGTTATATTCTCTCCACCATCCCCAGATTTCACGACTCTTGTGTGAAAAACAATGACCAAGTCACTCTTAGGTTACTCACATATATGGCATTCAGTTTTACTCACGAAATGTGCATATTCAGATCTCATATAAGCTAAATATAATTATATAGAATTATACTTATATCCTGAAATACTGTACTTCAGGGGAAGTAGCCAACCTGACACGATGGGAGGTTCCAGAAAGACGGTGCTCAGCTTAATGAAAATCTCCTACTTTTCATTTTTTTCTTTGTCACAGAATTTTGTGCTTCATTAGTACCTAGAAAACTGAATGCATAAATATCTCAAAAGTCAGGTTTTTTGGTTATTTCATGCAGGGCAAAGAGAAGGCTTTACCATGACACCATAGAAACACTTATCCCTTTTTTCATTAGCAGATGTCTGTAGTTCATAATATTTACATCCTTTGTATGGAGCTGGTACATTCATAGCACATCTTAATTCTTATTTTCATCCTTTTCCCTCCTCCACTCCCCGCTCCATCTCTTGATAACTTCTCACTTTGAGAAAGCTCAGTCTCCCTGATTCCTATTATCTGTCTTTTATTTTTCTCCCTATTTATCTTTTGTGTTTCTCATATAAGAAACACCAAGCAATATTTAGATGTAGGTGTCTGATTTACTCCACTTACCATTATGGATTCAATGTGTCCCCATTTATTTTTTTCTTTTCCTCAGCAATGGGGATTGAACATGGGGCTTTTGCATGCACTATATCACCAGTCCTTGCTTTTACTTAAAGGCAGGGTTTTGCAAGTTTGGATCCTGGGCTGGAACCAAACTTGTGATCCTCCTCCTTCACGAGTGCTGGGATGATAGACATGTGAACGATATCCTGTTGTTTCTAACACTTTTAAGCCACCTAGGGTAAAACTATACTGATTTTTCTGTTCCCAGACTTCCAGGCTCACTGGTGGCAAGTGGATATAGACCACTCTAGATTATCCATGCAGGAATCATGCCTCCTTGTGTAATTTTTCTTCCTACAGCCCACCCATGCCTCCAAATATGAACAAACATGTACCTGGCTGACTCCCAGAATGATCTAGCTTCTGTTATCATTTAGATTGCTACTTTATTCATTAGTTCATGGTTATTTATTTAATGATGAGGTGTGTTTTTTCCTCTACCAGGTATAAGTGCAATGTAGCATCTACCATAATGACAGCATAAGCTCAGCGCACTGGACATATAGAAGAAAGCACCTGTCTCTGGGAATCAGGAAGTCTCACAGATAACAATCTTGACTATGATGTCGGAGATGCTTCTTAGAGGATGAGCTCAAGTGTGCCATGCAGAGGGTACTATAGGGGTGGATAAAAATGGAATGCATTGCTGTTTAGAAACACTGCACAGAAAGTGACAGAGAAGGGCAGGCCCATCAGAGGATGACCATTTTCCTACAGGAGGCTTTCCCTTCCAAAGCCTCTTTCCACCTCATCTCCATGGTATCCCTACACACACACACACACACACACACACACACACACACACACGGTGCCATCTACCACAAAAGTAGAGACCGTGAAGTCTTTATTCTTTGTCACACCTGCTCTCTGGTGGTGGTTGTTTTATGTCTCTGTTTCATCCTGAGTGGCTGCACCTGCTTCCCTGGACAGATCCACAGCTTATCCAGCCATCATATTTCTATAGATCACTTAAACTCACAACTGTAGCCACCTTACTTATTTAGCTTAGTAACTTCCATGTGCATTGGAGAGAAGACAGGACACTTTAGGGCAAGGTCAATCACTGTTACCCTCAAAGAATTATTTTCAAATTCTTCAGCCATGTATCTACATGAAGCACAAATTCTGGCCATGAATCTCAGTGAACTACATGTCCAAAAGTCAATTTTGCTTCATCAGTAAATATGCCTGACCAATCCTTAAATATATCTTTCTATTTCAGAGAATTGTTCTTTATCCTACTATCCTCTTCACCTATATTTTTAATGAATAGTTCCCAAGTTTGTGGGCAGAAAATTCACCTGAAGACCTTATTAAAAATATATGACTCACTCAGCTGAATTTTTATCTTCAAGGATCAGAGTTGGGAATCTAAGTTTAACAAGCTCCAGAGAGACCCAGTTCATTGTAAGAAAATAAAAGGGAGGAAGACATATGTATATATGAATTATGTACACATGCATATACACATAATGCACATCTATACATATATATACACATATAGTTAGTTATACGCATATATTTCCAGCATACCTCTATAGTGATCTCATGAGTTTTGTTCCTTTTCTTCATGTTCATTAATCTCTTTTTAAGAACAAACATATTTCCTTCCCTCTGTCAATTGGCTCAAGAATCTCACCCATTTCTACCTTTATCTTTGGATTTCTAATGTAGCTCACTTTTTAGTAATAGCCATGAAAGAAAGTAATCTCATTTTATATTCCCTCATCAACCATTCTGACTTCTACCCTCAAACATATGTGGATATTATTTCTCAAAGTTCATCAGTAGGCTATTTTTTAATCTTGTGTCTTAGTTATTTTTCTCATTGCTGAGACAAAATACCCAACACGTAAAGTTAAGGGAGGAAAGGTTTAGTTGGCTCATAGTCCATAGAAGTTTCCATCCATGGTTGCCCAGCTCCATGCACATAGCAGAAGGGCTCCCCAGAGGAGAAACAGTCTATTGCATGCAGAAGACAGAAAAAGCAATCAAGGACTGACCACAGGCCTTTCTATCCCTTATATCTTATCCAGTCTTCTTAGGGTGGGTAGCCTTAAGGCTAGTGTCCTTGATCTTAACACTGCATAATGAATCAATCCATGTCACACATTCTAGATCCAGCCATCTCTGAAAAGGCTTATGAATACATGAGGCAGTGGGAGGACATCTAGACACAAAACAAAACACCTGCTATAAAGGAGCTATGGTTTAAATCTAAAATGGCTCAGGGGCCGGCAAGATAGCTCAGCAGACTAAAGTGCCTGCTTAAGCAAGCTCAGGGACTAGGGTTCAATCTCTAGCACAACATGCAGTGCCAGCCTTGGCCCCAGGGCAGGATGAGATGGCCACAAAGTCTAGACATAGTGACACACGCCTGTAATCCCAGTGCTGAGAAGGCTGAAAGCAGAAGGATCACCACAAGTCTGAGTTGTGTAGTCAGACCCTGCCACAACCAAATACATTTTAAAAAATAAATAAATAAAATGGCTCATGTATTTAGAAGGTGACTTGCCTATAATGGTACTGTGGATGACTTGCTGTTGTTAGGTGCCTTCACTGGGAACATGACCCGGTTCCACTCAGTCATGACCTGGCTCTGCCCTTCTCTTTTCATGCTGGCTTGTGTGACTCTTCTTTCCTGGCTTCCCTCCTTCTGGCTGCCACCCTTGCTTCTCTGCTTTCTCTTCCAGACTTACACCACGCCTCTTCCGCCTGGACCTGGCAAGTCATGCGTGCACTGGAATTTCCAGAACGTGAGCCAAAATAAACCTCTCTTCCTTTAAGTTACAGGGGACAGATATTTTGTCCTATTAACAAAGTGATTAGAGGAGTAGATTTGAAGCTTTCCACTGTCCATAGTCATGTGAAGCTGTTGCCAATATTGTATGAAAGTTCTATTTGATTTAAAAAAAAAAAATGTTTGGTTCCGTCTCTGCCTATTTCAGTTCTACTGCTCTCAGCTGGCCAGTCTCAATCCAACTGCTACATATTTATACGTATGTCTTCCCTTATGGACACACATAGCAAAATATATAGCAATACTGCCTATGTGCATGTTTCACATATATATTTGTGAGGCATACACAAAACAATGTTCTTGATTCCTTTCCTCAAGGTTTTTTCTTTGACATATGTCCCTATTGGGAGATATTAACCTGATTTATTTCTCTTGACTTAATAATGTTGCATTCATCACAGATTTACTTAGCCATATGTGACTATAGGTATTTTGATTACTTTTGACTATTTGCCCAACTACCTTTTTGATAAAACCTAATGCTTATCTCTTTGTTTCCCATAAGATTTTCTCAAGTAAGGATTCTCAAATGTGTTTATTTATTAGAATTACGTGGATGTTCTTTTAACTTTAAACTCTAACATCAGGAGAAATCACTCCACTGTACTCAAATCCCATTCATCTGATCAGGGATGGGGCTAACACAACAGTACCTTTATTAATGTTCCACATTGTGGGGGGCAGCTGAAGCTGGAGATTAATTATATGTGTGGAGCTGGGGCAAGGCCACCCCAAGAACACATAGCACTTGAGGCCAGCCACATGAGCAAGCTACTCCAGATCTGAGAAGTTGGAGCACCTGAGAAGAGCCAGGTGAATGGATTGTTCCAGCCCGGAGCACAGGAGGTGACTGAGGCAAACGAGGTCATCAAGTTGCTACGCAGAGGAGTTTCAGTTGACATCAACTTGACAAGTGTATAAATAAAATTGCTGCAGTCATTGGGTGGTTTCTTTTCTCCAAGAGAGAGGGCTCCACCTGACCTCAGCTTTCTTCCTTTTTTACTTTGCCCTCAATTTTTTTTTCTTTTTCTTTAAATGTATTTAGCACAGGGTCTCATTATGCAGGTCAGACTTGTAGTGATCCTCCTGCTTTCAGCCTCCCCAGTGTTGGGATTACAGGCATGCACCAGCACACTGGATCTCAGTAGCCAGCTCAGTGCGCCCAGGGGCAGGGCTGGTATGGAATGGGGATTGAATTCTGCCCCTGTGCTTGCTTAAGCAGGTGCTTAGTCCACTGAGCTATCTCGATAGCACTTCTTGCCTTCATTGTTTCATGGTTTTCTCCCTAGGAGTTTTCAAGAATTACACTGGTCATGGCACCACATGATTTTAATACATAAAGGATTTTGAGAGCCACTATTCTAGGTCTTGGTCAAAGTAGACATCACTTGGAAATTATTATAAATGCCATATAAATTGTATGATTTTTTTGACTTATGTAAAAATATGCCTTTGGAATTTTGATTAAGATAGTAGTGGATCTATTATACTATGACGTTATTTACTTTTCTCTCATTACTGAAACAAAAGAGTCAATGCCCAAGGAAGGAAAGTTTTATTTAGCTCACAGTTTATGGAGGTTTCAGTCTGTAATCATCTGGCTCCAAGACAGGGTAGTATCGCTGAGGGTCAACTGCTCATGGTAATGGAAGACAGCAAAAGCAATTAGAGCAAAAATAGGAGAGGCAGACCTCTTTGCATCCCTTATTTTGTAAGCAGGCTACCTGCTCCAGGGTGGTGTAGTACCTACACCATCTCCCAGCCCTCCTCTTGTTCGGGCTCAGGATGTTTACAAAATGAGGACCCTGGCCCCATGCTGAGTCACTTAGTTAACCTTCTAAATTTCTCAAGCTGACAGAATGAATCGGCCATTACAACATCCTGGAGTGTAAACAGCCGCCACAGGGCATACCCTAGGATGGAGAACTCCTGAGTCATTTACTTAAGCTCCTAAATGTCTCACATTGGCCCAGTGTATCAAACATGACAGCCACTTTGTGTAGTACAGACATTTTAACAGTAATATTTCTTTAAATCTGTGAATACAGGATGTTTTTCCATGTATTTGTCAGCTTTAATTTATTTCAGGGATGTTTGTAGTTTTCAGTATATATGTCTTTAACTTTCTTGGTTAAGTTTATTTCTGTTTTTTTTTTTTTTTTAATTCTTTCTGGTGTTACTGTATGTGGCATTGTTTAATTTGCTTTTAGGATAGTTTGTTGCATATAGAAATGCAATTGACTTACGTATATTGATTTTTATATCCTCAGATTTACTCAATTTCTTTATTATTTTTATCAATTTTTAATGAAGTTTCTAGCATTTTTTACATGTAATCATATCACCTACAAACATGTTGTTTGACTGCTTTCTAATTTGGATGTTTTAAATTATTTTTTCTTTTAAATTATTTTTTCTTATCTTTAAAATTTCTTACCTAAGTGGCAAGGACTTCCACTAGGGTGTTGAATAGAAAGGATGACTGAGCTTTGTTGCTTTGTTACTGACCTCAGAAATAAAGCTTTCCGTTTTTTGGTATATTGATGTTTCTGTTCTGATTTCTCTAAAAATACATTTATGTTTTCCCTTTAACTTCTTCTTTAATTATCTAGTTGTTCAGAAAGAGATATATATAATCACACTTATATATACATATATATGCTTAAGTTAATTTATGCTAATGTGTTCTTAAGTGCAATGTTTTTTATTGATCTCATTCATTAGCTCACTGTTTAAAGTGGTGCAATGAAGTCTTCTATCAAAGAAATGATATCTTCAAAGTTATAGGTTCCTTTATATATTCAGATGTTTTGTGTGCTATGTCCTATTAATCTGATCCTTTTATCATTATATAATATCCTCTCTGGTGAGACTTTCTGACTTAAAGTCTATCCTGCTGTCCTTTGATAACCATTTGTAAGAACTATGTTTCCTAGCCCTTTTTTTTTTCAGCCTCTCTCCTTAAATCTGAACTGGGTTTCTTAGAGGCAGCAAACAGCTGAATCAGGCTTCTTTACACATTCAGCTATTTTTCGTCTTTTGATTGGAGAGTTTAGTTCATATGCTTACAGTAATTATGAATAAGGAGGGATTTACCATTGCCATTTTCTTACTGTCTTTTAGCTTTTCTGTTCCTCTTTTCCTTCCAACTTCTTTCTTTTCTGCTTCTTTTTCTGTGACAATATGTTTTGACTCCTTTCTCTTATTAGCTAACCATTGTGCATTTTGCGTATCTCTGATTACTCGTTAAATGAAATATTTATCATAAATTTCTCCTAGGAGCAGGAACTGCTTTTTTATTTTATCTCTGAGTCCTACAGACTGGCAGCATTTCTGAGGATGGTAATGTTCACTGTTTGAGGCAAACCTTTATGTTTGAGGCCTGCTATTACTACAGAATGTGGTTAGAAAAAAAGACCCACTTTACCAAAGGAAATATAAGACGGAACAGGCATTTGATCACTTAAACCACAGTTTCAAAAGGAGAAAATGATGAAAAAAAAAAAAAGTAGAGGCATTTAACCTGGTATGTGTAGGAGACTGTCAAGTAAAATGGGCAGATTAATCTTCACACCATTCGTTCCATGTGCCTCCCTCCCATCATCCTCACATGCAATATTCCTCTAAAGAATGAAAAATATTGTGCATTTCTTTTTGTAGTTTGTTTGAAATGTATTACTTATCAGTCAGTTAGGAGAAAAGGGCATGGAATAAAAGTCTGGGGAAGGTTAAGTTCTAAAGTTAGAAGAAAGAACAAAGAATGTTACTCCATTGAAACAGTCTGAGAAAATTCTGTTTTATTCCCTTAGATAATTCAAGAGATCTGGGATGCTGGGTGCAGTAGCACATGCCTGTAATTCCAGCACTCAGAAGGCTGATGAAAGAGATTCACTATGAGTTTAAGGCCAGCCTGGGCTACATAGTGAGCTCAAGACTGGCCTGAACTACATAAAGGGACTCTGTCTCAATAAACAAACAAACAAAAAAAAAAAAAAAATGAAGAAAGATCTAGAATAAGAGATCATTAGAAGATGGTTTGACAAATTTGCAGGAGTTTCAAAGAGATATAAAGACAAATAAAATCCTGATTTTCTTCTTTTTTTTGTAAGAAAATGTCCTTATTTATACTTTTGCAAAGTTAGTAACATGTGACACAAGATTGCCTAGCAACTAATAGCTGACCTTAACAAGACAGAACGTTTACCTCAGAACTGAGGTAACTTGTTGCTTTAGGCACTGAGGCCTAGTCCCACCTACACACATTTGATCAATTTCCTAGGTTCCTTGGCTCTCAACATATCCCCCTTTTTTGTTTTGTTTTGTCAGAGATGGGGGTTCCATTGCAGTTAGAGATGCTGTATTTGAAGAAGTCTTTAAAGGACCTTTTCCCATTTGATGCCAGTCCAAAGATTATGAGTACTTGAATTCAGCAAAACAACCTAATAGAGTCAAATTGTCCATAATGGTAGTGAGTTTCAGCACAACTAAGAAAAAAAAGTATATATATATATATATGATAGGATAGATATAAGCTACTTTCTCTTAGTTCACTGAGAAGAAAGGTTTGTACTAATATTGCTTAGACAAGATATCATGTCTGCATCTTCTCCTCTGAATAACTACTATGAAGACAACAATATGCAATGTATTAATTATTGTAACTGCCCTACTAACCTGTTTTGAAACTGTTTCATTGCTATTTTATCTTTTTTTCTCATCAAAATGAATAAAAAATCCTAAGTTTTAGTAATAAAAGTAATCATATTTGTCATATAATATTCCTTATTAAAACAGAAATACTATCTGGTCATGTGTACAATTGTCTTCTGCCTGGACTCTTCCTACAATCTAAAAAAAACCAACTAAGTGGCAATGAAACCCAGCAGGAGAAGGCGTCTTCTTCTGAGCAGATGCACTGAGGGCCTCCTACCTAGGAGGAAAGAGAAGCTGAGCACACACCTAAGGCAAAGATGCGTATTTTGAATCAGTGACATTTAGCAAAGTGATTAGGCAGTGACATTAAACAAGTTCCAAGGCCACTGAAAAGTGGTTTCTCTGGACACCTGTGTTGCACTGGCAAACTAGGTTTGCAGTGCAAAGAAAGAGACTTGCTGTTTTTTGAAACCTGAGGTTGCTTATAAGGGAAGGCTTAGGAAGCATTTGTTTGTTATTTTCTTCAGTATGGTTTTTCTTTGGTAAAAGACTTTTTTTTTTTACCCTGGGGAACACAATAAAGGAAAAATATCTGGGCAGAATAAGGGAAGGAATGGAGAGGGGAAAAACACTGATGGTGTTTTCTGCAGTGACATCATCCACCCGCCTCTACAAGCAGATCTGCCAGGTCAAGGTTAGGCTTCTCATCATGGTGATATATACCTAACCTCTGGTTTCATGAGTTCATCAGATTCCTCTTTGGCTGTACCAACTAATCATCCACAAGTCAACTGGTATCTACTAGTTGCAGCCAGAATAATTCAAATAACTTTTAGCTAGTAGTACACAGCCAGATCCCCCTATCATCACTGCTTCCTTCCGAACTTTCTCCCCCACTGGCTTATAGCTAACTTTTCAGGACTCGTTCATCCATCTGGGACTCTGGATATGTTGTTGTTTCTAAAATCTTGGCTATCATATCAGTTAAGAGGACAGGGAGTTCTGCCATCTTAAGGATTTGAACACTGGCCTAAGCCCCCAAAGCCAGTTAACAGATGTATGGAAAATTGTCCACTATATCCAAGCTAAAATAGCAGACATATGTACTCCCATGTTCCACTGGACAGCCACATGACTGTAAGACAGATTGGGTGATATAGTTTAGAGTACACTCCCAGAAAAAAGTAAACAGCTTTGGTCTTTAACTACCTAGAATATGCAACTTCAGTTCCTCTAGATTACAGCCTGGGTTTCCCCTTGAGTTTTACTTTCTGACTACACACTTGGTACAATTTTAAAACTCCTGTAATTTAAAAAAAAGAACTTATGAAAGATTAAGTCTAACACTAAATAACAAAACTTTAATTTCTGGACTCATCTTTGGCAATATTCATATGCAGTCTAACAAGTGAGCACTCCCAGATCTGCGACAATCTCCCACATGGTGAGAGATATAAAAGGAGAAATTACGGTGGGCATTAGGGAGACTAGGCTTGCCATCCCACACTGCAATCAGCCTAGAGTTATGTAATCACCTCAACCCCTCAGAAATGGCAAAATGTACAGGTCAGCATGTAAACGTCGGCCACTCCCAAGCATGTAAGGAAAACATTAAGTGAGAAGTGAAATGAAAGACATCTAATTACCTATGCTTTGGTTGTCAACCTGTGTTTGTGCACTGTTTAATCCTAGGTTATGGAACAGCTTGAAAACAAGATTGTTGCCGGCAATTTCTGCCAAGGAACTCTGAGTCATTTACCTTTATCATCAATGAGAGAAGATGCTGCTTACATTTACATAATCAATCAGAATCACACAGATTTTTACAGAGATGCAAACTATCCAGTGGTGTAGTACCAATAGACACTGTCATATTAAAACTAAATTTAGTGTTGTTAAAGTAAGAATGAAGATTTTGGCAACATCTCGTCTTTCTTCATCTAGAAAAATCACCTTCTCCTCAATAGGACTGTAAGATCAATTGTGGTTCTATTGACATTTTTGGTCTGATAATGCTTTGATTGAGAGTTACTATCCTGTGCAATATAGAATATGTAGACATCCCAAATGTCTACCCCTAGAAGAAGAAAACTCCCTACAGTGTTAGTACTATCAGCCTACCAAGCTGTGACAATCAAAGCATGTCTCCAGACATTGCTGAGGTCTGCTTAGGGAAACAAAATTGTCCGTAGCTGAAAACCACTGAACTGAAAGAGTTCAGTTTGATTCTTTCTAGACTAAGAAATTCAAAGATGTGTATCTTCTAGACAATTGCAAACATAATACTTACCTACAGATCTCAGGGCAGTATACTACACTCTACAGAAATCTGTGTACTTCTTTATTAATTGACTACTTAATCATGTGCTTACTGTTGAAGAAAATTAAGGCAAATAAATGTGTGAAGGAGTTAGTGAGAGACGAAAGCACCAAGTAGGAACAGTTCATATGAAATCAGGAATGAACTAAGTGTGTGCCCTGTAAGCATTTGTATTCACCAAGCTTATTTGGACAAAATATGCATTATTTCATGTACCTTTGCAACTACCTTTCTGAGTACATTATAAACAATCTAAACAGTTGATGATTTTTTTATTTTTTGACAATTGATAAAGATAATATTCTAATTTCCCCACTAAAGGAACTGAGGTCCTGGGGCTGGGGAGATGGCTCAGTAGAATAAGCATTTCCCTGGCAAGTGCAAGGGCCTAAGTTCAATCCCCAGTTCCACAAAAAAAAAAAAAAAAAAAAAAAAAAGAACTGAGGTCCAAGTACTTGAGTAACTGTTCTAAGTTTACAGAATCAGAAAGATGGAGGCGCTGCAATTCAAATGCAGATCTGCTGTGCCTTCAAACTATGTTCTTTCTATCCTATCTTTTAACTTTGATCTCTTCTGTAGCTTCCGCTCCATTCTCAATGTGAACAAACATTCTATAAGGGATACTTACATGTTAGTCAGCAGTACAGCTATAAGATGAAACCCCTAAGTGTATCAGGGGCCACTGAAATCGCTACAAGTTTGTATTAAGCCACTCAACAATTCTCTGAAGGAGATGTCTACAATCTATTTGAAGGTACAAAGTGAAAAAGAAAAACAGATATCATGTTGCTAAAAATGAATGGCAACAGCTATGTTGCCAAGAAGCTATCTCTAAATATACTGCAATTACTTCTACAAAGATGAAAACACAGGACAAATGTTTTGTCCTTGAAGAGATTCAAATGACGCTGAGAGAAATTTCTGAGCAAGGAGTCATCTTTCAGTGTTTCTGCTTTTGAAACGGACTGAGTAATATACAAACCAAATACAAATATCATTACCTAGTGACCGTGATTAGCCAAACCTGTACAATGATGCAGTTCTTCAAATGGCTGGGAATTCAGGAAAGATCACTGCCTGCCTACTCTGAATTGGCAACACGCCGTGGAGCTACTCTCATCTAGACCATGCCGAGACGTCTGTCAGAGGCTTTAGGCCTATTGCTTGCTCCCTCTGGGTATATAGCAAGGATGAAAATGTGCAGTGAGGGGCAAATGTGCACATGGGAAGACGCTCTTCTTCACATGTCATCTAGAAACTGTGGATTAAAGCCATGAAACACCAATCCCATCCGTTAGCATGGCCAAATTCTAGAACATTAACCACAGCAAATGCTAGCAAACTGTAGAGCAAAAGAAACACTCATTCACTGTGGTTATGAATTAAAATATCTACCTTGAAAGACAGTTTAGTAGTTTATGACAAAACTAAATAGTCTTAACTATAGTCTAGAAATTGTGCTCCTTGTCGTTCACCAAAAGTAGCTGAACATTTGCATCACATAAAACCTACACATGAGTGTTTATACTATATGGATG
The DNA here is from genome assembly GCF_000260255.1 of Octodon degus. Lineage (NCBI taxonomy): Eukaryota > Metazoa > Chordata > Mammalia > Rodentia > Octodontidae > Octodon > Octodon degus. Next base: position 13,728,684 of record NW_004524588.1, read on the forward strand.
CCTATAGCACCTTTGGTATTTACAATTACCAAAAACTGGAAGCAGCTAAGTAATTCTAAAGTACATGAATAAATAATAAAATATCCATTGCATCTAGATGATTACTATTGTCTCGCATGTTAGCATTAAAAAGAAATGTACCATGGAGCAATGAGAAAACAGAACAAATTTAAACACACATTACTAATTGAAAGAAGTTAATCAGAAAAGACTACATATTATTTGACTCCAACTATGACATTCTGGAAAAGTAAAATCTATGAAGACAGTAAAACCATCAATGATTTCCAAGGGTTAGCAGTAAGGGAGGAATGAACAGAGAATAGAAGATTTTTTAAAGGAATAGATCAATAGTGTATGATACTATAGTGAAAGATACACAGTACTATAGATTCACCATTATCCATAGAATGTACAACATAGTATGAACCCTTAGGTCAGCTATGGACTTCAGGTAATAGTGAGGTGACAACAGATTCAATTGTAACAAACATATCACTTTGATAGAAGATATTGATATTGGGGGAAGCAATGTCAATAGGGGGTAAGGGCTATGTGGGATACCTCTGTACCTTTCAATTAAGTTTTGCTGTGAATCTAAAAGTTAAAATATGCAGTAAAACTATAGATAGGCAAATATTTCTGTTCAGGTATCTGAGCAGAAGTGCTGTACGGGCAAGGATGAACAGCAAAATGTTGTACCATTTAGAGAAGTTCATCCTCCATTTGGTAGGTGCAGCACAGTTGCATGGGAAGGAGGGACTGTGACATATAAAGAGTGCTGTCATAATTTGTATTTTTGATCAGCAAATTCCACACATTCCCCCCCCCCCAGTATGGGCAGATCAGGTTTCCATACCCAGCTGATCTTGGATTTGGCCACATAACTTCCTTTGGCTGTGGAAGTAATAATAGATGTATGCTTGGCATGCTTCTTCTTCTTATTTTTTTTTTTTGTACTTGGGTGGTTTGCCAAGCAAACATGCCCTGAAATGCTATTACCCCTTTAGATTGGATTGCAGAATAACACACAGGGGAATTGAACCCAAGACCAATTAACATCTAGAGTCAATCTCAATGAATTCTTAGCATGAAGCCGATCTCTCCAGCTACCTCTCAGCCTAGACTAGCTGAGCTGCTATTAAACATAGACCTATGCATAAGAACAACATTTACTGTTTTAAGCCACTGATTTTTGTAGTGATTACACAGAAACTACACACCAATATAAGCACACACAGATACACATACATATAACCAAAATTGGCTTTATAAAGACATTGCAATGAGTTGTAGGGATAAGAATTTTAATTCCCTAAAGGAGATAAAGGGCATCCTATGTAAAAGCACTGGCTTGAGCAACAATAAGTAACAAGCAATGGCAAGGTGGTTTGAGGGTCCAGTGTGCTATTTCAGCTAAAGCAGAAGATTTTTATATTTTTATTCTTTTGCGTAAATGAAAAGGCAAACTGAGATGAAATTCTGGAACACTTGAATATCAACTCAAAAGAGTTTGACATGTAACCCAGGATAAATAATTGAGAAAGGCTTCAGTTGCTTTTGTGATATAGCACTGAACAGGCATGTTTAAGAAAAATCTCTTTAAACATGTGTTAGAAATGGCAGTCAGAGCCAGTTTTTGGGGAGGAAGGTTTCAAAACTCTGAGCAAATAAATTCTTCTACAAATAATGGAATGAGTCTTGATTAGATAGCCTGCTTTGTTGTGTTACGTATAGTGTGTGTGTGTGTGTGTGTGTGTGTGTGTGTGTGTGTTACATGTATTTTAAAGAAGGAGCCTCAGTGTAGTTCCAATGAAGACATTTTCAAGTCTTAGAAGACGGGCATCTATGTCAAGATACAGGCCAATAGAAGCTAAATAAGCATCAGCCTGTAAACTGCCAAAACATAGACTGTTCTGAGTCACCTACTTGCTAGTGGTAAGAAATGGGACAGGAAGGAATCCTGGAATAAGACTGTGATGCTGAGTTTTCTTTTGAGGTTTCTGGAGCTACTCGAGCAGCTGTGTGCAAAATGTTTTGCTCTTGTACTGGGGGGAGTCATCTAGAACAGGTTCTGGTGCTAAAATCATAATTCTTTTTGCAATAAACTCCCTAATCCTATAGCATCAAGTTCAAGAGAAAAGGACAGGGACAGTTCAAGGTAGGCTGTCATTAAAGGCACAAAGGACTGAAGGTCATGATTGTCAATGACAATCTCAGTCTCAGTCAGAGGCAGGTAAGAAAGGGCATTTCAAATGGAATTCTTTCCTGAGGGAAACTACTAAGAGAAAAAGAACATACCCAGATGGCCAGGGCCTAAGGGAATATGATGTGAGACTAAAGGAAGTCAGGCATGAGAAGATAAAATAAATTCCACATGCACTGCTTCTTGCTGCCATTTCTTCTTTGTATAGTTGCTATGGGAACTGTGTTTGAGAAACTCTCTAAGGCTATCTACCCAGTGAAAGTGATTTGGCCTGAAACAACCAGTCAATTTAAGTCAACTGGTTTAATTGATTTATTCTAAATTTTGTTTTTCCTCAACCTCAGCTAAGTTAGGTATTGGCTTAACTCAATTCAGTGGCATCCAGCAAAAATAAAATTGGTTTACCTATTATAAATGTACTTGTGTTCTACCCTAATAATATGATAGTGCTCTTGAGTTGTCTTACACTATCAAGGCCTCATACCTTCTGGGACTACAAACAGCTCTAGGAGAATACAGAGAGTGACTGAGAAGGCAGAAAAAACTCATAGGCTGGTGCCAGTGATCTAAGCACACACTGAGGAGAGCAGAAAAAATCAGTGTACCGGGGGCTATGCAGTAGGATGATAAGCAGCAGGAGGGAACAGTAGCTCAAGCCAAGACCAAACTGAGAGACAGGTAGACCTGGCAATATGAGATGTGGGAACTGAGGTAAGGCTGCCCAGGTTAGAGTTTGCTGACCAAGCCACTATGTGAGCTGACACCACACAAGCTCACACTAATACAGCCTAGGCCACCATGCCACAGGAATTCAGCCAGTTGTCTCCAAGTTAAGCTGTGACTCAGTAGCTTGCTTCTTCTACCTGGCCCTGGCTCAATGGAGGGTCATAATGGCTACTTGACATAGAGCAGTGATGGTAAAGATTTCAGAACTTTCAGTGACACAAACAACCCACTGTAACATGCATGTTGTAGATTTGCCACCACTGACATAAGGTCATACTTGACATGGATCATATTAGGTGGTTGATCCGGGCACAACTGCTATTTCCTTCCGATGCCTTCAGGTTCATGCCTGGGGCAACTGTGCTGACTGCTTCAAAGAACTGCTTCCTCCCACTTGAGCTCCTACCTGTCAACCCAGCATGCAAAGACAACCTTCCCAGGCTCCTCCCCTGACTGTGCATCTGCTATCTAAGATCAGAACCCTGGGCTAACTCGGAGTCAGCATAGTGCCTCTAGTGCAGGCAGTGTCACTGCTTCTTTCTCTGCCAAGAAGAAAATAATGAAAAGAAATGACTTTGTATTATTAGAGAGATGTAGAATCATGAAACCAATATTCATCTAGGATTGCTTGGGTAGGAACCTTCATATTTAAATATGAAGTTTTCACAAGTACAATAGCCATAGATGCCATGAAGTAGACCTGAAGCTGTTTTCTTTTATTAAAAAATTATTTTTGTTAGTACAAGTTTGAAATATGTTTTTTCATTGTTTTAATGTCCCCTTCAATTCCGTACCCTCCAGCCTTCCTCCACTTCCTAGTCCACTCGACTATTCTATCCCTACGTTTCATATTATCTAATTTTATTCTGCCCTTTGATTTATTTATGCATAAGATTTCTCATCTAAAAGAAACCATGCAATATTTGAGTTTGTGTGATTGACCTACCTCACTTAACATTATGATCTCAAGGTTCATCCATTTTCCTACAAGTGACACAAATTTATCCAGCTTTATAGCGTAGTAGTGTTCTGTGTCTAAATACCACATTTTCTTTGTCCATTTGTCTGTTGATGGATGTATAGCCAACTTGCAAGCTTATTTATTGAGAGTTCTGCTGCTATAAATATGGGTATACATGGATCACTGTAAAATTATATCTTTAATATTTTTGGAAAATACCTAAAAGGGGAATTAACTGGGTCAACTTAAATTTTCACCTTGGGTTTTTTTTTTTTTTTTCTGTATTTAGGACAAGGTCTATGGGGTCTCACTATGTGGATCAGACTTATAGTGATCCTCCTGTTTTCAGCCTCCCAAGAGCAGGGATTACAGAGTCACGCCAACACTCCCAGTTTTAATTATTGTCTCAGTATGCCTCCGGGGGTGGGTCCAACACAGCATGCCAAGGATTAAACTCCAGCTACTAGGCTTTAGTCCACTGAGCTATCTGGCCAGCCTTACAGCCTCATTTTTAGCTTTTTGAGGAATCTTCACAGAGGTTTCCATAGTGGTTGCACTAGTTCACATTCCCACCAGCGATGTACATGGTTCCATTTTATTGACAACTTCTCAAGCATAATACTTTATTATTTGGTTTATGATAGACATTCATTCTGGAGTAAGATGGAATCTCAGTGCTGTGTTAATTTGCATTTCTTTAATATGCAAGAAATGTGGAATATGCTCATTATTTATCACACTTCTTTTGAGAAATCTCTATTCATTTCAGTTACTCCACTTTGATTGGGTCTTTTATGTGAAGGAGTCTAATTTTTTGACTTATTTACATATTCTAGATCTTAGTCCTCTGTCCATGGAACAGCTAGCAAATATTTTTCCCATTTTGTAAATTTTTCACTCTGATGATTGTTTTGTTTGGGCAGAAGCTTTTAAATTTGATGCTATCCTGTTTGCTGATCCTTGATGTTATTTCTTTTGCAGTTTGGGTTCTGGATGCTATTGTGAAGGATGTGATTTCCTTAACTTATTTCTGTAAGTTAGTTATTTTGTATAGAAATGTTATAGCTTTTTATGTGTTTTTAGGACAGGATCCCACTAGCTTGGACTCATAGTGATCCTCCTGTTTTCAGCCTCCCCATCTCTGGGATTACAGGCATACACCACCATACCCAGTCTTGGTGGCCAGCTCAGCACACCCGGGGACAGGGCTCGCACGGCATGTGGTACCAGGGATTAAACCTGGTCCCTGTGCTTACATAAGCAGGAGCTTAGTGTGTTGAGCTATCTCTCTAGCCTGAGGAATTCTATTGATCTCTGAGTGTTGATTTTTGTATCCACCTACACTATTGAATTTCATTATAAAATTGTAAGTCTTTCAATGGAGTTTTGAGGGTCTTCTTTGTAGCATATCATGTCATCAGCAAATAATGATAATTTAACTTTTACCTTTCCTATCCTTATTCCTTTTATTTCTCTCTCTTGTATAGTTGCCATGGTTAATGTTTCCAGAAACTATACTGAACAAGAATGATGATAATGAGTATCCTTGTCTTGTGCCTGATTTTAAAGACTTTCCATTTTTGCCCATTTAGTATGATGCTTGCTGTTGGTTTGTCATAGATGGCTTTTATTAGATTGAGGTAAAGACCATCTATTCCAATTTTCAATAGGGTTTTTATCATGAGTAGGTGCTGGACTTCGTCCAATGTTTTCTCTGCATATATTGAGATGATTATGTGATTTTTTATCTTGAGTTCTGTTAATATGGTGTATTAAATTTACTGATTTGGATATGTTGAACCATCCTTGCATCCTTAGGATGAAACCTACTTGACCATGGTGTATAATTTTCATGATGCTTTGCTGCACTCTGTTTGTCAGTATGTTATTGAGAATTTCTGCATCTATGTACATTAGGTAGTTTGGCAGGCAAGTGCTTATTCCACTGAACTATATCCCCGGCCCCTAGGTAGTTTGTTTATATTTTTTTTTTTGACTGGGTCATTCTCTAGCTTAGGTATTAGGGTAATATTTGCTTCCAGGAATAAGTATGACTTCCCTTTAATTAAAGAGTTTCAGAACTGGTGACATTAGAATGTCCTTGAAAACATCTATGTATTCAATAGTTTTACCTTTTTTTCTCTCTCTCTTGTTTGTCTTTTGGCACAGGGCTTCACTCTGCAGTTCAGGTTGGCTCTGAGCTCACTTTGTGGATAGCCTCAAGCTAACATTCTCTGCTCTGCACTGTGTCGTATTTCTTCCATCTTTCTGTAGTTCCTAGTTTTCTTGTCAACTCACTCTCAGTTCTTTGAGATCTACTTTTTATTTTGCTCACCAGATTTTTATTTTCCAAGTACATCAATTTCAGGTCTCAGAGAGGCTGTGTTTTGCTGATGGCCTTTCCTTTGTGACTTTTAATCCTGTTTACTTCTTCTATATTGGGCTTCTTCCTGCTCCCTGACTCTGGGCCACCGTATGTCCCCCCAAACATATGACCTGTGACCCACTTCATTTTATGCTGTCATCACTACATTTTCTTTATCAGAATGAATTGTCCTCGTGCCTGAGTTTTTGAAAGTCAGAACCCTTCCACAGGGAAATGGGTGGTAATTGTGAAATTAAATAAAACTCCATGGCCTGAACAAATTATTCCTTAAGTTCCTTTTATTTCAATTATGGAAAGAACCTCAGAGAAAAAAATCAGAAGTCTGTTGAAATAGAAATTTCTAATCATGAGTCAGATAGATTGAAGAAATATTTCCATATTTCAAAAAACATGCAACAAATGTGCATGCTCTTTTCTAGAAAGTAAAACTTGGCACCTTGATCTACTAAAAATTAGATTAATTACAAGTATCAAAATAGTTTGATGATAATAAATAATAACCATTAATCTACTGGAATTTATAAGTGTTCGCGTATACTATCTTCTAGATTTCCACTTTAACCCACACTTTATTATATAGCTGAGACTCAAAAACATTACATTCCTAATATGAGCATTGTAACTCTTAACTTTATTCTCCTCTTGCTAGATTTGCATTGAATCCCTGGCTCTCTAAGTCTATATTTGGTAGGGTTTTTTTTTTTTTTTTTTTTTTTTTTGACTATTATTTTGTTTGAGGGATGTGTTGGTTTTGTTGTTTTCAATAAGTACCATCAAACCCACGGTCTCAAGCACACTGCTCAGCAAGTCCTTTAATCACTGAGCTATATACTTCCAGTCTCAGATTGGTGTTTTTGAAAAACAATTCATTTCTCTCCTTTTCTCCATAACTGCCCAATAACTATGAATTTAGAATTGAACTTTGCCCCTAACTAATAAATTTCACTTGTATCTATTGATTCTCTTGTATTAATATTTTACACACTAATCTTGCCTAGAAAATGTGCTTTAATATTATTTATACCTATTAAGTAAAAGATAAGATCCCATGTTTGAGAGCAGACACCTAATAACACTTTGACGCAGTTGAAATCATTGATCTGCAATAATGTTTATTAAGTTATTATTGTAAATATGATTATACTTACTGACTTTGGGCTAAACGAGTTTGATCTGGTTTTGAAATTTGCTTTCAGAGCTCTGTGTGTGTGTGTGTGTGTGTGTGTGTGTGTGTGTGTGTGTTTGACATGTATGATACAGGACAAAGTGATTCAGGTATAAAGCTTTTAAGAAAGTATCAGCCTTTCTACTTTTTAGCTATAAAAGCTAAAAAGAATATTCTGTCTTCCAGGTTTGGATGCTTTGTTCTACATTAGCACAACCCAGTAATGATGGTGATCTTAGGAATTTATTTTGGCAGATGACTGATTCATGGTTTGATTAAATCACCTGTAGTATTTTAAAAAGTTTTTTTGGTTTCTAAGGAGAATAAAAAATAATAAAACAAAACATTACCAATGGTACAGAATTTCACTAAACAGAATGATAGGGATTCAACAAAGGTTGTTACATTGCATATTGTTGTCTTCAAATTAGTTCTTCAGATTACCAAATGCATGCAAAATCCTTAAAAATTAAAAAGAAGAAAAAACAAGTCAATCACTAACTGTTCCTTTCAATAGACCAGTAGAAATCAGCACTACAATTATGTAAGCTATCCTGTGTACATACGCACACATTTTCCCCTTCCTTTTTCTTTCTTTTCTCTGTTACATCATCCCAGTTTTCTTTCCCTTTGTACATTTCTTTCCATTTCACAGTATCTATTGTACCTTTTGGATTTTATTTGCTCTTTCAGGTTCTTACTATGATATTTTCATGCAAAACAATTAATAATAGTTGGAGATGTTCTAATCAAAAAACAATTGTCTGCCTAAGAAAACCTTATATCTCAATGTATTTTCATAATGATATTAGTCTGACTAGAATAGGACACCTGCCAAATACTTAATTGAATGATAGACTGCAATGGTAAATAGGGCTGAATGTGTTATATAAATGACACACTTGTCCTCAGGATGTGTGTGTACACAGCATCATTTGGGCTTGCATGGTAGAGAGGTGAGTGATTTGGGTATAAAGCACGTATGTGCTTTAGTGATACAGAAAACATTTTCTCCAGTAGTTCAGCATTGAATGCCAACAAACAGATTTTAGTACCTAGATCAAAAGAAACCATACAATCCCATGTAGGATAGACTCTCATAGACTTAAGAGCTAGGATCCCAGGCCCTACTGTTCCATGACTAACAAGAAATATCCGTGATTTTCCTCCAGGAAGAAAAAAAAAACTCATGAAAAATACATGTCTTCACAAATAGCAATATAGTGTCTACCTTGAAGTAGTTTTGATCCTGGGAACTTTTAATGCACTGAGTTGTTTGAACTTGGTAGGCAAACATGTTGTAATAAAAACTGGGGGAAAAGTTAAATAACAAGCTGAATATTGAGTCTGTGGACATAATGTTTTGGTCAATGAGTATAAATGTTCAGATTCTAAAGCAATTAGTAATTTTGATTAGTAATTAGATTAAGTTTTTCCTTTTCCTCCCCCAAAAAGGAAAAGTAAAGCAGAAATGCTCAGAGCCCTCATTTTGACTTCATTTTTAAGAGAATAATAAATAGTAAAACAAATAATAAAAAAAACTGGGAAAGACAAAATGTCACTAAAAAAATAATAGAGATTCAACAGTGGTTGTTACATTGCATTCTGTTGTCTTCAAATTAGTTGTTCAGATTACCAGATACAAGCATGCAAAATTGAACAAAGGACAAGTTCCCTGAGTATGGCTCACCACATAAGTTAAGGGTTGCCTTGGTCCCAAGGTGTGATAGTTAACTGCAACTTGAATGAGAAACACCTGGCTGGCTGGCTTAGCATCATTCTGAATGCATCCAGATAACGGACTTATTAAAGAGGGGAGATGCACCCTGGGCACTTGTGTCACCAACCAGTACGCTTGAAGCCTAAGTGTAACAAAAAGGAAGTAAAGAAGGAAGGCTGATTTCAAGCTTCTTTGGAGGAGCTCCAGGCATCACTATCCCCTCTGAACATCCATCGCCAGGCTCCTAGCACAGACTCTTTGTCCTCCAGAGCAGATTCCAGTTTCATGATATGGACCCATATGGGACCCTGCAGAGACCTCCAGGCTTTTGACATTGAGCAGACCTTGGATATCCAGCATGTAAACAGGCCTTCTGACTTCTTCCACACATGACTGTGCAGGCAGCTGTTGTAAGTCTGCCTTGTAAATCATATGTATGTGCAATTTTACATTAAATTCGTTTCTCTAGTAGCTGTAACTGATACACAAGCAAGAGATAAGAGGTATAGCTATCTGCCTCCTGGACTTTGTGCAGAGGAGAGATAACTGGGGCTCAGAGAATTGAGGGAATAAAGGAACAAGACAGAAATAGAAGATAATGTTCTCTTAATTGGATGCTTCCACTTGTCCTCAGTGTCAGGGGCATTGTTAGCCAACCTCAACCCCCAAGACTCTAAGGAAATCAAGAACAAGTGCAGAGTATTTTCACACCCAGCTTCTTCTGGGTCCTGAAGTAGGCTTGTATACCAGCCTGTAAATTGGAACTAAGACCCAAGACCGGCACAATCTGCAGTGACTATCACAAGTGCTCCACTGTCCTCTAACTTGTTCACTTGATGATTCCATACAGGATTCAAACTTTTGACACCTCTAGTGTATATCTGATGCTCTGAGGCAAACAACAATTTGGCCCGGTGTTGGGGCAACCACCTAAAAACATGCTCTCTGAACATGGAAGGAGATATGCATCAAAGAGAGTAGAGAGAGGTTGGTCCCAACATTCTCATTTCACCCAGTGGTCTGAGGCAGGTTTCTTAAGCTCAGCACTATTCCAAGGATAATCATAATGGGAATTGTTTGGGCATATTAAAATATTTAGCAGCATTCTTGGCTTCTACCCAGTAGATCCCAATACTGCTTCTCTGCCCAGTCATGACAATCAAAAATGTTTTCATGGGAGAAAGACACATTTTCCTACTTCCTACTTTCCATCTTTTATTTCATTCTTTATTTGTATTTATGCTTCTCATATAAGAGAAAGTATGAAATACTTAAGCTGTTTATCTTATAGAGCAGATCAAAAAAAAACAGATTGAGGGGAAGAAAGGAGAGGAAGAGGAGGAAATATATTAAGACATATTGTATATATGTATTAACTCCACACAAGGAATACAATCATTATTTATTGCAAACATATACTAATAAAATCTGGAAAAAACATTTCCAGACATAACTAAATATCCTCTAGACAGCACCATCATCCCTAGTTCAGAAACACTTGACCAATATTATGTCGCTAGAAAAATAAGAACGATTCAATGTATAAAGAACTAATTACACAAACTTGAGCACTGTCTGGGCCACAGTTTTTAATTAATCTTTCTTCATCTACACCACGCTGCCTAACACAAGTGAACAACAATGTCACAGGACTATTAGGATATTCCTTAGGGAATCAGTTGAACATCTGGTCAGCAGTGTACACTGACACTGACAGTCACCCCACCATACCCGTGGGCTTCACACAGATTCAACCAACCCAAGATGCCAAATGTAGTTGGGCTGATTGTGGTTGCATCTGTACTGCACAGGTACAGATGGTTTCCCCAATCCCTAAACAACACAGCATGACTACTACTTATGTAGCATTAAAATTATACTAGGAACTACAAGTAATCTTGAGATTTATTCATGCAGCAGGATGTGTGTCTGTTATGTGCAAATACAGTGCCATTTGTATAAGGTATCTGGGCACCCTCCCATTTGGTATTTACACAGGCCCAGAACCAGTCCCCTGTGGATATCATGTATTAGGTACTGAAGATGCTTGATTTTATAGCTTCATCTCCGCAGCTACTGGAAGTGCTCCTGGAAGACAGTTTGCATCTATTGCCCTCTTTGGATTCTTCCTGTGCTACAGAAATCTGGCTTGGTGAAGGTCATAGCTCTTACAAGGGCAGGCTTAACCTAATCAACAGGAAGGTATGAAGACCTATTCAGTTCCTCCAGCTCATGGGAAGTGAAGATGAAAGCCAACTCCACAGCTCCTTGTAAGGCTCTCTCAATTTTTTAATCCACCTAGTTCAACTTCTTTTCTTTCCCTTCCACAGATGTTGAGCTAAGAAGGTCTTCCTAAGAACATCCTGCCTGCTAATCTCCATCTCAGTGTCTGCTTCCCAGCAAATCCAACATGTGACTTTTTCTAAGTCACCGCTCATGTTTCCAAGCACCCATGATTATATTCTGCTTTTGCTGTCAGCTCTATCCCCATTTCAACATCATCTTTCAAATCCAAACCCTAGACAAATTACTTGTACACAGAGATCCTACCCAGCAAAGATTTAAATCCCAGTGAGACGAAAAATAACGAGAGGCCCATTCTATGAACCAAGAGAAGTGTTTGCCTTCCTCAGTCCACCATAGCTTGGCCAAGGACACGCAGCCTCATTCTGAGCACAGACCAGTATCACACCCCTAGCGACCATTCCTGGCTCCTAGCCATCTCTAGAGAAAGAAAATTTACCGCTCTCCTTGTTGTTCAGGAAGAATCAGGAAGCCAATATTACACAGAGGCAAACCTGGAGCTTTTAAGTCCACCCTCTGGCCTAATTTCCTACAGAGCAACTTTTAACTGCTGCTTCTCTCTGTCCAATTTTAACCCAAACGTTTCGTATGTTCTCTCTGACTTCCCTAAATAACCGAGCCTTCTTTGCCCTTTTGTTCTCCTTATTTTCACCTCTTAGCCTAAATAGAAGAAGCCTTTCAGGATACGGTCAGGGAAGTAGGTCAGTGCAATGTATGTGAAATTTCTATTTCTGGCAATAGCATGTCTGCCCTTAAGCAAAATTGCAAAAATAAATCAATGTGCTTCCTGGATCCAGTCTCCCTTTTCCAGTGACTGATTTCTTGCCCAGGTCCTGAGGCTGCAGTAATCACCATGTGGGCAAAGAATTAGGTAGTTCTTTAGCCTGCTGCTCTTTCTTGTGTTCCTTTTGCCCATTAACATCTTCCTCTTTTGCCCCATTTACTTGGCTCCCAGTGGATTTCTGGGAGACTATTAACCTGGGAGCTTCAGTGCAGTAGGACTGGGTCATAGTGATTTTATGGTGTGTAATCTATGTCCTTCCACAAGGCATTCATTGTTTGGTTGTTTTTTAACCAATTTCCAGGAATGTAGGGACAACTGACATTAGAATTTCATGAAACACAAGCAGGGACATTTGTAGTCAAGGTAAACTTTCTCCATTTTATAAATCATGCTTACACAACATTTTCCTCATGACTATAAATCACAAAATCCAGCCACCCTGAGTAATGAGACAAGGACTTACTCCCTGGAGATGCTTAAGTCCATCCTCTGGTCTAATTTCCTGTGGAGTGAGTTGCATTACAAACAGACCACTGAGTCCTCATGTATTGAGTGAAGTCATTGAACAATGCTTTCAATGAAGCAAGCAAATAGACAAATCGTTACATACAAATAAAACTGGACTGATTTTGCTGAGATGACCTGTTGGTTTTGGTGCCAGTAGAAAAAGAAGATAACCTACCTTGTTTATTTACCCATTTAGTCTTCCACATCTACTTCTGTAAAGCCTACTCAGCACTCGTTATGAGGCTTAATTAAAATAAGCTCATAACAAATCAGCAGTAGATAATACAACAGCAAAAATGTTCCTCAGGGGCATAAAGGAATTGGCTTTTCATGTCACTCCCACCATCCCAATCCCCAAACCTTCCTACAGTTGTGCTCAGTCAGGGCTCTGCCACGTAGGCCATCCAAAGGGACATTTGAGCGGGCGTAGGGCTAAGCAGGAATGAGAAGGAAGAGGCAGACATTTGTCATCTCCACAAGAAAGTGTACATAGTCAACTGAAAATAACAAAGAGCAAGCAAGGAAAGGAGGGTCTGCAGCAGAGTGCAGGCCCGAGCCATCTCCAGGAAGCTGGGCTCTGGGGCACTTGGGTGCAATCATCCCAAGTGTGGCTCAGGGACTAGTATACCAGTATCTGCATCTGTTTGGCAGCTGTCTCAACACACTGTGAAGACTTGTGTTTGTCCTTTTGAGGTATGATAGAAGTAAAAGATAGAAGGGATATAAGGAAACCGCAACCAAAACTTGTCGTGTTAAGAAGACTGTGACATTTGAACCTCAGTGAAAATTAACCAAGGAGATCCATGTTCAGGTTCCTTCAGTTCAAATTTAGCTCCTTTCTTTTCAGACCCATCACACTCAAAATTCTTCAAGAATGCTGAGAGGTCATAGATTGGCTTAAGAAAATAAAGAGCGGAAACTGCAAAATTGCAGGTCACATGCCAGATCCCATCTGTGTTGCATTATCTCTACAAATGCCCAAAGAGGGTCTGAGAAAATTCCTGAAGCTGAGTTAGAGAACTTAACCCACTCTTTTTGTAATATAAGTTTTCAGGTTCATTGATTCCCATCACAGAACCAAAATCTTCAGCACTAATCAGTAAGGTACACGGAAGGGTTTTATTACACAGAAATTAAAAGGTACACCCTCAAAGAAATAGTGTGCAGAACCTCAACAGAGAGAGGTACTTCTTTCCTGGAACAGGAAATACTTGTGCTTCTCTTTACAAAGCACAAACTCCAGGAAAATGTGGTTCACTCCAAATGCCCACCCCCATGTTGGAAGATTAATAGCCCATTCTATAGGGATGGGCCATGGGTCCCTCCCTCCCTCACTCCGTCCCTCCCTTCCTTCCTTCCTTCCTTCCTTCCTTCCTTCCTTCCTTCCTTCCTTCCTTTTCCTCCCTCTCCCTCTCTGTCTCTGTCTCTATCTCTGTCTCTGTCTCTGTCTCTGTCTCTCTCTCTCTCTTTCTCCCTCTCTCTAATTTAAATATTCTTGGATTCTCTTATTCCTTTAACTTGGGGTTCAGTTTCTGCTCTTAAGCTAATCTATGGACTTTCAGCATTCCTGAAGAATTTTGAGTGTGATGGGTCAGAAAAGAAAGGAGCTAAATTTGAACTGAAGGAACCTGAACATGGATCTCCTTGGTTAATTTTCACGAAAGTCCAAATGTCACAGTCTTCTTAACGCAAGTTTTGGTTGCAATTTCCTTGTCTCCCTTCTATCTTTTTTACTTCTTCTGTCATACCTCAGAAGGACAAACACAAATTTCCATAGTGTGTTGAGACAACTGCCAAATCAACTCAGATCCCAGCATACCAGTCTGTAACACACACTTGGGATTATCTTCTTATTGTTTAAATTGTTTTTCATATGAAATTTTTGTTTTCCTCCATCAATAGTTGTCATGAATACACATGTGGCTGATCTAGTTAGCACTGCAGTGATATAAGCAACAAGCTTATTATGCCACCCACCTCCTTATTCCAAAGGGTTTTTTAATCTCTTTATAATTTTCTTAGTTCTACTGCTATTTAAGTCAAGTGTGATCTTTATATTCTAGGGATTGAATTCAAGGCTTTGCACATGCTGGACAAGCACTCTAATGCCAAGCCCCAATACCAGATATATTTTCTTGGTTTTTTTTGTTTTTTGTTTGTTTGTTTGTTTGTTTGTTTGTTTGTTTGTTTTTGAGACAAGGTCTTGCTAAGTGGCCCAGGCTGACCTTGAACTCATGATCCTCCTGTTTCAGCCTCCCGTGTAGCTAGAATTGCAGATGTGTGACACTGAACTAGGCCCCACTGGCCTTTGGCCAACATTTTTCCAGGTATTCCTTGTTTATTGCATTTCAGAATGTTCCTGAAGGAGGAATCATAAAACATTTCTTTCCTAAGTCCTTTCAAAACTATTTATCCATAGGCTCTATATTGAGCATCTAATCGGGTCCTCTGTGGCAGTGGCTGCGCCTTTGCTATCACCTGTCCCCAAGCAGATCACCACTGCTGACCCTGGTCTTCCTGGAGCTATATGTATTTCACAGCACCATTATATTTCAAGTTTGAACTTTTGAGCTTTTCAGTTTGGTTCTCTCCTAAGAGGAAATATTTTGCAAATTCTCCCTGATGACTTCCATCCTTCAGAGCCCTGAGTAGATGGGATGTTTCTTGCTGAATTAACTCCTCACGATTCCAGACCCTCTTTCCTCTGTAGCACTGCCACCTAGACACTTGGGACTGCCATTAGACATTACCTTAAGTTTCTGGGTTTCATACAACTTTCAGCTGCACTGAAAATACAGTCTAAGGGCTGGCAAGATAGCTCAATGGAGTAAGCACTTGCGCTTAGGCAACAGCAGGGACCAGGGTTCAATTTCCTGGGATGGCATGCCATACTGGCCCTGCCCCAGGGCATGCTGAGCCAGCGACAGAGTCCTGGTGTGGTGGCACATGCCTGAAGTCCCAGAGCTGGGGAGGCTGAAAACAGGAGGATCACTATGAATCCAAGCTGTGTGGCGAGACCCTGGGCAAAATACACTTAAAAAATATATATAGTCTGTATGCTGGAGATCGAAAAGAGAGAGAATGGGGCCAGGTCAAGAGGAAAATGAGTTGCTAACCATATTCTATCTTGACAGTTATACCTGAATAACTCACCTGCTGAGGTGAGCTATTCAGCTCTGACATTCTAAAAGCCATCAGCCGATGCAGCCATGATGGTTCATGAAAAGATGGAAGCTGTACATCCACTGGTGTGATCTTTACCTTCTTTCCCCATCTGCTTGATGAATGGAAAGGAATAAAGAATTCTCACTGATCCACTGAACTATGTAAAAGATACATAGAAAATACATTTTTCCTTATGTTAAGCCACTTATAGTTGGACATCATTTGTTGGGGTCACTTCTTGTCCCTGGGACACATGGCTCCACTTAGCAACTTATAAAGGGTTTTCTATGTGGTTCATGTTTTCAGTCAATGGCCAGCTGGCTCTAAGGCACAAAAGGCATGGTGGAGGGCAGGGCACAGTAACACTGCTCACACCAGGCTGGCCAGTAGGCCAAGAGCAAAGAGAAGCACTCAGGAGGACAACACATCCTTCTGGGTCACAGCCCCAGTGACCTGCCTCTAACTAAGCCCCGACTCTACCTCGCTCCAGCACACTCAGCCCTTAAATTCACCAGTACCTGAATCCACCTTGGAGTACAGCACACCCATGATCCAACCACCTCCCAAGAGCCCCGCCTCTGAGCATGAGTGTTCTGAGAAACACTCAAGATGCAAATGAAGTTTTTTTTTACTAAAATTGAGCTATGTTTTGCACAATGATATTTGTCACAGAACATGACTTAAACATTTCCAAGTATATTAATATGGAGGTTACTCATTCCTAACATTAGTATAATAAGCACATATATTTCAGAATTTATTCTATACATTTTATTGTATATAATATATCATTACTATGGTGGTAAATATTTCTCTGTTCTCAGATTGTTGCCATTACCCAAGTACTGCACACTCACCAACTGTACCACCAAGCTTCAGTATTTCTATCAGGAGTGATGCTACAGTAAATGTCTTCATCCATCCTCTACTGTGGTATTGAAACAACTATTTTTGGATCTTTTTCAGGATGATCAAACTTGGCAGTGAGTCCTTTGGCTTCTTCTAACTTCTTACTTCAACTCAGTACCATTCCCAGTCCAATAGGAAGGCAATTTCCATTAATCACGTCCAGATTGTCACCTCCGTCTCTTCTATCACCCCAAATTAATAGGCCTCATTCAAACACCTACTACTTCATGATGGTAGGAAACCAGGGCCTCTAAATGTATTAACCTTGGAATGCTAGGTTAAACAGAATTAGTTCTTCCCTACACATTACTGTTTTAAACACTGTGATTTTTCTAAAGGGGAAAAATTATGCATTTTTCTCCAACTTATTTTATTACATTTGATTTTTTCTGTAAAGCATAAGGGATAAGTATATAAAACAGTTTTGGAAGTGCTGCTGTTATATATGACTCACCAACGCCAGTTTAGTAGACTTTGTTCTCACTTTTTAACAAGAATTTATAGCATATAGACACAGTCATAGATCTCCATTTTATTCTTAAGGATCATAATCCCATATATCAACTGAAAAACTGTTATTCTTGGTCATTCAATGATAAAAGCAGTAAGTAATTCCAAAATAAAACATTGCAATGTCAAGTAACTGGGATGGGAACAGAAATGAAAGGGAACACACAATTACACACAAAAGGCCATAAATTTCCAGCTTTCCCCTGCTATGTGAAATCATGACCCCTCAATGATTAGTAAAATTTACTGAGTGAGTGTGTCCCTATTATAACAACTCAGTCACTTTAAAAGTGAAAGCTTCATTCTAGTTGATTATTATCAAATAATGTATGCAAGATAAATGAATTTTTAATGATACTGATATGTCATTAAAATATATATTATGACACCAATATTATGTAAAAAATATCCCTTTCTTTTGCAGCAAATGACAAAGATGGTAGCCATGCTAGCCAATTGCTTGTTTTCAAGTCATTTTTCTGTCCTTCTGGTAGAAACTGGGTTGCAAGGAACTACACTTCTCAACTCCATCCCTTTTTCAACTGGTTGGAAATATCTGATAATGGGTGGACCTCATAGAATACCCAGAGGTAGAAGAGGAGAAGCCATAAAAATTGCCACTGTGCTGTTCTCCTGTAAGTAGCATCATTATTAGGTATTTCTCCTGACGCTGAAGATAGCCCTTCCTTCTACAGTTGGAGGTCCTTCCAATAGCCTCTCACTAGATGTAATTCTTACTAACTGTTCCTGCTTTCTGGAATAGGAGACAAATTTCCTCCCACTGTCTTGGAAATGCTGGGACAGTTATGGCCTGCTGTTGTTGATCTCTGAATATCTCAACTTTCCCTGTTTAATTCTTTCCACACTATACCTCACCAATTATTTGTACTAAATTGTCTCCATGTCAAAACACCCCAAGTGTTATTTTCTTCTAACTAGATTATGGCCAATATAATGGAAAATGGAGCAGATGATATATTTTTGGAGATTAGTAGAGTCAGTGACTCTACCATAATATTTTATCAGTGGTATTAGCTCAGTGTGTGTATGATATTTGGGTTTTGCTTTGGTTACTGTTTTGTGTCTTTTTGAGACAAAATTTCCCTTGGAAGTACAGGCTGGCCTTGAACTCATTTTGTACCCCAAGCTGGCCTCAACTCATAGTGATCCTCCTACCTCAGCCTCCTAAGTAACTAGGATTAACTCAGACCACCATGTCTGAGATAGGATTTTTAAATGATTTTAAAACATCTAACAGTAGACTAGAAAATGAATATATTAGAGAGGAAGGAGTGAAAAATCAGTAAAGACTGTCACTGACTCAGGATGGTTATTATTTTCATATTAATATGAATGTGACAGGTACTAGTACAAACAAAGCTCTCATAAAAATAAAATAAATACATGTACTAGTGATAAAAAGGAAAGAAAAGAAAGACAAAAGGTAGTCTACCATAATAATTGAGTCAGAATGCTGAGAAGAGAATCTAATCTCCTTAGATTACTAGGTGTGGGACTTTACAGAAGGTTTCAACTGTCTTGTGTTTTAGCTGCCTCTTCTGTAAAATATACATAAGGCTGTGAGAATTATACTAATTCACCAATGTAATATTATAAAACATGTTTGATCCAGAGTAATCACCAAATTACTATCATATTTTGTCATTATCTTTTATTGATTATTAGTTTTGCTATACAGAGCTAGGAAGAATTAAGACTCAAATTCAAGTACACCAAGAAAACTATTTCTGTGTGAATCAGAGGTCCGTGTAATAGGTATCTTTTGCTCTAATATTCTTAAGCGGTGAAAATTGCTTTTATGAAACATAAAGACTTGCATAATTTCACAGAGAAATTCTTAGCAAGTTTATTTCATATTATGAAATGAAAGAGGCTGGTATACTTTTCCTCTATCAAATAAAGGTTGAAGCAGAGCTGTGAGACATTTCTTGGGAAATACAAAGAATACTTTGTTCAGTCTGATAGTCACTACAATTGCTCTCCTAATATTCTCAGTTTTTCAATTATGCTCTGACCACCTTGCTATTCAGGGAGACCATATGAGTAGGCCCAGCAATGGAGTTTTGAGTGGAAAATGTGTCATTTGAGGATAAGAACAGAAACTTCTGCCTATGCCAAGATCTTTTTCCTTCCTTTGCCCCAGTCAGTAGTGTTGGAAAGAGTTGTTACTGGATCTAGTTCCGTGCCTGACCATGATGGGTAAAAATGTAGCATGAGGAGGACATAAAATTTGTTTTTTTTTTATTTTAAACAGAATAATTTCTTTTAAAAAACATTAAAAATTATACAGAATTTTGAACAAGCTAGGAAACTATCCCAGTTGTTCTATTGCACATTGTTATCTTCAAAGTAGTTACTCACATTACCAAATATAAATTGATAAAAACTGAAGCATTAATTGTTGATAATTGATATTTGTAGGTTATTTATTACAAGATCATCACCTAGTCTGTCTTGTTTTCTAAACTTAAGATCTCAAAAGAAAGGCAAGAAATACATGGAGAGATTGTTATTCTAAAGACCATAGCAGATTCATCCCATCTATCATAATTTTCATCGCTTAATGTTTTCTCCACAATAAGAATCTATGAGGACTTTTGCACTAAAGGTACCTGGGGGATCATCTTCAAAGACAGAGGAAAGAGAGTCATAGAGAATGATCTTGACACAGTTGGCAGGCTTCTGAAAAGGTAGATCTCAAGAGATAAAGCAAAAGGCATTGCAGTGTGTGTGTGTGTGTGTGTGTGTGTGCGCGCGCGCGCGCGCGTGCGCGCACACACACATGCGCGTGCTGGGGTGGGAGGGGGAGATCAGTATCTGGTGCTTTGGAGAAAGAAAATGAAATATGATAAAGTGTTCCCAGAGAAAGAAAAACAAAGGACGAGTCACAGTTTTATGGATACGACCACGAACAGCATTCTAGTGAATAGAAAGTCATGAAGGACTGCAGCAAAATAAGTTCACTGATAAAATCTACCAAACATATAAGATATTGTACCAATTACTTACAATCTTTCTGGAATTCAGAAGCAAAAGGAATGCTTTCACACACTTTATGTGACGTTGACATTACCCTAATATTAAAGCCAGACAAGAAAATAAAGCTACAAACCAATATTTCTCATGAACATAGATGTAAAACTCTCCAACAAAATATTAGCTAATCAAATCCAACAATGTACAGAAAGAACCACACACACCACCAAGTAAGTAGGCTTTAATCCCGGATTTGCACGTTTGGGTCAATGTTCTGAAGTCAATGAATTTAATCCATCTTATCCATAGGCTCAAGAAGCAAAAATCTCCTGGTTATATAAATAGGTGCAGGTGAACTCGATGAAATTTAATACAATTCAAGATAAAAATCCAGGTAACTAGGAACTAAGGAAATTTCCTTGACTTAATAAAAGAGCATCTACAAATCCACAGCTAATATCTTAACTAATGAAGAGAAACTAGAAGACTTCTCAATATGGTAGGAATAAGCAAGAATGTTCACTGTTACCACTCTTTTTTTCAGCAGCATAAAAGTACTGAAAAAATGCAATGAAGATGAAATAAAATATGTATAGATCAGGAAGGAACAAAACCATCACATTCACAGATAACATAATTGTCTACCTAGAAAAATCTAAAGAATTAACTAGTATATTTAAAAGATATACATGAAAAAACAAAACTTAGAACTTTTTAGAACATTCAGAAAAATATGTTCTTAGTATATAAGTAAGGAATTATATTAACACATTAACAGAGAAAAATATAAAATGGCAAATATGCCTTTGTTATATTCAGATAATATTTGATTGGCAAAGAGCAGCATAAACTATAAAGATGCGTTCTTTTTTAAAGATGTATTCTAGAAGAAAATGCTTGTAATACATAAAATTTATAAAGAAAGCATACACAGAATATACAAAACAATTGAGTAAGCCTGTATTTGTAGACCACTAGAAAACAATACTGAAAAGACAAATTAATTTTTTGAAATAAAGCAGAAGTACATATATACTCACAGAAAATAATAAGCCCTGGAAAGATGTTTGGTTTATCTGGACTTCAGAGAAATTTAAGAAAAAAGTAAAACACAAACTACTGAGCATCAGTTTTGTCA